>NC_057819.1:29890000-30265000 GCF_910594005.1 Cervus elaphus
TCCTGTTGAAGGGGAACGCCCTTGCCAGCGTGTGATTCGGACACACCAAAGGCATAGGGGAACATATACGTATATGTTTGCATATACAAACAGCAATGCAGGACACTCTTCCCAATGGCTGAAGCTTCATCGTCATGGAGGAAGAAGTGGCCCAGGAGGAGAAGATATACAAACTTTTAGACAGTGGTCAATGCCCTGGCCCAGTTGATCGGGGGCCTAGAAAAAAATCAGAGACAGATTCTTGGGGAGTAGAGGGATGCGTGTAGGTGGAGACATAGGAGTGAGCAGAAACTGTGAAGACATTTTTAAAGTCACATTTCATGTCCACCCGCCAGAAAGTATTCATCATGGGAAAGGCACTGAAGAGCTATGTGGACAGAATGATGTGGCCTGTCTTGGTCATCAGTCATCCAAGAACTGGCATGATGAGCCCAGAAGTAGGGTGACCAAGATGACCTAGAGGAGAATACGCATGCACTTGGCCATATGGATCCCCAATTGCTGAGGCTGACGCAGTTGCTTCCACCTCTATGCCACTTGCCAGTAATGGAGACCAATGCTGAGCCTCCCATTTGCCACTGTTTCTCAAAGAGAGTAACTGCCTGCATGGTGGCAACTGAGCTTTCAGGGCCCCCTGTCCTGAAAGGGCTAGACTTTATCCCTCCAGGTACCTGGAAGATACCTGGGGTATGGGCTTGCCTCTCTTCTCTCAGAACCTCAGTCAGCATCACTCTTTGGGCTTACAGAGTACCTGACCCTCAGACAGGAAATGTCACACGACACATCATCTGAACACTGAAGCAGAAATGGTATAAGGCCTACTTTCCTGGAATCTTCTGGTTGTATTATGTACCATGCCAACCAAATGTGGCTGGTCTGCTAGAGCCTGGGGATCTCTTTTTGAAGGCATACCTGAAGTTTCATCCTAGAAGTAATAGTCTGCAGAGAAGTGGTGTCACTCCCTGGATACAGCCTAGGCATCAAATTAAGAGGCCTCCCAAGAAAACCATAATCTGAAAAGATATGTGCACTGCAATGTTCACAGAAACATACTTTATAATAGCCAAGGCATGGATGCAACCTAAGGGTCTCTCAACAGATGAAAGGATAAAAAAGAGGTACATATATACAATGGAATATTACTCAGCCATAAACAATAGTGAAATAATGCCATTTGCAGCAATATGGATAGACTTGGAGATATTGTACTAAGAGAAGTGAGGCAGACAAAGACAAATACCATGTGATATCACTTACGTGTGGAATCTAAAAAAAAAAATGACACAAATGTATTTATTTACAAAACAGAAACAGATTCACAGTCATAGAATTTTATACTTAGCAAGTGGGAAAAGGAGAGGTGGGGAGGGAAAGACTGGGAGTTTGGGATTGACATACACATACTACTACATATAAAGTAAAACAAAATAAGGACTTACAGTATAGCACAGGGAACTCTGCCCAAAACTGTAACAACTTGAATGGGAAAGTAATTTGAAAAAGAATAGATACATGTATATGTGTAACTGAATCATTTTGTTGTACACTTGGAACTGACATGACATTGTAAATTAACTCTGATATAAAATTTAAGACAAAATTTGAAGCTGTGAAATCTCAAGAAAGAGTTCAAAGGGGAGAGAGCCAAGGATATCTCAGCACAGGGGGCTGAGGAGAAATTCTGGAGGTTGAGATGGCTTTTGGCCTGGAATTTCAAAGTTGTGGGCTGGACTCTGTGGACTGTGCTCACGTTATGCATATGTGTGTTTGAGGGGTTGTTGGAGTTGTTCTGTTGCTAAGTTGTGTCCAACTCTTTGCAACCCCATGAACTACAGCATCCTAAAGGAGATCAGTCCTGGGTGTTCATTGGAAGGACTGATGTTGAAGCTGAAACTCCAATACTTTGGCCACTGATGCGAAGAGCTGACTCATTGAAAAAGACCCTGATGCTGGGAAAAATTGAGGGTGGGAGAAGGGGACGACAGAGGATGAGATGGTTGGATGGCATCACCGACTCGATGGACATGGGTTTGAGTGGACTCCGGGAGTTGGTGATGGACAGGGAGGCCTGGTGTTGTGGTTCATGGGGTCGCAAAGAGTCGGACACGACTGAGTGACTGAACTGAACTGAACGGAGCTGAACTACAGCATGCCAGGCTTCCCTGTCCTTTACTATCTCCCCAAGTTTGCTGTCCTGTCCACTGAGTCAGTGATATAACCCAACCATCTCATCTTCTGTCACCCTCTTCTTCTCCCCTCAATCTTTCCCAGCATCAGGGTCTTTTCCAATGAATTGGCTCTTCGCATCAGGTGGCCAAAGTATTGGAGTTTCAGCTTCAGCACCAGTCCTTCCAATGAACACCCAGGACTGATCTCCTTTAGGGTTGACTGGTTTGATTTCCTTGCTGTCTAAGGGACTCTCAAGAGTCTTCTCCAGCATCACAATTTGAAAGCATCAATTCTTCAGTGCTAAGCTTCCTTTATGGTTCAGCTCTCATATCCTTACATGACTAGTGGAAAAATGGACCTTTTTGATTATATGGACCTTTTGTTGTAAAGTGATGTCTCCTCTTTTTAATATGTTGTCTAGATTTGTCAGAGCTTTTTCTTCTAAGTAGCAACCAACCATCTTTTAATTTCATGGCTGCAGTCACTGTCCACAGTGATTTTGGAGTCCACGAAAATGAAATCTGACACTGTTTCCACTTTTCCTCATCTATCTGCCATGAAGTGATGGGACTGGATGCTATGATCTTAGTTTTTTGAATGTTGAATCTGTTGTGGGGTGGGTAGGTAGGAATAATTAGGAGTTTGGGGCTAGCAAATACACATTACTATATATAGGATGGATAACCAACAAGGACCTGCTGCATAGCATGAGGAACTGTGCTCATTGTTTTGTGGTGACCTGTGAGGAAGAAGAATATGATAAAAAACCATATATGTATGTATACATATTTTTGCATATATATCTATATATGTATAGCTGAGTCACTTTGCTATGCAAATGAAAGAATACAACATTGTAAATCAACTATACTTCAGTAAAAATGAGCAAACAAAAGCAAATCAAGAGCCCTCTGCATATGACTCTGTATCTCCAATTGGAAGAATACACGGTTCTCAGGACCAAATTGATCCCACCTACTGTCACTGCCTATGCCTGACCAGGGACTCTATGCTCTCTATGGCTGCAATGAAAACTTGGGCTTCAGTGGGGTTAGAGGTCCTAGTCCTTGAAAAGGAGTCCTTCTCAGAGCAGGAAACACAAAAGTTACCTGTCAAACTACAAGCTGTAGGCCATCCAACGCAGCTTGGGAGCAGAGTATAATCTCAAACTTATGACGATTCTTGGCAACTACTACAGATTGTTTACAGACCTAGACACTGTATGTCATAAAGTGTGCAATGTCCACATACACCACAAAAAGCCAGGAATAGATAACTGGGGTAAACCATTATGTGGGAAGCAACTGCCCCTGGAGTTATAAGAATTCATCTTTCTGTTGTTTTGGGACAGGCCAATACCCCGGGGACACTGAAAATGTTTTCAGCAGTGACTCTCAGGGATGAAGACAAGGACCTGATTTGAAAACTTCCCATGATGTGGTCCAGCGTGAAGACATAAGCTGGACCAAGGGGAGTCTTCTCTGGAGATTCTGATGGAGGACCCAATAGGACAGTGGTAGGCACTGCAGCTAAACAATGCAAAAAGAGATGTGGATGGATCTCGTCAGAGCCATGGGATCTCAAGCGAGTTAAACTCCTGCAGAGGAAAATTGTGAGGGGAAGGGAGTTCTTCAGGAAGCTGACAAGAAGTGTGTATGCACAGAGAACGGGAGAGACCAGGGACGACCCTTGGCTTGAGAGACAGCCCAGGGCTCCTCCCCAGAGCTGCTTGGGTTCCTGGCTATTTCCAGTTTCACTTTATGCCCCTGATTACATGAATTCCCAGGGAGCTCACATTCCACAAAACCCCAACCGCAAATCTCTAAAGAGAATGTATGTTTTTTCAGCCACATTAAAATGCCTCCTTTGTTTCCAGCTTAATTCTGAGCTGTTAATAGGAAAAAGAAACAAAAACAAAACAAACACTCAAAAACTGAGAAGTTCATGGATGATCACTCCTGCATTCGAAACTCATGTACATGACTCAGAGCTGGTAATGTTCCAATATGAGTCAATTATGTATCTGTGCAGTTTTCCCCAGGTAGTCCTCTTAAACTCATTTAAGATTAGTAATGAAAAAGAATCTCCTATATACCTAAAGCTTTCACAAACATTTCCTCCACATATATCAAAAACTTTCCAGAAGTCTCCATCTTGCTCTGATGACAGCAAACAAAGATGACATATATGTCTATGACTGAAAGATTTATTTATTTATTCATTCATTCACTTCAACAAATTTTTCCTAAGTGCCTTTTATTTATGTATTTATTTTATAGATGGCATACTTTTATTTTACTTATTTTCCAAGCAGTCACCAAGTTCTATTGATTTTGCTACCTAAAGAATTCTTGCCTGTATTTACATTCTTTCTTAAATCTATTTTTTAAATTGAAGTAGTGTTGATGTACAATGTTGTGTTGGTTTCAAGTGTGCATCATCTAAAGAACATTTTATACACCTGGGCATGTGGGAAAAAGAAAAGAAGTAAATAGAGTAAGATGTAGGTTTTGCTTTCTGAAAGTACACAGTCTAGTGGGTGAAGAGAGAGCAGAACATCACAGTAAAGTCAGGTTGTGAAAAATTTACCGCAGGGATGCTGAAGTGAACAATTTCAGGAAGGACCACTCACTCAGAACCCAAGGTGTTCTGTGGATTCTTTATCTTCAGTACCTCCTATGAGAATGGTTGGCTCAGGAACTGAGCTAGATTGTGGTCCTAACAACTTGGAAATCATCTTATAGAAGGAAATACTAGTGTTAGATGGACTTCCCAGGAAGACACCCGACAGGAGAGCATGACAACCCACTCCAGTATTCTTGCCTGGGGAATCCAGGGTCAGAGGAGCCTGGTGGGCTGCGGTCCATAGGGTCACCAAGAGTCAACAATGACTGAAATGACTTAACATGCCCCCACTGGCATTAGATGCATGGGGATGGTAGCAAGCAAAAAATAAGGGAGGAATTCAACTGAAGCATCAGATACATCTATGTTCTGGATGTGACTCAGAATCCTTTCCTACTTCTTGCTATTTGCATTCCTGAATGATAGTAGACAGAGAGCCCAGAACTACGTCTCTTAGAATTCCTGGTAGCCCAGGCCTGGATGCAAATTAGGTTATGCTAATTGAATGCTTTCATGTGAAATTTGGAATGTGGATATGTGGTGGGGGCTCTTTTCCTTCTGCTGTTTTAAGTAGCAAATAATTCCAGAGAGATGTTGGAGTTTAAAGGTGGTAGCAGCTAGACTGAAATAGTCCAGGAACTGGTGAGTCTACAGCCGGTCTGTGTAGGAGCCGGAATCCACATACCTGGGTCTAGCTGTCAGCATCCAGTGAGTCTTTGAACTAATCAGTCCGGGAGCAGCCCCATACCTCCCCTTCCTCCTGCAGCCCTTCAATCATTTCATAAGCATTTAATTTCCTGTGTCAAATCCCATCTGCTGGAAATATCTGTTTACCACACTCCATTCTGGCTGATTCGGCATGTTCAAAGGCAAGAGATGTGAAAAAAGAATCTTGTGGTAAGGGAATGAGTTGCTGCTAGGTGTGTTGGTGCCAACGATGGATGTGGCAGAAACTACAGATGGGAGAGTAAGTTTTAAAAGACTATGAAGTTTCTAAATTTTGTTTCTCCCAAAGACCTGGCACCTAGGAGATTTTCATTAGATGTCTGTTGTGTGGAATTGTACTTAAAAGTTTTAGGGTTTGGCCTTTGTCTTGTAGTGGAGCCAGTGGAGTGAAGAACCATTTGAAGGCTCTGACTTAAGGGAATCACATAGTGAGATTCATGCTTCTCATTGGCAGTTCTCTGTGGATGATATGAAGGAGGAATTGAAATTCTAAGGATAGAAAAGCTATTCCAGATTACTCTGTAGCTTATGATGCTATTGAAAAAGACAGTTTATAAATTTGATCAATTTTTATGCAGAGTTTATTATGTGATTTTAAACCACTAAAATATTGATTATCATACTTTTGAGATATTGAGAATCTGAAAGCATTTAAACATATTCATCAAGATCACATCCTTTTTTTTCCCCCTTTTTTTAAAAAATCTGAAATACCACATGGAGAAGGGAACCTGGTGGCCTACAGTCCACAGGGTCGAGCAAAGTCAAATGCGACTAAAGCGACTTAGCCCAGACCCACACATAGTTGGTTTACAATATTGTGTTAGTTTCAGTTGTTAAGATCACATACTTTTAAAGCTTTCAGGCAGAGGAAATTGTAAACTATAAAGCCTGTATAAACCGTATGGTGGTACCAGTTTGGCCAGTAAACAGCTCTGCCTTTCATCTATATTTAGCCATTATTCTGTGAATTTGTTCATGGACCTCAGACTCTCTCTACAAGGAGTTGTATTTTATCATATGATATTATCACAGAGAATATTTTTGTATCCTTTGTACAAAATATCCACTGTACAATATTTTGTACAGTGTCATCTGGAGGTCATTTGTACTGGCAGTATAACTGCATTTGATGACAATTATATCCTCAAACTTTGAGATACACATGAGATGTGAGGAAATGCCAAGGTCAAACACTACAAGACCAGCCTTGCTAATTCATTTAAAACGGAAAACTTTAAAATATTGGACATGGGTTGAGAAAATGAAAGGGGTCAGACAAGCAAATAGATGAAGAGTCATAATGTCCAAAAACACACCTCCTCTGACACTTATTTTTATTTTATGCGAACATTATTTTAATTATGTGAGTGTTAATTTAATGTCTTTGAAAAATTCCCCTTTGAATCAAATGGGACTACCTACACAGGGCTCTGTTGTGCCACTTACCACATCGTATTAGAAATATTTTCTTATATGTCTATGTGACAGAGAAAGCATTACCTTCTGTATAAATCCTTTTTATTTCTTCCCAGCCAAATAGAAAGGTACTGTGTTCTACTCTTTCATATAATGAGGTTGAAACCACGACTTGTATGCTGATAGAGAGGCTTGGCTGTATGACCCCTTTCCAATCTTCATTCTATCTTTCTTTCTTCCCCTTCATGGGGGGAATTTAAGGCCATACACTGTAGTTGATGGAGCTGCTAGGTAAAAAGAGACTGAGTTTCTGAGTCATTGCCTGGCACCCCCTACCCTCACAAATCCCCCACCCCATATAGCAGTCTACCCTAAACTGTGATATAAATTGATAATTAACCTGTATTAGGCTGCTGAGATTTCAACATGTTTGTTACAGAACTAAACACATCTTGTCTCACTAGATCGTGCACACTCCTTGAGCTCAGAGGTCTTTCTTCATTACATCTCTTGTTCTACCAAAACATCTGGGGCAATGCCCAGCACATAGTAAATACTTTAAAAATGTTGGACAAATCAGTGAAAGAGTTTTCTAAGCAAGAGGTATCTTTAAGGCAATGGCAAGAGGCAGTATGAATAACTGTTTAAAGATACATTCAATTTTGAAATTATTTTTCAAATGAATACTTCTTAAAATATATGGTTCTTTAAAAATAAACTATATTTTAAAAACATACAGCTTTTAAATACTCAGAAAATACTGTGTCAATATTGACTCTTAACTTTTTGCTGAATGTATCTGGAATTTTTATGAAATATGAAACAAAAGTGATGTGTAATGAAATTTATTGCCATGTATAAGATGCGATCAGTTGGACTGATTTCAACTCATGACACTATAGGTTGTAACTTAATTCACTCTCTCCACAGGTCTATCTTCTTAAATTCTTTTTCTTACTATATTAATAGCATTGAATTTTTGAGCAGTTTTAAGTGTACAGAAGGATTTAGCCTAAAGTACAGAGGGTTTTCATATGCCTCTCCCTTCCCCATGGTTTCTCCTGCTATTAACATCCTGGATTATAGTAAAGATGTTAGAGTAGGAGAATGTGTACTATTATTCATTATAATTGATGAACCAATACTGATGCGTTATGAATGACTAAACTCCATAGTCTAGGGTTCACTGCTTGTGCTGTGTTGTAAATATGTAGTGACAAGTGCCCACTATTATAGTATCATACAAAATAATTTCAGTGCCGCCCGAATTCTACATGCTCTGTCTATTCAGCCTTCCCTTAGTCCTTCCTTCTGAAGCTCTGGCAACCACTGATCTTTTCACTGTCTCCATAGTTTTCTGTTTTCCTGAATATCATATATTTGGGATCATACAGTATGTAATCCTTTCAGATTGGCTTCTTTCACTTAATAATATATATTTAAGTTCCCTCCATGTCTTTTCATGATTTGATGGCTCATTTCTTTTCACTAATGAGTAATATTCCATTGTATGGATTTACATAGTTTATTTATCCATCTACCTATTAAAGGACGTCTTGGCTGCCTCCATGTTCTGGCAATGGATGACTAAAGCTGCTTTAAAAATTCATGTGCAGATTTTTGTGTGAAGAAAAGTTATCAACTCATTTGGGTAACTACCAAGGAGCAAGATTTCTGAATCATCTTTGAGAGTATGTTTAATTTTGTAAGAAACTGCCAGATAGTTCTCCAAAGTTTCTATACCATTTTGCATCCCCAACAGCAAAGGGTGTGCATTCCTGCCACTTCTTTCCTTGTCAGCACTTGGCGCGGTCAGTATTTTATTTGGGTTTTAGTCATTTTAAGTAAGCATGTATTGGTTCTTCTTAAATTTTTATTCTAAAATACTTAAATCTGTCATATGTTTTCAGACAAAGTCCTCCCTATTACATATGAAAAGTGAAACAAATAGTAGACAATTGAGCTTTACGTCTGAGAATCCAGGCTTACTGAAGTCTTCGATCATGTTGGGTGTTAGACTCAACTTTCATGTATGAACAAGTGGGAACTTCAGCTGAAAAATATGCTTCTAAGAGTTAAAATTCGGTCCATTTACTTTTTCTTTATTCACACCAGGTTTTTTCTGGCTTATGTCCAAGAGCAGGTCAGATCACTGTGATGATGAATGAATCAACCCCACAGTACCCCCGAAGCATGGTGGAGACAGTCCCAGCCCTGGAACTAATGGTCCCACCTTTCCTTTGAATGTGGTTATACCCACTCCTCCTTGTAAAGTTGAGCCTGTTATAAAATAAACAGGTGGGAAATGGGCACCAGCAGCTGGTATAAAATTTCTTTCAAAGCACTGACCCTTTTATTTTTATCCCTGCATTTATGAGATGTGACAAATGGACACCCAAAGGTCACGGGATGGATGTGGATTAGGGCACAGGTATAAAGCTGTGAATTCGCACACAGGGCACTGATACAGTTGCTTCTTTCAAGCATCTGTTAACATTCTGAGGTGATTGCCAGGTGCGGAGTGAGATTTATAAAGGAGCTGAGAGTCAATGAGAAAAATTCCTGATCAGGGATGCATATTTTCCATGGTTCACACTTCCCTTTTAACAGTAAGCTTTGGGATGACTGTTCTGATTCTGATCCTTGTATGTAAATAGTATTTGAAGGATAGAGCCTAACTATTCATATAATTTGAAAGAATTCCAAATTCCACACACCTGATATTTGGAAATGAGGAAGGAGGGTGGGTAATGGAAGAAATTTTACTTTATGTCTGGCCATGTTACAGAAAAACTTATTTTTCTTATCTTTCAAATGGAAACCAGGGTAAACATGGGTGACAGGCAGATTGGCCATATTATGATGGTGCTAAAAGCCAAGGTATTTGCTGAATGTCCTTTAGAGGACACTCTGGTGATTGAATGGTACTGAAATTTGTGCAAAGGGGTAATAAATCACTTTCATGTTTTGACACTACAGATAAAGACATTGCTGTCATTTCTCACTGATATTTTAATGATGAGTCACTGATGGTTGTGTAGTACCAGATCTAAATGTCATCACTGGGAGCTCACTGACTTCAGGATGCACAAAGGGGGAAAGTTAACACACAGCTTTAGTAAAGCCACTTACGGAGAGCAAGGAGTAAGTATATGTTTCAGTTTGATTTCAAGCTAATTATTAGTGTATGAAAATTATTCTGTAAATGCCAAAAGCACAGATATGTTTTAGCATCCAATCTCCAGTTACAAAGTGTGTGTGACGCTTGTGTGCTGTCTTTTCTTTTAATGGATTCACATCATAGTAAGGCCAATGAAGGTTTAGTAACTGTGGTGAATTGTATTATTTGTCAACAAATACTCAATCATCTTCTCTCTTAACTGCTAAGAGAACTGTACTTCCCCACCTCATCCATTTTGGGCTTGTGGTCATATAACTTACTTTGTTCATGGAATATGGCAAAAGTGACATTTTGATAGCTCTCAGCTTTGAAACAAATTACAAGTTTTCATCAGTTTGTGGAACACATGTAATCCAGTTCACAGCCTGAAACATGGCTGCAACCCTCACAATTCACAGCCAACAGCGAGCCATGTGAATAACATGTAAGTGTGATGTGGGAGGCCTCATAATTTTGAGGGTTTTTTTTTTTGTTTGTTATGGAGCATTACATACTTAAAGCTGACAAGTGGAGATATTTATATATAGGATTGAATCTTTTTCTACAGTAACAACAAAGAAATAGAAAGTTCTGGCATTGACTTGCGGCTGTGATGTAATGTAAGAAAACTTTTAGGAGTCTGGAAAAATGGAAAGCCATGTTATGTAATAAGGAAATATTTGGCTGAACTTTTGAACTCAAATACCTGAGGGGCTGAGAATGTAACGTATTTGGTGTTTGAAATTGGTTGTGACCTGATATATTTCTGAAGCTAATACAAGAAAGAATAAGCTCAGAAAAGATTTGTACTGTTTTCAAGGGAATGCAGTGAGTCAGGAAAGCTCGAAGATTCAGAGATGGAATGGTTTCTCCTTTTTCAGAGTCAAAGACAAAAGTGAATAACCCCCTTGAGCCACAAAGGCTAGTTAATACTCAGGGCAACAGCATCAGGATGTGACCATCCCAGATTTCTTTCAGACTTCTGATTGGATTCATGTGACCTCCAATTCTATTGGGTAAGATGGCTGACCCCACAAGAGACTGACCCAGACTTGCCAGGAGTGTCCAGGAGTCTCCAGTGGAGGCACGTGTCAGTGGTGGCCTTCTGCAGTGTTGGAGGCTGTGAGTATAGCAGTACATGCACGGGATCTTTTGAAGGAGGTTGCCATTATCTTCATTACCTCCACCATAGTTTGGCCCCAGGTAAAAAGCAGGGAAGGAACACAGCTCCACCCATCAACAGAAAATTGGATTAAAGATTTATGAAGCATGGCCACGCCCATCAGAACAAGACCCAGTTTCCCCCTCAGTCAGTCTCTCCCATCAGGAAGCTTCCATAAGCCTCTCATCCTTCTCCATCAGAGGACAGACAGACTGAAAACCACAATCTCAGAAAACTAACCAATCTGATCACATGGACCACAGCCTTGTCTAACTCAATGAAACTATGAACCATGTCATGTAGGGCCACCCAAGACGGACAGATCATGGTGGAGAGTTCTGACAATTTGTGGTCCACTGGAGAAGGGAATGGAAAATCACTTAAGTATTCTCATCTTGAGAACCCCATGAACACTATGAAAGGGCAAAATGATAGGACAATGAAAGATGAACTCCCCAGGTCGGTAGGTGCGCAATATGCTACTGGAGACCAGTGGAGAAATAACTCCAGAAAGAATGAAGAGACGGAGCTAAAGCAAAAACAGCACCCAGTTGTGGAAGTGACTGGTGATGGAAATAAGTCCAATGCTGTAAAGAGCAATATTGCATAAGAACCTGGAATGTTAGGTCCATGAATCAAGGCAAATTGGAAGTGGTCAAACATGAGATGGCAAGAGTGAATGTCGACATTTTAGGAATTAGCGAACTAAAATGGACTGGAATGGGTGAATTTAACTCAGACACCATTATATCTACTAGTGTGGGCAAGAATCCCTTAGAAGAAATGGAGTAGCCATCATAGTCATTGAAAGAATCTGAAATGCAGTACTTTGATGCAATCTCAAAAAGACAGAATGATTTCTGTTCGTTTCTGAGGGAAACCATTCAATATCAAGGTAATCCAAGTCTATGCCCCGAGAAGTAATGCTGAAGAAGCTGAAGTTGAACGGTTCTATGAAGACCTACAAGATCTTCTAGAACTAACACCCAAAAAAGATGTCATTTTCATTACTGGGGACTAGAATGCAAACATAGGAAGTGAAGAAACACCTGGAGTAACAGGCAAATTTGGCCTTGGAGTACAGAATGAAGCAAGGCAAAGGCTAATAGAGTTTTGCCAAGAGAACACACTGGTCATAGCAAACACTCTCTTCCAACAACACAAGAGAAGACTATACACATGGACATCACCAGATGGTCAATACCAAAATCAGATTGATTCTTTGGAGCCAGAGATGGATAAGCTCTATACAGTCAGCAAAAACAAGACCAGGAGCTGATTGTGGCTCAGATCATGAACTCCCTATTGCCAAATTCAGACTTAAATTGAAGAAAGTAGGGAAAACCACTAGACCATTCAGGTATGACCTAAATCAAATCCCTTATGATTATACAGTAGAAGTGAGAAATAGATTCAAGGGATTAGATCTGATAGACAGAATGCCTGATGAACTATGAATGGAGGTCCATGACATTGTACAGGAGACAGGAATCAAGACCATCCCCAAGAAAAAGAAATGTAAAAAAATCAAGATGGCTATCGGAACAAGTCTTACAAAATAGCTGTGAAAACAAGAGAAGCAAAAGGCAAAGGGGAAAAGTAAAGATATACCCATTTGAATACAGAGTTTCAAAGAATAGCAAGCAGAGGTAAGAAAGCTTTCCTCAGTGATCAGTGCAAAGAAATAGAGGGAAACAATAGAATGGGAAAGACTAGAGATCTCTTCAAGAAAATTAGAGATACCAAGGGGATATTTCATGCAAAGATGGACTCAATAAAGGACAGAAATGGTATGGACCTTACAGTAGCAGAACATATTAAGGAGAGGTGGCAAGAAAACACAGAAGAACTATACAAAAAAGATCTTCATGACCCAGGTAACCACGATGGTGTGATCACTCACCTAGAGCCAGACATCCTGGAATGTGAAGTCAAGTGGGCCTTAGGAAGCATCATTATGAACAAAGCTAGTGGAGGTGATGGAATTCCAGTTGAGCTATTTCAAATCTTAATAGATGATGCTGTGAAAGTTCATTCAGTTCAGTTCAGTCCAGTTCAGTCACTCAGTCGTGTCCCACTCTTTGAGACCCCAGGAACCACAGGATGCGAGGCCTTCCTGTCCATCACCAGCTATCAGAGTCTACCCAAACCCATGTCCATTGAGTCAGTGATGTGATCCAATCATCTCATGCTCTGTCGTCCCCTTCTCCTCCTGCCCTCAATCTTTCCCAGTATCAGGGTCTTTTCAAATGAGTCAGCTCTTTGCATCAGGTGGCCAAAGTATTGGAGTTTCAGCTTTAACATCAGTCCTTCCAGTGAACACCTAAGACTGATCTTTAGGATGGACTGGTTGAATCTCCTTGCAGTCCAAGGGACTCACAAGAGTCTTCTCCAACACCACAGTTGAAAAACATCAATTATTCAGAGCTCAGCTTTTTTTATAGTCCAACTCTCACATCCATACGTGACTATTGGAAAAACCATAGCCTTGACTAGACAGACCTTTGTTGACAGAGTAATGTCTCTGCTTTTTAATATGCTGTCTAGGTTGGTCATTACTTTCCTTCCGAGGAGTAAGAATCTTTTAATTTCATGGCTGCAATCACTGTCTGCAGTGACTTTGGAGCTCAAAAAAATAGTCAACCACTGTTTCCACTGTTTCCCCATCTATTTGCCATGAAGTGATGGGACCAGATGCCATGATTGCTGCACTCAATATGCCAGCAAATTTGTAAAACTCAGCAGTGGCCATAGGACTGGAAAAAGTCAGTTTTCATTCCAATCCCAAAGAAAGGCAGTGCCAAAGAATCCTCAAACTACTGCACAATTGTACTCATCTCACATGCTAGTAAAGTAATGCTAAAAATTCTACAAGCCAGGCTTCAACAGTACATCATGAATCGTGAAATTCCAGATGCTCAAGCTGATTTTAGGAAAGGCAGAGGAACCAGTGATAAAGTTGCCAACATCCGATGGATTATAGAAAATGCAAGAGAGTTCCAGAAAAACATATATTTCTGCTTTATTGGCTATGCCAAAGCCATTGAGTGTGTGGATCACCACAAACTGTGGAAAATTCATGAAGAGATGGGAATACTGGACGATCCAACCTGCCTCTTGAGAAATCTGTAGGCAGGTCAGGAAGCAACAGTTAGAACAGACTAGTTTGAAATAAGGAAGGGAGTATGTCGAGGCTGTATATTGCCATCCTGCTTATTTAACTTATATGCAGAGTACATCATGAGAAACGCTGGGCTGGAAGAAGCACAAGCTGGAATCAAGACTGCCGGGAAAAATATCAATAACCTCAGATATGCAGATGATACCACCCTTATGGCAGAAAGTGAAGAAGAACTAAAAAGCCTCTTGATGAAAGTGAAAGAGGAGAGTGGAAAAAGTTGGCTTAAAGCTTAACATTCAGAAAAATAAGATCATGGCATCTGGTCCCATCACTTCCTGGCAAATAAATGGGGAAACAGCAGAAACAGTTACTAAAAAAGCAGCTATTTTTTTTTTTTTCTTTGTCTCCAAAATCACTGTAGATGGTGACTGCAGCCATGAAATTAAAAGATTCTTATTCCTTGGAAGAAAAGTTATGACCAACCTAGACAGCATATTAAAAAGCAGAGACATTACTTTGCCAGCAAAGGTCCATCTAGTCAAGGCTATGGTTTTTCCAGTAGTTGTGTATGGATGTGAGAGTTGGACTATAAAGAAAGCTGAGTGCACCCATTTAATTTTCAGAACATTTTCTAAATCTCAAAATATGCTAACCATTGAAGGATTTGAACATTGAGCAATCAGAAAATAAAGTTAGAATTATATATTTTCACTCTTAAAAAAAAAAAAAAAGCTGAGTGCAGAAGAACTGATACTTTTGAACTGTGGTGTTGGAGAAGACTCTTGAGAGTCCCTTGGACTGCAAGGAGTTCCAACCAGTCCATCCTAAAGGAAATCAGTCCTGAATATTCATTGGAAGGACTGATGTTAAAGTTGAAATTCCAATACTTTGGCCACCTCATGCAAAGAGTTGACTCATTGGAAAAGACACTGATGCTGGGAGGGATTGGGGGCAGGAGGAGAAGGGGATGACAGAGGATTAGATGGCTGGATGGCATCACTGACTCGATGGACATGAGTGTGAGTAAATTCCAGGAGTTGGTGATGGACAGGGAGACCTGGCGTGCTGCAATTCATGGGGTCACAAAGAGTCAGACATGACTGAGTGACTGAACTGAATTGAACTGATAATATTTAGTGTTATAATCATATAATCATATATAATGGCTTGCCTCAGGGAACCCTGCTCTCTATCTGAATGCTGAACAAAAATACTTTTTGTTTAGGACCCTGTCAACCTGTGGATGGCTACAGAAAGGAAGAAATCAACACGTCCCCTCCTTGAGGAAAGTCATTTCAGGAGAATTTGTAAGATTAATGGCCTTTTTTATTTTGCTTCCTCACCTACCTCTTCTCTGTTCTATTAAAGAATCTTGCATCCAGACCTTGATAAGATAGTTATTTTGACACATTAGTTTGCCATCATTTCAGTCTGCCAGGTTTCTAAATAAAGTTGTAGCCCTTGCCTCAACATCTCATCCCTTGGATTTATTGACCTGCTGGATAGTCAGCAGAGTGAGCTTGGGCTTTGTAACAATTTCTGGATAGTAATAATAATTAGTTTAGAAAGTAATTGCAATAATTAAGGGAAATAAAGCATTTTAAGTTCTTAGAACATGTCTGGCACATTCTAACACTTAAATACCATTTCTTATTTTTATTGTTCTTTTTAATTTCACTATTCTTTGTCATGTTTGCCTTAATTCTTTCATTTTTAAATCCTCTACGTTTTCATCAAATGTATCCATATCCAAACTGACATTAAACTGAATGTTTCATGAAAGTCATGACTGCAAGTCAGAGAGTGTAGAGAAGTTTGCAATACCACTCACATTCCATCTGCTCTCTACATTTGCATGTAACTTGGTGGAATCCAACACTTGCCAATTTGTGTTGGATACATACTATGATCAAGAAATAAATACATGATGCATAAATTACTATTTCCCAGTTTAGCTTTTTCATATCCTCATCTAAACTAAGACAATGGGTGTAAAAGATCACCAGGGTCCTACCTCCTAATGATAAGTTAATACTGAGGGAACACAATTCTATTTTTCTAATACTTATTCAAAAAACTGAAAGTATAGGAGAGCCTGCTTCTGACCTGGGGTCACTAGTGCAGTTGCAGGTGATGTCATCTGGGGTTCTGCTCACCTGTAAGTTCCACTGGTCTGGATGTTTGCAAGAGGGATCATTCACACGGCGAGTAACTGATGCTGACTTTCCCTCGGGAATTGATTTGGGTCTTTTGACTAGAGCTTTGGACCAACATGTGGGCTTTCCATATGGCTTCAGTATGTCAGCAGGGTTCTCAGAGGGAATAATTTTCCAAAGGCAAGCATTGTAAGAGATGAAGACAAAATCATTTCTCGGTCCAGACTTGGAAGTATCATAACATTACTGCCAATACATTCTGTCAGTTAAATACATCACAAAGGATAGCCCAGATTACATTAGAGTTCACTTCTTAAAGGGAAAAGTGAAACAGAAATCCATTCTCAGCCATCCTTAATCAATCCTACCCCCACCTCTCCAATACACATTTACATTCACCCACATTAAATAACACATTAAAATTCACTCTCACATTAACATTCTTGCAAGAAGTAGCCATGCCTCATCATAATCAGATACCTCTATTTCCAAGGTTTCAGTTCAGTTCAGTTCAGTCGCTCAGTCGTGTCCAACTCTTTGCGACCCCATGAATCACAGCATGCCAGGCCTCCCTGTCCATCACCAACTCCCAGAGTTTACTCAAACCCATGCCCGTAGAGTCGGTGATGCCCTCCAGCCAGCTCATCTTCTGTTGACCCCTTCTCCTCCTGCCCCCAATCCCTCTCAGCATCAGTGTCTTTTCCAATGAGTCAACTCTTCTCATGAGGTGACCAAAGTATTGGAGTTTCAGCTTCAGCATCAGTCCTTCCAATGAACACCCAAGACTGATCTCCTTCAGGATGGACTGGTTGCATCTCCTTGCAGTCCAAGAGACTCTCAAGAGTCTTCTCCAACACCACAGTTCAAAAGGGTTTAGCCCATTGCAAGTACTCAGTAATAACTGCTGAAAAAATTCATGAATGAGACATACATATCTTTGAACTTTTTGCAAGGTCTTAGGTTTTAGATGCTAATAAATCTGTCTTGAACAAATGAAAGAGGCACATATCCTATATAAAAAGTCAAACTTAAAAAGTTACACATACAAAAAATTAACACATACAATGTAAACACAAAAATAATTTTATGTGTGGGTAAGAATAAACTTAATTAAGACACAGCGAAGGAAATAGTTGGAAATTCCAGGGGTTATCTTTCATTAATATTCATATTAATATATTAATAAAAGTAAAAAGTATACCCTTTTGACCAAGATATAAATTGACTGGATTCAATATTGTTTCTGACAAAGGGCAGGAAATTGCAAACATTTCAACACTAAGGAAAAATGTCCTAAAGTAAAGATGGCCTACTAATAATTTTTTTTCTAGTGCAGCCAGAAGTAAAGAAGAAAAGATCTCTTAAGAATTCTTGTTTTATAATTAAAACAAGAGGCTTCAGGGTAATTTTCCACTGAGTTTAATTGTTTGTGAGTGTATTGGCTTATTCTTCTGAATTTGCATCAGTTTGAAACTCGGGGATGTGAAATAGATTTGCCAATATTATTTCTTGCTATTTGTGCAAACCAAATGAAATAAGTCATGAAATTCATAACAGGACTAAGGGTGCACTGAACTTGGCTTTTTCCTGCTGCCTTGTCACCATGACAGAAGCAGCTGCAAAATGAAGGGAAAGATCTTAAGCTTTCTAAAGTCTTGAGTCATTTTAGAAATTCCTTCCCTTTGTATTAATTACATATTTTAGCTTGATGCTGCGTTCTTAGTTTCACACCAGAGTCTGAAGACATTAAGATACAAAGTTTTAAGAAGTCTATCCAGAAGAGAAAAACCTTTAAGAAATGAGCATATAGAACAAACATTACAAAAAAATTTGTTTTAAATTTAAAATAATGCAAAAAATTTAAACTATTGTTTCTAAGACTAGAAGCTTAAAGTGTTTCTTTTCAACACAAGCTTCAGCATCCCTTTCATTGTTATTCATGAAATTTGTTACAAAATTCCTTGGCTTCACTACACTAGTTTTACCAGTTGGTGTTTTTCGTGGTCCTGTGTGAAACACTAAGTATTTCTCTATTATCTTGCTGATTCTTAATTATCATTATAGAAGTTCCCCACCTTGTATTGTTATTTTATAGTTGAATTAAATTTATAATACATACATCAAAATCTTCCCAATTTACAAGAGACTTTACTGTTTATAAAAGAAGATATCTAAATTTTTTTAGAATTCAAGAGACCTCAACATTTGTTTCAAGCTATTCAGTGAAAACAGACTATTAAAAGAACAATCTTCATTAAAATTCCTATCATAACACAGAGAGATGATTTCTAGTATGACAATCCCTGATTTAACAATGGTTCGACTTACGAATTTTTGACTTTAAGATAGTGCAAAAGCACTAGGGAGTCAGTGGAAACCATACTTGGAATTTAGAATGTTGCTCTTTTCCCAGGCTAGTGACACATGGTACAATCCTGTCTCGTGATCCTGGGCAGTCACACATTCACCAGGGTAAACAACTGATGCACTTACAATTCTGCACCCAAACAATTCTGTTTTTGACTTTCAGTACAATATCCAGTCAATTACATGATATATTCAGCACTTTATTATAAAATAAGCTTTGTGTCAGATAATTTTGCCCAACTATAGGCTAATGTAAGTGTTCTGAGTCTGTTTAAGGTGGGCAAGACTTAGCTATGATGTTTGGTAGGTCAGGTGTAGTCAACACATTTTTGACAGGATCTTTTCAACTTACAATGGATTTAACAGGACTTAGCTGCATCATAAGTCAAGGAAAAGAAGACTTTTCAGCCAGTAACTTAAATAATGAATTAAAATATTTTCTTCTGGAAGCTATCAAAGTATCAAAGCACCTCTAACTTTATAAAATGTCAATACTTAAAACAATAAATATGTCATATTTAAACGTGTCTGAAAAGATTTGCTAGTAGAGCCGATCACTTTACAAACCTCAAATATTTTAATTTGAGAAAAGTAAATCCCATTTATCATAAACATATTTAACATTCTTACAAAAACAATAAAACTGATTTTTATTGCCATGACTAGGAAGGGCGATGGCCGGCAGGAGGAAAAGGGTGGCGTGAGGTTGCAGAAGGCGCCGTCTGTGCCCTTGGGTTTATGCGCACACGCGAGGGGAGGAGGAATAGTGGTGGGTGAGAAACACACAGGAATAGTTATTTGGTGTTTTCACAAGGCATCTAGGCAGGGTCTTTCTGTGTCCATGTATTTGCATTTCTAAGTGCTCAATGCAGAGAACATTCTTGCATTTATCTGACATAATCTTGGTAGAATAGCAAACTCAATGATTTAGAAGAGTCTACCATAAATTCCCTTGGTTTCTAGCATTCTAAAAGGACTGCTGCTAAGTCACTTCAGTCATGTCCGACTCTTCAGGACCCCATGGACTGTAGCCTACCGTCTACAGGCTCCTTCATCCGTGGGATTTTCCAGGCAAGAGTTGGAGTGGGGTGCCATTGCCTTCTCCTCTAAAAGGACAGCAGCATACATTTAACATCAACCAATTCAGCCAATTGTAGCATAGCCAAAATATTAGAGAAAAATGTTGTACATTCTTAGGTATGTATCTTCTCAGTTTTATAAAATTCATATTCACTTTTAAAGAAGATAGGGAGGAACTGAGTACCGATAAGGATATTGTCTACTTGTCAAATCTGGAGTCTCTTTACAGTCAGCTAACAGTGAATGATAAATAGCAAGGAAGAGTACCACCCAGCCAGAAGGTTAACAATATACAAAAGCCAAGAATGTTTCATAATTACAGGCTCTTCTTCCTCTACATGATCTTGCTCACGCGTCCATAACACCATTGTCAGGAACAGTGTCTTGTAGTTTTATGTTATAATCTCAGTGTATTATGTCTTCATAGGAGAACTTCCAGTGGTGGACCAACTGCTGGTACTGACCTGTAGAGATTTGTTTTGTGGTAATCGCAATGTGACCCCCAGGGTTTGCTGTTGGTTTTCTCTATTTTTGTAAGCTGCTCTTTGCAGGAGACAGTCCTCAGCAGGAAGCCTCTTTCCGTATCACTTTAACAAAGCAACATGTAACTAACTTTTAAACCAGATGGCTTTCTGCTCTACTCATCTCCACCCCAATCACCCAATGCTTCACTTAACCTGTTGGTTCCTTCAGTAGATCAAAGAAGAAGTAATTAACGGATGACCAAGTGTCTTCCCCAGCTTTTCAGTAATCTCTTGAACAAACTGTGTGAACAAGATGCATTTAAAGAAAGCTCATGAAGAGTTGACAAGCCTGCATTCAGTGTGGGATGGTGATGACTCTGATCCCCTCTCTTAATGAATAATTCAGGTTACTTCCTTTTTCCCTTGAAGAATCTTCATGGCAGAACAGAATTTTCAGAGGTAGTGTTTGCGGACACTGAGTCCACCTTCTCCCCAGATTGATGACATTCTGATTAAAAGTAACTTTTCTTTCTAGCAACACCTGCCCCCTGGCTACTGATTTTTGAGCAGGGAGCCGCTGAACCTGAGTTTGATAACACTTTGGGACATGGTCCCATGGTAGAGTGTGGGAACTGTCGCAGCCACATCACCTTCAGACATGATTCTCTGTGTATTCACCTGCTGCAACTAAAAATGCTCTTTCTTTTTCCTCTTTCTCTGTCTCACAAACACACACGCACAGACACACCTGACATTGAGAGGGAAGTACCTTATTACCAGATGTTGATTTATTAAAACACATTATCTTTATAAATTTTTTTCTAGCACTTCCCAAAAGACATAAGAGAAAATGCATTAAGTAGGAAAAGATCATAAATTAAAAATACTTCACCATTCATCAAACTTACCTCGTTTTCCCCCTGTGCTGGGCCTCAGAACTTGGTAATGGGGATAAAAGAATTATTCCAATGGGAGGCCAGTATGCAACTGTTTTTCTCCTAAGGCCTCATACACTTATCAATATTAAACCAGATTCATTAAACAGCCAGTGTGATTCACATGTACACTCATTGCAGAGTTAAGTCCTAAATTAAGGGAGAGCAGCAGCTTCGCGGGAAATGAGTGACACGTTCTGCTATTGGGCAGGTCAAGTGCAGCATTTGCCTCTGAACCACCAGAGTGCCTATCTCACACCTGCTGGGTCAGAATCTATAGGAAGTGGGGCCCAGGGACATGCCCAATTTTATTTTCACTGTGAGAGATTCTAAGGCACACTACGTGTCTGAAATTCTAGGGTAACATGTCAATTTCTTTTCAAGGAAAACTTAACCCTTAAAAGGGAAAAGGAGCCATTAATAATACAGGCAAATGTTTTGCATACTATTTTGCTCATTCGAAGTTTTAGATTGTAATATTTACATTTTTTATAATTTCGTATGCTCAGTTGAGGGTGACCACATTTTACTCATATTACAGAGAAGAAAACTATGGTAAATACAAAATGCTTTAAATGCTTCCAATTAGGAGGAGCCCTAAGATTTGGATTAAAATCCAATGCTTCTAAAATTCTAAATTTTAAATTCTAAATTCTAAAATTCTAAATGCTTCTAAAATTTAGTTCAGTTTAGTTCAGTCGCTCAGTTGTGCCTTACTCTTTGCAACCCCATGAACTGCAGTACGCCAGGCTTTCCTGTCCATCACCAACTCCCAGAGCTTGCTCAAACTCATGTCCATGGAGTCGGGATGCCATCCAACCATCTCAGCCTCTGCCGTCCCTTTCTCCTCCTGTCTTCAAACTTTCCCAGCATCAGGTGCTTTTCCAATGAGTCAGTTCTTCACATCAGGTGGCCAAAGTATTGGAGTTTCAGCTTCAGTATCAGTTCTTCCAAAGAATACTCAGGATTGATTTCCTTCAGGATTGATTGGTTTGATCTCTTTGCAGTCCAAGGGACTCTCAATAGTCTTCTCCAACACCCCAGTTCAAAAGTGTCAGTTCTTCAGTGCTCAGCTTTCTTTATAGTACAACTCTCACATCCACACGTGACTACTGGGAAAACCACAGCTTTGACTAGATAGATGAACCTTTGTTGGCAAAGTAATGTCTCTGTTTTTTGATATGCTGTCTAGGTTAGTTATAGCTTTTTCTCCAAGGAGCAAGGGTCTTAATTTCATGGCTACAGTCACCATCTGTAGTGATTTTGGAGCCCAGAAAAATTAAGTCTGTTACTGTTTCCATTGTTTCTGCATCTATTTTCCTTGAAGTGATGGGACTGGATGCCGTGATCTTTGTTTTTTGAATGTTGAGTTTTAAGCCATCTCTTTCACTCTCCTCTTTCACTTTCATCAACAGGTTCTTTAGTTCCTCTTCGCTTTCTGCTCTAAGGGTGGTGTCATCTACGTGTCTGAGGCTACTGATATTTATCCCAGCAATCTTGATTCCAGCTTGTGCTTCATCCAGCCTGGCATTTCGCATGATGTACTATGCATGTAAGTTAAATAAACAGGGTGACAAAATACAGCCTTGACATACTCCTTTCCCAATTTGGAACCAGTCTGTTGTTCCATGTCTGGTTCTGACTGTTGCTTCTTGACCTGCATACAGATTTCTCAGGACGCAATTAAGATGGTGTGGTATCCCCATCTCTTGAAGAATTTTCCATGGTTTGTTGTGATCCACACAGTCAAAGGCTTTAGCATAGTCAATGAAGCGGAAGTAGATGTTTTTCTGGAGTTCTCTTGCTTTTTGTATGATCCAATGCATGTTGACAATTTGATCTCTGGTTCCTCTGCCTTTTCTAAATACAGCTTGAACATCTGGAAGTTCATGCTCTGTTGACACCTAGCTTGGAGAATTTTGAGCATTACGTTGTTAGCATGTGAAATGAGTGCAATTGTGCAGTAGTTTGAACATTGGCATTGCCTTTCTTAGGGATTGGAATGAAAACTGACCTTTTGCAGTCCTATGGCCACTGCCGAGTTTTCCAAATTTGCTGACATAGACTGCAGCACTTTCATAGCATCACTGTTTAGGTTTTGAAATAGCTCAACTGGAATTCCATCACCTCCATTAGTTTTGTTCATAGTGATGCTTCCTAAGGCTCACTTGACTTTGCACTCCAGGATGTCTGGCTCTAGGTGAGTAATCACACCATCATGGTTATCTGGGCCATTCAGATCTTTTTCTTTGGTATAAAGTTTTACAATTAACTAATCATGAGAAATGATGCACCTTATATGAGAATTAGATTCTAAGTCAGTGTGCAACATAGAAATAGTGCTCAATCAAATTATGCTTGAAAATTCCTTAATAATTCATTGGTATGGCACATGTATTTTTGTGTAAAGTACTGTATTTAAAATAATACATAAAGAATAAAAAAGGTACAGTGTGTTCTTAATAGAACCCATGTAAAATATAATTTATTTTTTTGAAAATCTGTGGTTAAAGCTTTATAGTTTAAATTTAAATATATACAAATAAGTCAAATATTTGTAGCATTGTGAAAGGATATAGAAACTAAAGTTTAATTATTTTCCTTAGGATATAGTTTTGGAACCCAAAAGACATGCCACCGTTAACCAAATTTTATTTGTCTATAAATATAAGACACTTTAAAACTCTTATGCATGTAAGTACTTATTCTAATTAGAAATGACTTAATGTACTTCCTAGAGCACATCTATTTTATAAGAAATCCTAGGAGGATTTAATAACTAGAGTGGGTAAGATAAATGTTTATCATTTTAAATACTAGCATGCAATACACCCTCAGGGTTCAGTTCAGTCACTTAGTCTTGTCTGACTTTTTGCGACCCCATGAACTGCAGGATGACAGGCTTCCCTGTCCATCACCAACTCCTGGAGCTTGCTCAAACTCAGGTCCACTGAGTCAGTGATGCCATCCAACCATCTCATCCTCTGTTGTCCCCTTCTCCTCCTGCCTTCAATCTTTCCCAGCATCAGGGTCTTTTCCAATGAGTCAGTTCTTTGCATCAGGTGGCCAAAGTACTGGAGTTTCAGCTTCAGCATCAGTCCTTCCAATGCATACTCAGGACTGATTTTCTTTAGGATCGCCTGGTTTGATCTCTTTGCAGTCCAAGGGACACTCAAGAGTCTTCTCCAACACCAATATACTCTGGAAAAGCATAAAAAGTTCTTTCTATTTTCAAAGCTGCTATTAACTTTTTGCAAAAGATAGTCCTCATCATATTAATGCATTGTATCATAAAGATGCAGAAAAAGAGTTAGCTTCTTAGTTTTTCTACATAGTCTTAAGTATGATGCTTAGTCTTTATTTTATATAGCTAATTTTGTCTAGGTAAATTCTTATAATTCATGAAAATATAATTTTATTAATAATTTTGCTGTCTAGATAATTTTATTTTTTCTTGGAATTTGTACCACTGTCAGTTCTGCTTTCTATATGTTTATCTGCTTATGTTATGTCTATGGATTTATTTATGCATATTATTTTCTAAGATTTTGGGAAAACTGCTCAAATTAATAATAGAAAAAATTATGACAAATGGCTAGCCTGTTCAGTTACAAAAAGGAACTTGGAAAATCACAAATATAACAATATTAATTTATAAATATAAATATGAAAATTTATTCTTCTCCTTGCTTTATTTTCTTATGAAAGGGGCTTACTGTGATAATTTCATCAGTGAGGTGCAGTGACTATTCTGTTAAATTCCAGAGTATGTATATTATAATTCAACTACTGTCCTGGGCCATAGGCTGTGTGACAATGAAGTGCATATTTGAAAGAATTATCAGCATTTAATTCTGCTGATTTCAAATTATTATTTTTTCAAATATCCAAAATAGAAAAAGAAAATGAAGTGATTTTTTAAAAATTATTTTTACTGGTACATGAAAAATCTTTGTTGCTTTTTGATCCTTGCTTGGCACAAGTTTTGAATTTGAAACTCCATCTGCTTAATTAATAAACATGACTCTTAAAACCCACTAAGCTTCAGATTTTATGTATAGAGTTTTTGATTGAATTAATAAACTATAACACCAGCAAACAGAAACAGACATAGAAAATACACTTATGGTTGTCAAAGAGGGGAAGGAGGGATAAATTAAGACTTTGGGATTAATATATACATATTACTGTATATAAAACAGATAACAAGGACCTACTATATAGCACAGGAAATATGACTCAGTATCTTGTAATAAACCATAATGGAAATTAAGAGTTGAAATTCAAACCCAGTCAATTTGATAAACATTCAAATTATCTTCAAAACCTGAACTAAATCCTACACAACTTTACAAGAATTAATTATCTTATAATCTTGCCGTTTAGTAAAGAAATGAATACTCATCTTTAAGAACAAATATTTGAAACATAATTATATTAAAGGATCTACCTAAGAAGACTCGCAGGAGTAGTTCTGATATTTGACCCGTTAATAATTTTCAGTGTCATTAAACAATTTACCAGTAATGTAAAAAGTGATAAGATATACAATACATGTGAAGCAGGATTTTCTCCGTTTCAAAGGAGTCCATGGTGAGTGGTTTAGCAACTTTGAGAGCTGAATTGTTTTTTTATGATTTTAAATAAACATTAAACATCTTCAGGGTGCTATATATAATGGTGGATACAGATTATTATCCTTGTCTTTAAAATTGGGTTAATCCCATTACATTCTGCAGTTACATGTGTAGATAGTTCATTCCACACCCAGAGAGCTGCCTGCATGAAGTGTTGGTTCCTTCATGTTGACTAAAGTATTTTCATGTTTCCAAAAAAGTGTCACACCAAAAAAAAAAAAGTGTCACACCATGATGACCTGCACTTTGTGAATTTCTTTTCTTCTGAGGGTCCCAGTAAAAGAAGCATAGTTGCAGGACGACGTGTGTGTTTGAACAATTATAGAAAATGACCAGCTTGTTAAATTAAAGAAGACATCTTGTAAGGTTTTTTAACACATCCTAACTGCCCTTATTATCAAAATAAGTGTATAAGGACTTAATGATTGTACCGCACAATAAGAAAAGCTCTGATGGAGTTTTGACCCCTATATCTCAAAATCAGACATGTTTTAATATGCTGTCTCTGCAAGGAAGTACATATTTAAAAGTAGACTAAAAAATGACCTCTTGATGGAACTGATGTGTCCTCACATGGAAACCCAGCTGTCTCATGAAAAGTGCAAATTATGATTCAGTTGGCCTGGGGTGGAGCCCAGGAAACTGCTTTTCTAATTAACTCCCATGGGAGGCTGACCCTGCTGGTTCATGAAGGCACTTTGAATAGAAGATTCTAGAACAGTGTTCCCGATAGAACTTTCTGCAAAGATGAAAAAGGTCTCTCTCTGTGCTTTCCAGTATGAGAGACACTAGGCATAGTTGGCAAGTAAGCTGTTGAAATATGGCAAATGAGAGTGAAATTTTAATTTTAATAAACAACTCAGATATAATTTGTCAGATATGTCTATGACTATCTTATTGGAGGTTGTTGTTCCAGACTGCCTAAGAGTTAATACAGTATCCTTAGACACTGAACTCTGTCTGAAACTGAAAGAAGTCAATTCACAAATACTTGTGATGTCTCAGTATAATCAGCTTTTTCTAACAAGAGGTATATCTTCTAAACTAGAGAACAAATTGACCTTTTGGGTGTGCTTTCAGAATGAAGTAAATTTGCTGGGAGTCATAGTGGTGATCCAAAGGAAAAAATCTACAAAGGTTTACCTTGATTCACAGAGTAAATAGATCACTACAGAGGAATGAAGGAAAATAAACAGTATAGAAAGGCAAGAGAAAGGTTGAAAAGATTGGGAGTATTCGAGGGGCAGTCTCACTCCTGTGGGTCTCTGGAGAGATAGAAAAATAAAGAAGATTTGAATAAACTTGGGACATTTCCCGAGCTCTCAGATGTTTTTCAGTAAAGCTCCCTATTCCTCTGCACTTTTTTTTTTTTTACAATTAAATAGTTTTATTTGCATATGTTACCTCCCACTCACCCTTTGATGAAAAATCCAAGAAAGGCACAAAACTCCAGTATGAGCATTACTTCTATTCTTCCTGAAGGTGTTAGTTGCTCAGTTGTGACTGACTCTTTGCGACCACATGGACTGTAGCTCCCCCAGTTTCCTCTGTCCACAGAATTCTCCAGGCAAGAATACTGGAGTGTGTTGTCATTCCCTTCTCCAGGGGATCTTCCCGACCCAGGGATCAAACCCTGGTCTCCTGAACTGAGGCAGATTCTTCACTGTCTGAGTAACCAAGGAGAGTTGGGGAGACTATCCTCCCTAAGTCTCCCCAACTCATATCCCTTGAGCTCTGGAATTGACTATTTGGATATTTGCAAATTTGTGAAAATTTTGGTTTAACTAATTATCATTTTAAAGGATAAGAATGTAGAAAAGAAAGTCATGGTTACCAGCGGGGAAAGGAGGGTGGGATAAACTGGAGGCTTGAGATTGAACCCCATACACACTACTATGTACAAAGTAGATAACTAATAAGGACCTCTTGTACAGCACAGGGATCTCTACTCAATACTCTGTAATGGCTTATATGGGAAAATAAGCTTAAAAGAGTATAACTGATTCACTGTGCTGTGAATTAATTATAATTCAATATTCTTTTTAAAATAAAAAATATTAAAGGATAAGAGCTTTATTACAGTGAGTTATAAAATAAGCTACGTTGAGATAGTTCTGTTTTTGTGAAACCTGCTTTCTTAACACTTCTTAAATCTTCAGATTGCCCAGTGTCCTGGTTTGCAGCCTTAAATTCCTCGTGTGGCACTGGATTCAGAATCAGCTGGGATGAGCATGGCTGTGCTGCTGACTACACCATACTTTACCACACTCTTGGTTTTACTCTGTCTTTTGACCTAGACATCTCTTTATGACTTTTCTATCCTGATCATCTATTCCAAATTTCCTGCCTACCTGTGAGAGATTTCTGCAACACATTTTGCAGACTTTTCCATTCATTTGTTGAGCCCACAAAATCCCTGCTTAAAATATGACATTGGTGAAAGCTATGAAGAAAACAGCTATTGTTCAGACTGGAAATGTCTGTGGCCAAGAATAGCAATGATTTCTCTGGTGCCACTTCTGTCATCAGGATTTTTATTCCTGGCAATTTAACATTAGCATGCAGGAAATTTATTGAACAAAGAAACATTGAATTAATGAGCCAACAAAAATGATCAACATCAAAGACGCGATGTAGATGGGGAAAAGTGAGCAAAAGAAAGAACACGTTCAAAGATGTTAGCGAGTTCATGACTATCCTAAAGGATGTCACCTATCAACCTTTTGAATAAACAAAGCATTAGTTAACAATTGGCACTGAAATTGCCTCTTCCGGAGATTTGGATGAGGTCCCGGTGAATATATCACCCAGGCAGAATGGAGGATTTCCCCTAATCTCTAACACTTTAAACCCAAAGCCAGTCTGTTGAATCTTCGGAGCCTTCTAATACCCATTTAACTAATCCATTTATACCAGTTGTTGTGATTCTGCATGTAACATACACAATAGGTCCTACCAGCCCTAGCAGAAAGGAAAAGGTTGAAAATGTATAAGTGTACATTAGTCTATCTGCATGGACTGTAACTCTGATACTGATTGCACTTTAAAGTAAGGTAAGGAGCCAAAGACATGGCTACTTCTCAAGATTCTAGCAGGGACTTCCCTGGTGGTTCAGTGGCTAAGACTCTGTGCTCTCAATGCAGGGGACTCAGATTCGGTCCCTGGTCAGGGAACTAGATTCCACATGCCACAGCTAAAGATCCCACATGCCACAACGATGATTGAAGATCTGTATGCCACAAATAAGACCCAGAGTAACCAAATAAATAATTAGGTATTAAAAAAATTCTAGCAATAAGATAAAAATAGGACTCCAGGAAATGGGATCTTGGGCCCAAATAGTACAGCAAAAGACAGACTTGTTAAAAAGTTTTGAGTTTGTACTAATATATATTACAATATAATATAATACTGTATATGCATGTTTTCAAGCCAGGTATTAATATAGTGCATATTTGAGTGTTTAGTTCAGCCTACAGTTGACCTGAGACACTAAAATGTCATTCTGGGAAATAATCCATATCTTGTTGAAATTTTACAATGGGCTAGTTGTCACAGTCAAATGAAGTAGAGCATTGAAACATTTTGTGGTCATGGCCTGAGATGGTTCAATATATACTTGCCCCAATTCTGTTTTTCACTGTGGAGTAATGGTGATATATGGGGTTGCAGATAAAAGAAGCAAAGGGAATCTAAACAGCATGGAATTAAACAAGGTAAACAACTAGAGCCTCTGGATGAAAGTGAAAGAGGAGAGTGAAAAAACTGGGTGAAACAGATCCCCAGCCCAGGTGGGATGCATGAGACAAGTGCTCGGGCCTGGTGCACTGGGAAGACCCAGAGGAATCGGGTGGAGAGGGAGGTGGGAGGGGGGATCGGGATGGGGAATACGTGTAAATCTATGGCTGATTCATATCAATGTATGACAAAACCCACTGAAATGTTGTGAAGTAATTAGCCTCCAACTAATAAAAAATTAAAAAAAAAAAAAAAGAGAGTGAAAAAACTGGCCTAAAACTCAACATTCAAAAAATTAAGATCGTGGCATCTGATCCCATCACTTCATGGCAAATAGATGGGGAAACAATGGAAACAGTTACAGACTTTATTTTCTTGGGCTTCAAAATCACTGCAGATGGTGACTGCAGCCATGAAATTAAAAGACACTTGCTCCTTGGAAGAAAAGTTATGACCAACCTAGACAGCATATTAAAAAGCAGAGACATTACTTCGCCGAGAAAGGTCCATCTAGTCAAAGCTATGGCTTTTCCAGTATTCATGTATGGATGTGTGAGTTGGAACCGTAAAGAAGGCAGGAGAAGAAGGGGACGACAGAGGATGAGATGATTGGATGGCATCACCGACTCAGTGGACATGAGTTTGAGCAAGCTCCGGGAGTTGTGATGGACAGGGAGGCCTGGTGTGCTGCAGTCCATGGGGTCACAAAGAGTCGGACGTGACTGAGCGAATGAACTGAACTGAACATAGTCAAAGGCTTTAGCATAGTCAATGAAACAGAGGTAGATATTTTCCTGGAATTCCCTTGCTTTGTCTATGATACAGTGAATGTTGGCAATTAGATCTCCAGTTCCTCTGCCTTTTCTAAACCCAGTTTGAACATTTGGAAGTCCTCTATTCATGTGTTGTTGAAGCCTAGCTTGAAGGATTTTGAGCATAACCTAACTAGCATTGGAGATGAGTGCAATTGTCTGGTGGTTTGAACATTCTTTAGTACTGCCCTTCTTGGAAATTGTGATGAGGATTGACTTTTTCCAGTCCTGTGGCCACTGCTGGATTTTCCAAATTTGCCGACATATTTATTGCAGCAGTTTAATAGCATCATCTTTTAGGATTTTAAATATCTCTGCTGGAATTCAATTACCTCCACTACTCCACTAGTTTTTTCATACTTTTTGTCAAAGCTATGGTTTTTCCAGTAGTCATGTATGGATGTGAGTTGGACCATAAAGAAGGCTGAGTGGTGAAGAATTGATGCTTTCAAACTGAGTTTCTGGGAGAAGACACTTGAGAGTCTCTTGGACTACAAGATCAAACTAGTCAATCCTAAAGGAAATCAGTCCTGAATATTCATTGGAAGGACTGATGCTGAAGCTGAAGCTCGAATACTTTGACCACCTGATGCGAAGAGCTGACTCATTAGAAAAGACCCTGATCCTGGGAAAGATTGAAGGCAGGAGGAGAAGGGGACGACAGAGGATGAGATGGTTGGATGGCATCACCGACTTAATGGACATGAGTTTGAGTAAGCTCTGGGAGACGGTGAAGGACAGGGAAGCCTGGTGTGCTGTAGTCCATGAGGCAGAAAAGAGTAAGACACAACTGAATGACTGGACAGCAACCACCACTAACTTTATTGGCAGCAATGCTTCCTAAGGTCCACTTGACTACACACTCCAGAACGGCTGACTCTGGGTGAGTGACCACACCACCATAGTTACCCTGATCATTAAGATTTTTTTTGTACAGTTCTGATGTGTATTCTTGCCATCTCTTCTGTTTCTATTAGGTCTTTACCGATTCTGTCCTTTATTGTGCCCATCTTTGGATGAAATGTTCCTTTGATAACAGTTTTCTTGAAGAGGTCTCTAGTCTTTCCCCTTCTTCTGTTTTCCTCTTTCTTTGCATTGTTTATTGAAGAAGACCTTTGAAAACACCTATCAAAGTTCACTTAGCTCTAATTACAAATAATATTTACAACAAATTGATACTAAGGAGATTATTTTTCTGCTCTATAGCCACAATTTTTTGGTACTTAAGCTCATAGACTAAAATTTTCTATACATTACTCATTAAACTTTACATTTAGTTAAAAGTTATTGAAATGGCAAATTCAGAGGATGATATTATGTACAGGAAAGAACTTTAGATTTTATATCAGGTTTCTAATACAATTTTGGTCACTAACTGATTTTTGACAAATCTCTTAAGTTGTCTAAATGTCATAGTTTTAATTGTGGAGCTTTATGTGGCGATTTCTAATGTCGTTTAAAGATTCATAGATGGGGGTGGGTGGGTGGGTGTTTGGTTCAATGAATTATAAGAGAACAATACAATGAATTTTATTGTTTGCTGAACAGTGTAATGATAAGCTATAGAATTTATATATATGATTTACTTAAAATAATAATGCTGTAAAGAATATGAAGAAATTATCCTACCTAGCCATATGCTTCCAGATACATTAGCATACTAAAATAAAATATCTTCTTTAGTATTAGTGTTTTATTGAAAGAAGCATGATAGAATTGGGTCTTTGGTACAGAATTGTTGCATCATTGCTAAAATTGGACAAAATGCACTTAAATTTGCCAGAATCAGGACATTTTCAGTTATTGTCTAAATTGTGCTTTTAAAAAATAAATGTTAAAATATTGGGGGAGGTCGAGTACAAATTAATCACTTTTAAGGCCAATAGATTGAAACCACTGAGGAATTAATCTCATATATATAAAAGGGTTGGGATGTGAAATAACTCAGCATCTGGAAATCTTGTCATTTTTTTCTGAAATGTGAAAATAAGAATCAAAATGACATTAGCAAAAATATTGGTTTCTAAAGCAGGATAAAACTTTGTAGGAAAAAATGGAAAGGATCAACTAGATAAAAATATAAGAGAAAAACCTGGAGGCTGGATTCTGAACCCAAGCTGTGAGGGTACTGGAATTTATTAAAAGGAATAATTCATGGGGCATTTGGAAGCAATTTTCCTGCTATATTATGCATTCATGAGTGCTACACTAGGATCCTGTGGCTACTTTGGGTCACTATACTTTCTAAAAGATATGGACAAACTGGAAAAGATGGGAAAGGAATGAGGAAAATGAAGGGACAGAAAATAATAACCCGAGGAAAGTTTTAAAGAATTGTGTTATGAGAAGAAAAGCCCGTGGGGCAGCCTGATTGTTATTATTAGATACATGAGGCATTTTACCAGATTGCGACTAATTATTGTTTTTTCTCCACACCAGTGTTTGCTAGAACAAAAGAAAGGTGCTTAATTACAGAGCGTTTAATTGTATATATACCCCCCAGTTAAATGTGTGTTTGCTTTTCCACTTCTTTGATCTAGCAAGCAGAGTGTTAGAAAGTTACCTCAGTAATCTGTAGAAGGAGAAATCTCCCTGGAGATCTGAAAATAGAACCCTCTCTTAGTTTGAACAAAGTAGATTCCTTGGTCTAGAAAAGGGTTCCCTATGTTTCTCTTGTGTTTTACCTGGTTTTCTAGACCCGGGATATTTAGTCTTATGATCCTTACAAAGGTAGGTGTTCAACTGGAGAGAGGGGCTTGTGGAGCCCTTTGGGTTTTGAGAGTTATACAGGCGCAGATTCAGAAATGCAAAGACAGTTTCTGAAAAATGTGGACGCAGTGCTCCCTGAGTCTGGGGGATGGTGAGGATGGCTTGGAGAGACGAGCACAAGTAGCGGATGATGAACATTCAAGCAGTGGGCATCCTTGTTCCAAGTTATTCTCAGAATCCTTTGGAGATGCAGGGACTCATCTCCTAGGTGACTGTGGAGTCACAGCTGTGGAGGACCAGCTGTCAACAGAGACACCTTCTGGTGGGGAGAAGCAATGGCAACGTGAGGAGGATGAGAAACAGCTTTGGGCAGCGGAGGGACCTCAAAGGCTGGCTGGACTCTCCTCCCAGGGTGGGTGTTCCTAACTGTAAGAGAGATGCCACTACATTTACAGCCTGTCTTGGAGAAGTAGCAATGTGGAGGAGCAGCTTCTTAACAGATGCAAAGTTGAGAGGAGTAATGAAAAGATACAAATACAGATACATTGAAAACATTTAATTATGCACATATCATTTCTTTAAAAAGTTGTTTCTAATATGCCTAGAGATCAAATCTTCTTGTTATTAACTCTCATGGCTCCCTGAACCTCTATTTAAACTTGTCAAAATTGAAATCTTACATTTATTGCTATATAACAAAACCCTATCTACCCTCTAGAGTGTATTCCACAAAAAGAAGGCCCATGCATCTCACTTCTGAATTTTCAGGAAAATGCCATTTACACTCAGGATTTTCATTGACTTCTACCACGATGGTACAGTACATACATTCAAGAAGTAGTTTGGTAGGTAACATACACTCAATAAATGGGCCTTGAATATCATTCCTTAACATTCTACAAGTTAGAGTTGAATACATCATTTAAAAAACCTTCTCATAGTAAAAATACTAGGCCCAGAAAGTTTCACTGCTGTATCTTTCCAAACTTTTAAAGAAGAAAGGTAAATAAATAGTGATACCAGTCAGACATAAATTATTTTAGGATACAGAAAAAGGGGATAATTCCTTAGTTTTTATTTTTTTTTAAATAGTAGTTTCTAATCATTGATTCCAAACCCTGGCAAGGAAACTACAAAAAAGTAATATTACAGACTAATAGTGAACATAGTTACAAACCTCCTTAATAAAATGTTAGCAATTTCAATTCAGTATATGTGTATGAATGAGTGTGCATATATATACTGATATCAGATGGGGTTTTCCATATGCAAAGTTAGTTGAGCACTGAAAAACCATCAGTGTAATTTAACACACTGAGAATAAATGAGAGGGGGGAAATCATACGGTTATTTTGATAGAGAAAAATCATTTGACCAAATTCAACCCACTCATGATTAAAAGTTCTGAGAACACTAGAAGCAGAAGGGAAATATCTTAAACTATAAGTAATCTATAAGTATCTATTAAAAAAAAAAACCTAGAACAAACATCTTACACAACAGTGAAATATTGAAAAGATTGTCCTTGAAATTAGGAATGAGATAAAGTTGTCACTGTCAACATTGTACTAAACATTTAGCCAGTAAAATAAGACAAGGAAAAAAGACATAACAACTGGAACAGAAGAAATAAAACAATCATTATTCAGTCATAGTTTTTGTGTGCCTAGAAAAGATAAAGTGTTCGTAAACATTCAGAATTGATAAGTGAATTTAGCAAAGTTATTGCATGTGTGTTCAATCAACAAAAATCATTTGCATTCCACCTACAAAACAACAAAAAATAGAAAAAAATTTTACCATTATAATCACATCAACAAACACCAAATATCTATGAATAAATCTATCAAAAGATGTTTAAAGACTCCACACTAGAAAATAAAATCCTCCTTAAGATGAAAGACTAAATAAATGGAGGGATAATTTATGACCCTTGGAAGTACAGTGCTAGACATTTCCAAATAGCTGCAGTATAATTAAAACAACATGATATTTGTGCAAAAATAGAGAAGTTGAGAGCCCAGAAGTGGCCCATAGACTGTCACCCTACAGTGGTGGGTGGTCCGATGAGCAACCCGTATTTCCCTTAATACCAGAAGGACTGCCTCTGTCAGCTGCTGAGACTGATGAAGTTGCTGAGAAACCTGCTTGAAGATGCTTCCTGACTGTTGGCTATTTATGGGGATATCCTCGGCTGGAGCAACCTGGCCAGCTCAAGGTCACAGCTGCTTCTGGGGTTCACCTGCACCCAGTGACCCATCGGCCCAGCCCCTTCTCCCCGACTCCAAAAGGCCGTGGAATACAGGGAGGCTTTTACTGGGGTGTTGTCACAGTTCAGTCCCTCCCTCTGTCCAGTCCTGTTTCCTTTCCATCTCTTCCACACTGGTGGGGTCCCAAGAGCACTCTTTAACAAATGTCTGGCAAACTCATCTTCATCTCAGAGTCTGCTTCGTAGGGAAGCCAAATCGCGGTAGCTAGTGCCAGGAGTGTTCCAAAGAGCAGATGCTAATACGGGATTTCAGGGCTGGCTGGCTGCTGGCTGGAGGGAAGATGAAGCCGACTACTGGAAAGTCCACCACGTCATCATCCAAGTTGCAGCTGCTCGTCCAGATGTGATCGCCTTTGCTAGAGTAGAATAACAGGTGCCCTGTGTATGGCTCCTGATTGGATGAATTTGTTATTTTCCATTCTTGCTAGCAAAGAGGATCATAAACAGTTCATGTGCAAATCAAAATTAAGATGAGGTATCAGCTCACACCAGTCAGAATGGCCGTCATCAGAAAATTCATAAACAGTAAATAATGGAGAGGGTATAAAGGAAAAAGAACCTTTTTACGCTATGGAAAATAGCATGGAGTTTCCTCAAAAACTAAAAATAGAGCTACCATATGACCCAGCAATCCTACTTCTGGGCATAAAAGCAGAGAAAACCATAATTCGAAAAGATACATGCACCTTAATGTTTATAGCAGCACTGTTTACAAGAGCCAAGAAATGGAAAGCAGCTAAATGCCCTTTGACAGAGGAATGGATAAAGGAGATGCGGTACATACACACTGTGGAATATCACTCGGTCATAAGAAAGAACAAACTAATGCCATTTGAGGCAACATGGATGGACCTAGAGATTCTCATACCGAATGAAATGTCAGACAAAGAAAGACAAATACCATATAATATTGCACATATGTGACATCTAAAAAAATGATGTAAATTAATTTATTTACAAAACAGAAATAGACTCACAGACATAGAAAGCAAGCTTATGGTTACCAAAGTGGGGAGGGTGTAGGGATAAATAAGGAGTTTGGGATTAACAGATGCACACTACTATATGTAAAATAGATAACCAAGAAGTACCTACTATATAGCATAGGGAAACATAAGCAAAAAGAATAAATATATGTGTATATATATATGTATATATATACACATATTCTTTTTCCCAATTCACTTAACATTTTTATTTCCAATATTTTGAACTCTATCTGGTAAATCGTTTACTTCATTATTTATTTTTTATGGTTTTTCTCCTGCTCATTTGCTGAGAGCAGATCCTTTGCCATTTCTTTTTTTTTTTTTTTAATTGGAGGACAACTGCTTTACAATGTTATGTTGATTTCTGCCATACAACAACATGAATTATTCATAAGTATACAAATGTCCCCTCCCTCGTGAGCCTCCCTCCCATCCTCCACCCCATCCCACCCCTCTAGGTTGTCAGAGAGGCGCTGGATTGAACTCTCTGTGTTATACTACAAATATGGTATTTTTTGTTCTCTTTCTGACTTACTTCCCTCTCTATAACAGGCTCTAGGTTCATCCAGCTCACCAGAACTGACTCAAATGCGTTCCCTTTTATCATATTCCATTGTATATATGTACCACACTTCTTTACCCATTCTTCTGTCAATGCCATTTCATTTTTCTTAACTTCCTCTGCATCTGTGAATTTAGGTAAAACGGTTATCTGTTGTGGTCTTCAAGCTGTATTCTTATGTGGGAACATCCCTATACACACCGTGTTTCCAAAGCCTCTGTGGGGAGAGCTGGGTTTGACGTGAGTGCAGTCCTGTCTTTCCCCAGGTAGGCAGGCAGCTGTCACCTTGGTGGGGTGGGGCTGGGGTGGAAGGGCTTGGAGCTGCAAGCTGGTTTGAGGGAAGCCTTCCTCTCTGCTCAGTGGCCATCACTGCCCTACTGGGGGTGGTGTCTGATCCTGAGTTTCTGGAGCAGAAACCCTGTGGATCCTTGCCTAAGTGGGATCTGTGCCCTTGAAGTGTGTTCTGCCCTCCCCACAAGGAGATCCTTTCCATGTGGAGTGGGGGGGTGGGGGGGAGTACAGAAACCAGTGTGTGCAGACTCCCAGTGTGGATGGGGATGGCTGTGCTGGATCAGCCTTGTCAGAGCTGTGAGCCGCTTCCAAGGCGCTGTTAGGGTAAGTGCCAGCAGGGTACCCCTGTCCACCCAGGCTCTGCCCAGATCCAGGGGTCTTCTGTGTGAAGGTCCAGACTTCTCCGCACCTGCGGCTGCACAGACCCAGTGCTGCCCTGTGACGTGGAGCGAGCGGGACTCTAGTGTCCGCTCCACTGGGGCTGGAACAATTGCAGCAAGCCTGGCAGCGACTAGAACAGACGTTTCTCTGTCCCACCTGTGGACAAGCCAGTACATGCAACCCTAAAGGGCACAGTCCAGGCTTCCACAGCCCTCCTGTGATTCCCAGAGGTCCTTCAAGCAGCAAGGGAGCTTGTCTTCCCAACGTAGGGTTCCAAGACCAGAGCTCCCAATCTGTGGTTCTCATGGCTCACTCCCTGGGACAAGTGTCTACCCGGGCTGTCTCCCTTTTCCTGTGAGTTCCCTCCCAGGGGTCCAGGTCCCATGTGATGGTTTTTCCGCTCCCTACCTGATTACCTGTGTATTTTTCTTACAGCCTTGCTTGTACAGGAGTCCTTCTGCCTGTTTCCAGGTATCTTCCGTGAGAACTATTTCACCTGTAGATTTTTTGGATGTGTTTGTGGGAAAAAGTGAACTCCATGTTCTCCTACTCTGCCATCTTGATACATATCCAGAGTTGTGTACTTGTAGTAGAGACAATGGGCTTCCAGGTGACGCTAATGGCAAAGAACCCGCCTGCCAATGCAGAAGATGTAAGAGACTTGGGTTCAATGCCTGGGTTCGGAAGATACCTTGGAGGAGAGCACAGCAACCCACTCCTCTTGTATTATTGCCTGGAGAATCCCATGGACAGAGGAGCCCGGTGGGCTATAGTCCGTGGGGTCACACAGAGTAGGACATGACGGAAGTGATAGCACTCACTCATACATGATAGAGACAGTATTGCTGGCAAAGTTTCAGATATTCTTTATCTGACTTTTTACAGAAAAACCAGGTTTTTCATCTCCTGTAGTCAACAGTATTCTCTTCAGTATAGTCTGTGGGTATTGGTCTTTTTGTGTTTTCTATGTGTTTTTGAGTCAATTTTGGTCATTTATATATATCCTTGGATAAGAAGACCAACAAGGACCTACTATATAGCACAGAGAACTCTGCTCAATGTTATGTGGCAGTCTGGATGGGAGAGGAGTTTGCAGGAGAGTGGATGCATGGATGCATATATATGTATGGCTGAATCCCTTCACTGCTCACCTGAAACTATCACAACATTGTTAATTGACTATACTCCAATATAAAATAAAAAGTTAAAAAAAATCTATTGCATCTTTATCTTTTCTGTTTTTTTCATTACTAATAATATGTTGATAGTAACTTCTATTTTGATAAAAATAAGACTTGGTTAGATGCTATTCTACTTAATTGGCATAATTTATTTGCTACTTATTTTAATGAATTTTTACATCTGATTTTATTGTCTATTTTTTAAAAAAACTAGCTTTGTTCTTTTTTGTAATTTCTTGAGCTGAATATTTAATTAATTTATTTGAAACATTCTTGAATTATAATGAATGCATGTATAGTCATAAATTTTCCTCTTAGTACTGCTTTGGTCTAAATCCATTACTTTTGATATATGGAGATTCATGGCTTATATATAAAGTTCATAATCTTTGCTTTTGATTCCTCTTTAACTCATATTTTCTTTATAAATGACCTTCAAATTTTGGGATGTAGTACTTTATAGGTATGTATGCATTTTGTGTCATTTGGAGCTAATGTATGTGTACATTTTGAGTCATTTGTAGCATATATATATATACACACACATATATGAAAGTGAAAGTCACTCAGTCATGTCTGATTCTTTGCGACCCCATGGACTATACAGTCCAAGGAATTCTCCAGGCCAGCATACTGGAATGGGTAGTCTTTCACTTCTCCAGGGGATCTTGCCAGCCCAGGGATGAAACCCAGGTCTCCCACATTGCAGATGGATTCTTTACCAGCTGAGCCACCAGGGAAGTCCATATATATATTTGGCTGGACCATGCAACATGATGGATCTTAGTTCCCCAACCAGGGATCAAACCCATGCCTCCTTTGGTGGAAGTGTGGAGTCTTAATCACTGGACCACCAAGGAAGTCCCAGCTAATATCTAGTATATTACATTGTGGCCTGTATAAATTCTTTTTCCTGGAATTAATTGAGTTATTCATTGTGGCCTTATGCATGGACGTGGTCTACTGTTGCAGGGTCAAAGAATTCAGGTTTGGGGTTCTAAGAATATGTGTGGATTTTTAAAATTTCTTTGTGATTTTTTTCTATAAATTTCTTTTTGCTATACAATTCTGTATATATTAGATCAATCATGTTAATTGTGTCATTTGAATTCTGCCCTCGGAATCACATTGTCCTTAATTTGGACTGATGGGAAAGGGAGAGGAGGAGAGACAGTATGGATGTGAAATTGAGGGTGATTCTACTAAATACTTCATATTTCATGCAGTACAGACCTACTCAGGGGCAAAGAGAATTATGTATCTTGTTAATAAAACACACAGAAGAAGCCTGTTCTGTACATCTCTGTCTCTTTTTCTGTTTTGCATATAGGGTTATCGTTACCATCTTTCTAAATTCCATATATATGTGTTAGTATACTGTAATGGTCTTTATCTTTCTGGCTTACTTCATTCTGTATAATGGGCTCCAGTTTCATCCATCTCATTAGAACTGATTCAAATGAATTCTTTTTAATGGCTGAGTAATATTCCATGGTGTATATGTACCACAGCTTCCTTATCCATTCATCTGCTGATGGGCATCTAGGTTGCTTCCATGTCCTGGCTATTATAAACAGTGCTGCGATGAACATTGGGGTGCACGTGTCTCTTTCAGATCTGGTTTCCTCAGTGTGTATGCCCAGAAGTGGGATTGCTGGGTCATATGGCAGAAGAAGCAAAAAGCAAACAAATTCTACACATTTCTATTCACTTCATCTGACAGTTTCTAAAAGATGCATGTGAAAATCTCTCACTGTGAGTTGCATACTTCTTTTTTTTTAATTAATATAATTTTTTTCTGTACGTGCCTTTCCTATAGCATATGAGGCAAGAAAATTCATGATTATCATATATTCTTTAGGTAAGCTATTTCTTCCCTTGTTGAGTTTAGTCTCCTAATGAAGTCATCAAAGGCATTCCTCATTTCTGCTAGGTCTTTTAGATTTCTAGCACTTCTTTTGATTGTTTCTTAGAAGATCCATCTGTCTGTTTATATTACCCACTTGTTTTTGCCTGTTGCTACTTCCCCCCTAAAAGCCTTTATCATGTTAATCAGGGTTATTTATTTAACTTTTATTTATTTATTTACTTTTTTGGCTGTTCCATGTAGCTTGCACAATCTCAGTTCCCTGACGAGGCACTGACAGAACCTGGGCCACAGCAATGAAATCACCGAGCCCTAATCACTGGGCTGCCAGGGGATTCCCTAATCACTGTTATTTTAAATTTCCTGTTTGAGAATTCAAATACCTGCACCATATCTGAATCTGGACTGATGCTTGTTTTGTTTCTTCAGATGATTTTTTCTTACTTTTTAGATTGCCTTGTCATTTTTTCATGAAATCAGAACATGTTTTACCAGCTAATGGGGAGTGAGGGGACAGGCCTTTAGTTCTCAGCTAATCTGGTTAGGACTTGGGCTTTTCTTACTGTTTGCTGTGGTTTGAGTGACAAGGCTTCAGATTCTTCTTGTGTTATATATTTTTTTTCCTTCTTGGACTGTAAGTACTTCTCAGAGAGAGTCTGCTTGCTTACAACTGTAATCCACTATTATTATTAATCATTTTTATTATAAGATATGGGTGAGAGCATGGAGGAGGGCATGGCAACCCACTCCTGTATCCTTGCCTGGAGATTTCTATGCATAGAGGAGCCTGGCAGGCTACAGTCCATGGGGTGGCAAAGAGTCGGTCATGACTGAGCGACTAAACACAGCACAGCACATGGGTGAGAGAGGGCATTCTGTAAACTTCCCATTAAATCTCTTTCATGGGGACTTTACCTCTGATTGTGACCTTCAGGAGTGATTTTTCCTGTATGGCTTCTCCTCTTAGAAGGACAGGAAGGCTGGGGGTGGTGGGGGTGGGAAGAGGAACACCCTTCACACACAACCCTGGGACCAGGGCCTGGTGCATTCCTTTCCCCTGTGGAGTAGGCTCTTGTTCTAGAAGTCTTGGGCATCTGTCCCAAAGCTCACTCTTCCCTCTCGCTGTGTGATCCACTAAGGGACCTTTCTCCAAACGTCACCATGACAGTCAGGGAGGTCCCTGGAAGTGAAGTCCAAGAAGCCTGGCGCTTACTAAGCCCTCAGCACCCAGGAGGGTCTCTCTCTTATATTAATCCACATTCTGCCTCCAATAGCTTGACAAAAGCACCTTAAGAGTCCCTATCCATTTACAGCTTTGGGGGCTTCCACTCCAGGTGAAAGAAAGCAAAATTGCTACTTGTTCGGTCATGTCCAGCTGATTGCAACCTCATAGACTATAGTCCACTAGGCTGTTCTGTCCATGGAAATCTCCAGGCAAGAATCCTAGAGTGGGTTGCTATTTTTTTTTCCAGGGGATCTTCCCAACCCAGGGATCAAACCTGGGTCTCCTGCATTGGCAGCCAGGTTCTTAACCATCTGAGCCGCCAGGAAAGCCCAGTCCAGATCTCAGTTAGGAAGCTCTAGATTTGACAGTCTTCCCAGAATTTCAGATGGAGGTTTTCACCACAGACTTAGTACTCTGAAAGGTTTAAGGAAAATCACTGATTTTCAGTTTGTTCAGCTTTTTCTTGCCTTAAATACAGAAGTTACAACTTCTGGGCTCTTCCGAGCTCTCTGCATTCCAAAACAAGAGTTCCTTAATCTAAGCTCTCATTGTAAGTATACTTGTTTTGGGTCTCATTTAATGCTTTTCATGTTATAGTTTACCTTATTTGATTTTTAATTTATCATTTGTTTAATACATCCTTTGATGTTTTGTTATTGATAGCCTTTTAATGTGACTTTGTTTTTGTCTTATTCCTTCTGAAAGGCACATAGCTGGATTTATTTTTTTAATCCAACCTAGTGTCTGCCTTTTAATAGGACAACTCAACATATAACTGCTGAATCATCATTGTTGCTTTGTGTTGTGAGGATTCTGACCTTGATTTCCCAAATTCATGATTTGTTTTTAGCAGTCTATTTTTAATTACCTTTATTAACATTTTCTTAATATACAGAAATCATTTTGTGGCTGTTCTAATTTTTTTATTTTTTGGGTTCTCTGCTCAATTCTTTGAAGCATCTTCTTGTATCAGTTTAAAAATTCTTTTTAAAAAATATTTTTTAATGGGGTCTAGTTGATTTACAATGCTATGTTAGTTTTAAGTTTATAGCAAAGTGAATCAGTTATATATACATATATATTTTAAATTTCCTTTTTAACCTTTTCTTTATATACAAATATCATTCTCTTGCTGTTTTACATTAAAAATATTATATATATATATAGACACACACACTATTATATATATAAAACAGACAACTAATAAGAACCTACTGTATAGCACAGGGGACTCAACTCAATACTATATGTCCACTCTGATTTTAGATTCTTTTCCCACATAGGTCATTACAGAGTACTGTTAAGTTCCTGTGTTATATAGTAGGCTTTTATTAGTTGTCCATCTTTTATGTATATAGTAGTGTATATATGCCACCCCCAGTCTCCCAATTTCTCCCTCCCTCCTTTCTCCCTTGGCAACCATAGTTCGTTTTCTACATCTGTGACTCTATTTCTCTTTTCTAATTAAGTTCATTTGTAGCATTCTTTTTTGGATTCCACATATAACTGATAATATTTGTTTTTTTCTCTCTGCCTGCCTTTGCTTAGTATGACAATCCATGTTGCTACAAATGACATTATTTTGTTCTTATTTATGGCTGAGTAATATTTCATTGTATATATGTATCACAGCTTCTTTATCCACTCTTCTGCTGATAAAGTGTCAATGTAGTCTATTTTTAGTTTCCTTTATTACTTTACAAACATCATTTTATTGTTGTTTTACATTAAAAAAAAATTGCTCTCTGCTCATTTTTTGAAGTGTTTTCTTGTGTTATTTTAAGAATCCATTTTCATTTCCTTATATATACCTGGGGAATGTGTCACCCAGGTGGTGAGAGGTTAAAAATGAATCCTATTACCAGTTGGCAACCAGCATGGGCTGGAAAGCTAACCACAGATTGAGTGACTTTATTTGGATGCCTCCAGGCTTGTCAGCTCTTACAGAGGGAACAGTGACAGACATTCTTCTCCTGGCTTCCTGGTCCCCTGGCCAGTCCTCCTTAGGGGAATAGGATGGGTAACAGCTTTATGCTTTTCCCAGAACCATGATCAGAAAGCAGACAGGGATGTTTCTCCATGAAAGCCACAGCTTGGGATGTCATCACCTGAGTCTGCCCAGCGGGCTGTCCTTTCAGACTGCAAAGCCTTGCGATGGACTCTGCTTCTGGCGGGGCCCCTTGGAAAGAGCACCTTGTACCAGAGGCTATGTGACCTCCTGCTTCTCCCTAAGCTGTGGCCCTTGGCCCCAACTTCTTAGAACACATACACACTCAGATGACTAGAGGAAATTTTCTTTTTTAAAATAAGGATTCGTTGGTAGCATAGGAAACCATCTCTATAGACTCTTTTGCTGGTTGATAACTTTTTTCCATCTTCTTGAATAAAAAAGTTAGGCAAGCAACACTTTCATATATTGAGGTCTGCAAAATTGCAGCATTGTGAACCTGGTGAAAACTAAAGAATATTCAATATTTTACCCTCTATAAGTAAAAGAATTCCTCACATTTGAATTAACTAAAGTAAAAAACTGTACCTGTATGTATTAGACAAACTTTTTGACTCTTATTTTGCATCTGGCCAAGTGAAATCTCTCAAATCAAGGCTGCCCTATTTATTCACAAATAAACGTTATCCTGATAAATTGTGAAAATGAAGAGACCTATTTATTGAAATACATTTTGTCCTACTTGTCAATGTGGAGAATGTAAAATATATTGCTTCAGAAACAACAGAAAGAGCATTAAATTTGCTGAGCTTCATTCACACGTTAACATTTGAGCTTTTTTGACCTCCTTAAATCTTGGCACACTTCCTGCTTCCTGGCTTTTCTCATCTTCCAGATCAGTTCCCATTTGGAGACACAAATTTGTTAAAAGCAGCATTTAAGTGTTCATAATGAAATCAGTGGGACTGCATTAGATGCCCTCTATTATAAAATCTGAAATATATTCTTCCACTGGTCGAATAAAGCCTCTTTTGCTTTTAGTTATTCCATCAGTAACACTGTACCTGGTTTGGCATTTGGAGAAGACATTGTTTGTCTTGGTTTTCAAATGGAAACAATTAACTCAATCAACTGCACATATTTTTTTCTTACAATTATACCAACCAAATGGAATAAAGGAAGAACTATTTCTGGAATTCTTTTATTTCTTTGAGAAAACAAACTCAGATAGAAACACAAACAAACAAAACCCCATAGTCTTCCAAGGGGTGTAGACTTATGTCTCAAGTATAGTATTTATCTGTTTTTGTATGTTTGTCTTTCAAAATACGTATCATTACATTCTAGGTTAGAAAAAAGGCAAATATTTTATCCTTATGAAATTCAAATGTATGATTCATCTGGAAGTTTTCCAAACTCCATGGACAGAGATTTATATTAAATAGCTAGGAATTCTGACCGTGTTGTGTCATATATATTTCTCCAGTACTTAGGAAGATAAAATCTTTAGCTCATAAATCTAGTGGAAGAGATTCCCCAGGAGTGCTCCGCAATCAACCTGTTCTTCCTCTTTGAATACTCCCAGCGCGATCCTGTCCACTGCACGCACATACTGTTAATCTGTGCATCGGGCTTCCAGAGGCTTAGCAAGCAGCTGCGCTCATGGCAGCACAGGTGGAATTTCCTTGAGTAACATTGATTTGTGTTAGAACAACTATTTTTTCCCAGTATTTTTTAAAACTGAAGTATAGTTTACTTATAGTGTTGTATTAATATCAACTGCACTCATCTCACACGCTAGTAAAGTAATGCTCAAAATTCTCCAAGCCAGGCTTCAGCAATATGTGAACCAAGAACTTCCAGATGTTCAAGCTGGTTTTAGAAAAGGCAGAGGAACCAGAGATCAAATTGCCAACATCTGATGGACCATCGAAAAAGCAAGAGAGTTCCAGAAAAACATATATTCCTGCATTATTGACTATGCCAAAGCCTCTGACTATGTGGATCACAATAAACTGTGGAAAATTCTGAAAGAGATGGGAATACCAGACCATCTGACCTGCCTCTTGAGAAACCTATATGAAGGTCAGGAAGCAACAGTTAGAACTGGACATGGACCAACAGACTGGTTCCAAGTAGGAAAAGGAGAACGTCAAGGCTGTATATTGTCACCCTGCTTATTTAACTTATATGCAGAGTACATCATGAGAAATGCTGGGCTAGATGAAGCACAAGCTGGAATCAAGATTGCTGGGAGAAATATCAATAACCTCAAATATGCAGATGATACCACCCTTATGGCAGAAAGTGAAGAGGAACTAAAAAGCCTCTTGATGAAAGTGAAAGAGGACAGTGAAAAAGTTGGCTTAAAGCTCAACATTCAGAAAACTAAGATCATGGCATCTGGTCCCATCACTTCATGGGAAATAGATGGGGAAACAGTGGAAGCAGTGTCAGACTTTATTTTTTTGGGCTCCAAAATCACTGCAGATAGTGATTGCAGCCATGAAATTAAAAGAAGCTTACTCCTTGGAAGGAAAGTTATGACCAACCTAGATAGCATATTAAAAAGAAGAGACATTACTTTGCCAACAAAGGTCCATCTAGTCAAGGCTATGGTTTTTCTAGTGGTCATGTATAGATGTGAGAGTTGGACTGTGAAGACAGCTGAGCACTGAAAAATTGATGCTTTTGAACTGTGGTTTTGGAGAAGACTCTTGAGAGTCCCTTGGACTGTAAGGAGATCCAACCAGTCCATCCTAAAGGAGATCAGTCCTCGGTGTTCATTGGAAGGACTGATGCTGAAATTGAAACTCCAATACTTTGGCCACCTCATGCGAAGAGTTGACTCATTGGAAAAGACCCTGATGCTGGGAGGGATTGGGGGCAGCAGGAGAAGGGGATGACAGAGGATGAGATGGCTGGATGGCATCACCAACTCAATGGACATGTGTTTGAGTAAGCTCCGGGAGTTGGTGATGGACAGGGAGGCCTGGCGTGCTGCGATTCATGGGGTTGTAAAGAGTTGGACACGACTGAGTGACTGAACTGAACTGACTGATTAGTATCAAGTGTACAACAAAGTGACTCAATTATATACATGTATGTATATTTTTTCAGATTATTTTCCTTTATGCCAGTACCATTTTTTTAATAAAAAAAATTTAGGTGCAAAATTACCTAACAAATACCATTGAGATAGAGACAGTCAATTGTGGATAGAAACTGGTTGGTGGTCATGTTCTGGACAGAATTTGTTAATGGAGTGATTTACATTAACAAATACCATAAGTAATTTCTTGGGTCTATTTTACTGCTATGTTAATAAGGTTACCTAAAAGAAATTAACATAGCACAGAACTGAAATAACGGTGGTGTGTTATTTTGGAATCACAGTATTACTTTGAAAGAGATTTACTCTCAGTGCAAACTCATTACAGTGTGCTTAATCTGTTTTAAAGACATGCAGTGTTTTACAGCAATTCAAAATCAACATGTTCTTTTGCTAATCATACGTCTTAAATGCAAGTCTGGACTTTTAATCTCCCACTTAAAGTTCTTCAGTAGCTCTCATAGTCTTCAGAATAAAGTGAAAATAAAACCTTAGGCATGCTGTTCAATGTTCTTCATTACCTGGTTTTACTCTCCTCTTGGCTTCATCTTCACTTTCCATTCCCCCCTGATGCTCCAGCCATGGTGTAGTTCTGAATACCTTTGGGACTCATATTCAATTCATATGTTCATGTACATCCTCTTTAGGAAAAAAAACACCTGCAATCGAAGAACTTCTATCCTGCTAAATTCCACAATGCTCATCTCCTTTGGGAAACACTCATGACTCTCCCAGTCTGTGCTGTGCCCTCTGAGTTCTATTTCCCTTACTTTGTCTGTTTCCCTTACTTTGGATGCCTTCAGTGTTATGTAAAATTTCTTACTAGTTTTTATATTTCAGTTGGCTCCACAAATATCTGGCCCAGAGTAGATATTTGGAATGTATTTTTATTAAAAGAAAAATAGATTAAAAGTGAGATATGTGTCATTTCATCAGCCTTAATGAGTCATTTTCTTATTAAAAATAAATGACATCTGTTGCTATTGTTCTAACCCTCTATCATTTCCACCTTCACCAACTTTCAGTAACTGGATCCTAGGTTTCAATAATTCACAAATAAAGTATAGGAAACAGTTGAATTTATCACAATTGATAAACTTAAAAAGTTGAACAAAATAACACAAAAAATCTTTATCAAAAGTGCAGCTAATTATTTCGTCTTTGGATTAACAGTATTTACTTGGTACTATCAATTTCAACTAATGAGATCTCCTGTTGTTTGCACTTGGTGACTTATATATGAGGTTGAAAAATATTCAGAAAGTCTCAAAAGAAAGCTCTTTAATAGGAATTAGCTTTCTACTAATGTTTTTAGAATCTATCTACATCTGCCTCCTGAGAAATCTGTATGCAGGTCAAGAAACAGCAGTTAGAACTAGACATGGAACAACAGACTAGTTCCAAATTGGGAAAGGAGTACAACAAGGCTGTATATTGTCACCTTGCCTATTTAACTTATATGCAGGAAACATCATGTGAAATGCTGGGCTGGATGAAGCACAAGCTGGAATCGAGATTGCCGAGAGAAATATCAATAACCTCAGATACACAAATGACACCACCCTTATGGCAGAAAGTGAAGAACTAAAGAGCCTCTTGATGAAAGTGAAAGAGGAGAGTGAAAATGTTGGCTGAAAACTCAACATTCAGAAAACTAAGATCATGGCATCTGATCCCATCAATTCATGGCAAATAGATGGTGAAACAATGGAAACAGTGAGAAACTATTTTTTGTGTGTGTGGGGGCGGGGCTCCAAAATCACTGCATATGGTGACTGTAGCCATGAAATTAAGACACTTGCTCCTTGGAAGAAAAGCTCTGACCAATCCAGACAGCATATTAAAAAGCAGAGGCATTACTTTGTCAACAAAGGTCCATCTAGCCAAAGCCATGGTTTTTTTAATTAAAGTTTATTGTCAATTACTTAGTTTTCAGAAGAAGTTTTTATATTTAAATGCTGGAAACATTGTTTTATGATGCAGGGTAAAGATGAAAGTGAAGGGAAGGGAGAGAAGACGGCAAGTGTTTACTGGTCTCTGAACATATGAGAGGGCTGGGACTCAGAGCTGATGATAGACAGCAGGAGAAAAGGAGAAGAAATGTTTCCTTTTAGCTGAAATGGAAGGAGAAAAGCAAAGTACTTCTCTTCAGTACATTGTTGAATGAATGTAGAGTAAATGATGACTTCTGCTTTCTCATCTGTTGAAAACGAATAAGGACAGAGGTGTGGGGTGGGGGTTGAGTATCATGGAGAGTGTATGAAATAACCATGGAAACCAGAGCAAACATAATAAGGCCCATCTACCATAAATGCCATTAAAGCTATCCTGATAAGTAACTGACAGTAATTTTCCACTCAGTTTTGGAGAAAGCAGGTGATGGGCTTCACACAGGATTGGAATTTTGTCCAGGAAAGGTAGCATTGCAGTGCAGGATATTGATAAGAAAGATATTGATAAGAAAGATATTCTTGGAAACTGCCCAACCACAGTTTGCATCACCTTGTCAGCCATTGAAAACCAACCAAATATTCAAGCCAAGAATAACTAGCCTGCCGGCCTTGTTTTTGGCCCTCTGCACACTTGGTTCTGTTACCCTCAGCCTCTCACGGTCTGTTGTGCATCCTCAAGGTCTGGACAACACTGACCCTGGGAATTTTGTGTCATTGGTGTCTCTCTTATTCTACTTACAGCCAACTTCCTCAATGCCCTTCTTGCTCCCTGTTTGTCTCTCCCATCATTCTCTCCAGATGATTCAAGTGCTCATTCTACAAAACAAATCCAGTTACATGATTCCCTTCTCTTAAGACACTTCCCTCTTTATTTCAACCTATAAAATAGACATCATTGTCAATGAGGCCCTTCATTGTCTGGTCCATGAACCCGCCCAGCTTCATTTTCTGTCACTGTCTTTCTTGAATTGTGAATTCTTTAGGTTCCAGAAAAATAAAACTCTACGGAAATATGTGCACACCGTGTATTGTACATCTATGTCTTGACACGCATCTTTTCACTTGTTAGTAATTCCCTTTGGTCATTCTGGCACAGTCATCTATAAAACCCAACTCAGACACCAAAGAGAAATGGCAATGGCAATGAAATGACATTGGAAATGGCAATGCCAAATGAAATGGCAATCGTTCCCATGGGCTAAGGTGGTTAATCACTGTGGATGGTGACTGCAGCCATGAAATTAAAAGACTCCTTGGAAGGAAAGTGATGACCAACCTAGATAGCATGTTAAAAAGCAGAGACATTACTTTGCCAACAAAGGTCCATCTAGTCAAGGCTATGGTTTTTCCAGTGGTCATGTATGGATGTGAGAGTTGGACTATAAAGAATGCTGAGCGCTGAAGAATTGATGCTTTTGAACTGTGGTGTTGGAGACTCTTGAGAGTCCCTTGGACTGTAAGGAGATCCAACCAGTCCATCCTAAAGGATATCAGTCCTGGGTGTTTATTGGAAGGACTGATGCTGAAGCTGAAACTCCAATACTTTGGCCACTTCATGCGAAGAGCTGACTCATTGGAAAAGACCCTGATGCTGGGAGGGATTGGGGGCAGGAGGAGAAGGGGACGACAGAGAATGAGATGGCTGGATGGCATCACCAACTCGATGGGCATGAGTTTGAGTAAACTCTGGGAGTTGGGTTTACACCAGGGAGGCCTGGTGTACTGCGATTCATGGGGTCGCAAAGAGTCGGACACAACTGAGCGACTGAACTGAACTCTACTGAAGGTCGTTAATCACTCTCTCCACGGGGAGCTATGAGTACCACATACATGTCTTTTGTTGTAATGAAAAAACCCTAGTGCTACCCTGATAGCGCCACTATTCCCTGCTTTTAGCTAATGTTCTATTCTTACATGAGACATAAAAAGCATTGAGATTGTCATACTAATTGAAGAAAGTCAGACAGAGAAAGACAAATATCATGTGATATCATTTACATGTAGAATCTAAAAAAATGATATGAACTTATTTACAAAATAGAAATAGACCCACAGACATAGAAAGCAAACTTGTGGTTACCAAAGAGAAAAGTGGGGGGAATGGATAAATCAGGAGATTGGGATTAACATACATATATATAAAATAGTTGAACAACAAGGACCTACTATATAGTACAGGGAACTATACTCAGTATTTTGTAACAACCTATAAGGGAAAAGAATATGAAAAAAAATATATATATATATATGCATATATAACTGAATCATTTTTCTGTACACCTGAAACTAAGACAACATTGTAAATCAATAATACTTTGATTAACTATCTATATAAAGAAAAAAAAGCAATGCTTTCACCATTCGTTTAACCTAACAGGAAACTATTATATTGTTTTTGCACAGAACGGTTTTCTGAATTATATCTATTGGACCTCTAGACTCATGTATGGAATATTTATAGATATAGCATAAAAACATTTTCTGATCAAACATGTTTTGGGGAAACTAGATTAACAACATTGGTTCAGCAACATTGAAATGTTTATTTAAGACAACAGAACGTTTAATCTGCTAGGGTAGTTTATAAGTCTTAGAAGACATGACAGATGAAAATTTCCAAACTTTTAGGCATTGACATTTTCTTTTTTTTCCCCCTTAAGCACACTGAGGGCTAATGAAGCAGACAACCTGCTTTAGGAAGTGCAAGAGAATTGCATCCAAACATTTTATTCTGGCCCCACTTTTTCTAACCCAACATGAAGCTTTGGTCACTTTTCTGTTCCCTTCTCTCTTCCCGCATGCTAGCTTCAGAACTAGATCTTCATCTTTGTGCCCTCATTCCCTCTGCTAATGCTGCTAACCTAGAATAAATGTCCTTCTCCTCTGCACCAGGACTGTACAGAAGCTCTATTGATGTCTGAACCACCAGGGAAACCCAAAGTAAACTTTAAAAATTAAATTAGAGAAGGGGCTTCTCTGGTGGTCCAGTGGTTAAGAATCTGCCTGCCAATGCAGAGGACACAGCTTTGATCACTGGTCTAAGAAGATCCCACATGTGTGGGATAACTAAGCCCATGGGCCTAGCTACTGAAACCCGTCCACCCTAGAGCCTGTGTTCTGTAACGAAAGAAGCCGCTACAAGTCCACGCACAGAAGTGAAGAGTAGCTCCCAACTCTGCACAATTAGAGAAAGCCTGTACACATCAAGGGAGACCCAGGGCAGCCAATAAATAAAAATAAATTTTTAAAAATTAGGTTAGAGAGATATGTTTAAAATGCACAGCAAGAAAAAAATAAAATAAAATAAAATGCACAGCAAGCTTATGTCTAGAATAGTGTATAATAAATGCTAATGAGAGTTATCTTTGGAAAAAAACAGATTATGTAAATTAGTACATAGGTCATTATTGTTAGGTGATTGAATCTAATAAAACAAATATTCATCTTGATTTCTAAGGATGGTGTCACAAAAATGAACAGATTCTGATTACTTCTCTGCAACGATTTAAGAAGACTTCTTGCCTAAATATTCATGTTTAGAATATTTAAACCTTTATAGTTGTCTTTTGTCCAAAGTAAATCTTTTCTTTTTTAAAAAACATATACACTACCATGAAACTCCACTCACCATAAAAAACTAAGAAAACATTCCAGCAATATTGCTTTCTGTTGCCAAGATACTGTCTGTGCCCCACTTCTTTGGAATAATTTTGGTGACTATGATTCTAGTCCCTGTCTCTAAGAAGAAATGCATGATTTTGAGAAGAAAACAATGTATCTAGGGCATTTAAAATAATCTTTGGAGAGATGGCTCATGAAAATACAAAAATAGAAATATATACTAGTGAAATAAAACCAGAAACTATGAGGTGCAAAAAAAAAAAAAAAAAAGGCACAGAAAGCTTAAGTAGTTATTTAATGATAACATGATGAGCTTAGTTTGCTTCATGAACCTGATTTTAAATCTCATTTTAAAACCATAATAATTTCATGAAGCTCATGGCTTGCTTTCTATAACTTACTTTTAAATATTTGTACTACCATCATACATTTACTTGCTAATTCTACTAAACAGTTGCTAAGATAGGATCTTCTTAGTCATCATCTCTCACATTAGAGACAAAAATTGTAAGTAGAATTTGCTTGTGGGCAAATAGAAAACCTTTCCAACAAAGACACAGATTTTGAATCCACAATACGCATTGTTGGAACGTCCAGCTAATCTAGCTTGATATTAGAAAACCTAGAGAAATAAATTCTTAATATCATTTATAGATAATACTTCTCCAATATTAGTTGTTTACCTAGGTCTTAAAAAGAAGTAGCTAATAAGCAAAAATAAATGAACGTTGACATTGGTTACAAGTTTCTAAAAGAGGTTTCAGGGTTGCTTTTTAAACTGATATGACACATTTGGTTACCAGGAGAAGACAGCTGTTGTTATGAACTTTGAAGGTGTGAACTCCTGGCTGAGGGAGGGGAGCCTGACCTCTTCCCAGATCTGCAACTCTGCTAACAGGAGCATCCCAAACTGGCCAAGAGGCAACTATAACTTTGCTTAGACTTGGTAAAAACTGCACATGCTTTTGGCGGAGATTCTGTTTTCCTGGAAGATTTGCAGACCTGAGTGACTGTTCATCTACCTCTGCCCCAGGAGCTATCATTGTTGTTTCAGAGGAGCATTTGGCTTTGAGCGGTAGGAACACACTGACCTGTCACATGTGAACTGCAAGACAGAAGAATGAATAATTCAACACACAGAGAAAAGTCAGGAATGAACAAGAGAGAGTGAGTGGGTACATGATACGAAAAAAAATCTATGCTTATATATATTTTAAAATAACTGGAAAATTTTAATTATGGGCAGAATTTAGGTGATACTACACAATTCTTCATTTTGCTAGATATGAAAATGACATTGTTGTGACATGTGAAAGTGGTTATGGCTTGCAGAGCAGAGATGCATATGGGGGCACATATTGAAATAATAGTGGGAGGGGGGATCAGGATGGGGAACACATATAAATCCATGGCTGATTCATGTCAGTGTATGGCAAAAACCACTACAATATTGTAAAGTAATTAGCCTCCAACTAATAAAAATAAATGAAAGAAATAAATAAGAAAAATAATATGACACCTTTAGATAACATTTAAAAAGACATACGCAAAACAAATGTTCAATTATTGATAACTATTTTACATTTGTTATATGGGGGATTGCTGCATTGTTTAAATTCCAGGTCTATATCTTTCTAACTTAAGATTTTGTCTTTCAAACCATCACCTTATCTACACTAACTCTTCTAGATTGAAAAAAAAATGGCTTCAGTATAAATATGCCCCCTTAGAAAAGGAATAAATAACACACAAACTGATCTATGGATGACAATTTCTTCAAAACATCTATCTGAATGGAAGTGAGTGAAAGTCACTCAGTCATGTCTGACTCTTTGCGACCCCATGAACTGTCTATGGAATTCTCTAGGTCAGAATACTGCAGTGGGTAGCCTTTCCCTACTCCAGAGGATCTTCCCAATCCAGGGATCGAACCCAGGTGTCCCACATTGCAGGTGGATTCTTTACCAGCTGAGCCACAAGGGAAGCCCAAGAATACTGGAGTGGGCAGCCTATTCTTTCTCCAGTGGATCTTCCCAACCCAGGAATTGAACTGGGGTCTCCTGCATTGCAGGTGGATTCTTTACCAACTGAGCTATCAGGGAAGCCCCTATCTGAATGGAAGAGATGTGGCAAAAATCAGTGATCTTCATATTGTTGATATTTGGACGAGCCTTAGTAATGAAACTGTGTACAAACCCCTGTGTACACTTGTCTTTTGAAGGAAAAGGCTGACTCAAGAGTTAGTGATTATGGACTTCCCTGGTGGTGTAGTGGATAGGAATCTGCCTGCCAATGCAGGGGATGAGGGTTCGATCCCTGGTCTGGAAAGATTCTACAGGCCTTGGAACAGCTAAGCCCACAAACCACAACTACTGAGCCCACATGCCACAATTACTGAAGCCCGTGCATCCTAGAACCTATGCTCCACAAGAGAAACCACAGCAGCGAGAAGTCCACACACTGCAACCATAGAGTAGCCTTTGCTCACCACAACCAGAGAAAAATCTGCACAGCAAGAAAGACCAGCACAGCCAAAAATAAATAAATAAAATAAAATAAAATAAAATAAAAATATATATTTATATATATATTACATATTTAAATAAAATAAATAAATAAAAACACTCCTTTTTTAAAGGAGTTAATGATTAGGAGATGTGAAGATGTAGAAACAAAGGACAGCTATTGGACTGGAGAACTGGTAACAATTTAGACTACAAATCTGCCACACAGAACCCCCAAACTCCCAGTTTCTTATAAGAAATAGATAATGGTTTCAAGTTATTTTTACAGATAGCAGATCCCCATCAGCTGAAAACCACAAGCACACAGACCCTGGACTAATTGAAACCAGAGGATTGATGATGCTTGAAACTTCACCTTAGTGCCAACCAGTCTGATACTGTGCATGATTTGATCATGCATTCTGCAGCTCCCTCCCTCACCATCCCTAAAACCCCTTCCCTAAAGCTATCGGGAGTTCAGGACTTTTGACCATAAGCTGCCTGATTCCTTGTTGGTACCTGCAATAAACTCTGCACTTTCTACTGGTGTTAGTAGATTGATTTTTCTGTGCATGGGTAAGTGAACCCAAGTTTGATTCAGTAAAGATAACACTAAATAATCACTAAGTTTACTTGTTTTTTCCTAAGGTGTGTTCTTAAAGTACGGTGATAGCATCATGTCGTTTACAAAGAGGTAAGTTGAGCGCCGAAAAATTGACGCTTTTGAACTGTGGTGTTGGAGAAGACTCTTGAGAGTCCCTTGGACTGCAAGGAGATCCAACCAGTCCATCACACTGAGGAAACCAGATCTGAAAGAGACACGTGCCCCCCAATGTTCATCGCAGCGCTGTTTATAATAGCCAGGACATGGAAGCAACCTAGATGCCCATCAGCAGATGAATGGATAAGGAAGCTGTGGTACATATACACCATGGAATATTACTCAGCCATTAAAAAGAATTCATTTGAATCAGTCCTAATGAGATGGATGAAACTGGAGCCCCTTATATAGAGTGAAGTAAGCCAGAAAGATAAAGAACATTACAGCATACTAACACATATATATGGAATTTAGAAAGATGGTAACGATAACCCTATATGCAAAACAGAAAAAGAGACACAGAAATACAGAACAGACTTTTGAACTCTGTGGGAGAATGTGAGGGTGGGATGTTTCAAAAGAACAGCATGTATACTATCTATGGTGAAACAGATCACCAGCCCAGGTGGGATGCATGAGACAAGTGCTCGGGCCTGGTGCACTGGGAAGACCCAGAGGAATCGGGTGGAGAGGGAGGTGGGAGGAGGGATCGGGATGGGGAATACGTGTAAATCTATGGCTGATTCATATCAATGTATGACAAAACCCACTGAAATGTTGTGAAGTAATTAGCCTCCAACTAATAAAAAAAAAAAAAAAAAGAAAGAAAAAAAAAATAAAGAAGATCAGTCCTGGGTGTTCATTGGAAGGACTAATGCTGAGGCTGAAACTCCAGTACCTTGGCCACCTCATGTGAAGAGTTGACTCATTGGAAAAGACCCTGATGCTGGGAGGGATTGGGGGCAGAAGGAGAAGGGGACGACAGACGATGAGATGGCTGGATGGCATCACCGACTCGATGGGCATGAGTTTGAGTAAACTCCGGGAGTTGGTGATGGACAGGGAGGCCTGGCATGCTGCGATTCATGGGGTCGCAAAGAATCGGACACGACTGAGTGACTGAACTGACTGACTGACTGACTGAAGTAATTCTTTCTCTCTTTCTCTCTTTTTTATTTATTTGTTTTTTTGACGTAAGACATACAGTATATCTAATTTGTCTAAAAACTTTATGATATGATCTTGGTGGTTTCACACTGAATATTCTGGCAAAACATTAAAATCTGGATAACCATATATCTCCAAGCACAGATAGTTCCTCTCTATAAGGTTAGGGCTGAGGTGGACTGTCAGATATTCAGTTGCCTTTGATTGTTCTGAACTGTTTTCTCAGTTAGATGAAACAATACAATGCTCAAATTCATAAGTAGGAGTTTCTTACTCATATTTCTACTTTTATCTTCTCAAAATTATATCACACTTAATGGGTTTTGGTTGTATACAAATGTTATTTTGGGTGTCATGAGCTATTATTAAATATACAATTTACAGTCACACAAAAATATTGCCCAGTTTCCAAAATCAGACACAGTTAGGTGCATAATTCTCTCAATCATTTATTAGGAAAGTGATTAACAGACTTTGGAAAAGTCATATGATGACTCTGGATCTTTATCTATAATTTGTTATAAGAATAGGGAGTTTGTGCTTGTTAAGTCCCTTTAGTCATGTCTGACTCTTTGCAATGAACAGTAGCCCGCCAGACTCCTCTGTCCATGGGTTTCTTCAGGCAAGAATACTGGAGTGGGTTCCATGCCTCGCTACAGGGGATCTTCCCAACTCTTGGATCAAATTCACATCTCTATGTCTCCTGCATTGGGTTCTTTACCACTAGCGCCAGCTGGAAAGCCCTGTAAGAATAGTATTAAATTCATAAAGGTGTAGAGGAGATAATAAACGTGTGTAGCACCTGGAAAACAGTATGCCCTCAATCAATGATGACAATTATTATTATTGCTATTATGTGGAACAGAAAGAAAAATTAAGTGAAAAATGATTCACATAATAGTTAATCTTTAGGACTAATCCAAAGTTGGAGGTAAAGATTCTGAATCTATTACTAGAACAGACTCTTTTACTTCAACTGCCTATATGGCAGTCAGAATTCTGTACAAACCAGGTCTATGTCTAAAACATAAGCTGCTTTAACTCACCTATGTGCAACTAGAACTGGAGTTTTAATGTTCTAATAGGACATTAAAGATAACATAATCCCATCTCTTCCCTTTCAATTCTATTATCCCAAGGAAGTAAATTCCCTTTCTGAGCCTCTGGTATTTCATAGAAAATAAGGTGTTAAAATAACTTGCAATCAGAGTGGAAACAAATGAAATATAGAAAAAAGAAAAGAAAAGGAAAGATTGGTTAAACTAAGAGCTGGTGTTTAGAAAAAGATAAACAAAATTAATAAATATCTAGCCAGATTCATCAAGAATAAAAGAGGGCCTAGTTAAAAAAAAAAAAAAGACAAGTTACAACTGATATCACTGAAATACAATCATAGGGTGATATTATGAACAGTTATATGCCAGTAAATTGGACAACCTAGAAGAAATATATAAATTCCTAAGACTTTTAAGACTAAATCAGAAAGAAAGAGACAGTCTGAACAGACCAATTACTAGTAATGAAATTAAATCAGTAATCAAAGAAATTCCAAACAAACAAAAAATATGGCTTCATATGGGAATTCTACCAAACATTTAAAGACGAGTTAAAACCTATCTTTCTCAAGTTATTCCAAAAAATTGAAGAGGAAGAAACTCTTCCAAACATATACACAGAGACCAGTATTACCCTGAAACTCAAACCAGGAAAATATACCACAAAAAAGAAAATTCCAGACAATGTCCCTAATATACATAGATGAAAAATCTTCAACAAAATGTTATTAAGCAAAATCCAACCATATACTAAAAGGATGATACATCTTGATCAATTAGAATTTATTCCAGGGATGCAAGAATGGATAAATATTCACATCAATCAATGAAATACATCACATTAACATTACAAATAATAATAAAAATCACATGTTTATCTCCATAGATGTAGAAAAGTATTTGACAAAATTCAAAAATCCATTCATAATAAAAACTCTCAAAAAAGTTGGTACAAAGGAAACATATCCAAAAATAATCAAAACAATTAATGACAAACTCACAGGTAATATACTCAATGATGAAAAGATGAACGCTTTTCATCTAAGATCAGGAAGAAGACAAAGATGGCCACTCTTACCACTTCTATTTAACAAAGTATTGGAAGCCCTAGCCACAGCAATCAGATAAGAAAAAGAAATGAAAAGCAGTGAATGTGAAAAGGAAGGAAAAACAACTTACTATTTGCAGATGATACGGTATTATATATAGAAAACCCAAAAGACTCCACTGCAAAACACTTAGAACTAAGAAATGAACTGAGTAAAATTGCAGTGTATAAAATCAGTATTCAGAAATATATTGTATTTATATACAGTAATAATGAAATAGCAGAAAGAGAAATTAAGAAAACAACTTCATTTGCAGTCAATCAAAAAGAATAAAATATGTAGGAATACCTTCTTTAACTTCCCAGCTGGCAATAGTGGTAAAGAATCTGTTTGCCAAACACAGGAAACAAAAAGATGTGGGCTTGACCCCTGCGTTGGGAAGACCCCTTGGAGGAGGGCATGGTAACCCACTACAGTATTCTTGCCTGGAGAAACTCATCTACTATTCTGGACAAGAATCCCTTAGAAGACATGGAGTAGCTCTCATAGTCAACAAAAGAGTCCAAAATACAGAAATTAGGGCACAATCTCAAAAATGACAGAATGATCTCAGTTTTCTTCCAAGGCAAACCATTCAACATCACAGTAATCCAAGTCTATGCCCCAATCACTAATGTTGAAGAAGCTGAAGTCAAATGGTTCTATGAACACCTACAAGACCTTCCAGAACTGACACCAAAAACAGATGCCCTTTTCATCATAGGGGACTGGAATGGAAAAGTAGGAAGTCAAGACATACTGGAGTTAACAAGAAAGTTTGGTCTTGGAGTACAAAATGAAGCAGGGCAAAGGCTAACAGAGTTTTGCCAAGAGAGTGCACTGGTATAACGAACATACTTTTCCAACAACCCAAGAGCCAACTCTACACATTGACATCACCAGATGGCCAATAACGAAATCAGATTAATTATATTGTTTGCAGCCAAAGATGGAGAGCTCTATATAGTCAGCAAAAACAAGACTGGGAGCTGACTGTGGCTCAGATCATGATCTCCTTATTGAAAATTTCATACTTAAATTGACAAAGTAGGGGAAACCACTAGGCCTTTCAGATATGGCCTAAATCAAATCCTTTATGATTACACAGTGGAAGTGACAAATAGATTCAAGGGATTGGATTTGACAGAGTGCTTGAAGAACTATGGACAGAGATTTGTAACATTGTATAGGAGGTGGTGACCAAAACCATCCTAAAGAAAAAAATGTAACAAAGGAAAATAGTTGTCTTAGGAAGACTTATAAATAGCTGAGAAAAGCAGAGAGGTGAGAGGTGAAGGAGAAAGGGAAAGATACACTCAACTGAATACATATTCTCGAGTTTCAAAGACTAGGAAGGAGAGATAATAAAGCCTTCTTAAGTCAACAATGCACAGAAAGACTAGAGATCTCTTCAAGAAAATTAGAGATACCAGTGGAACATTTCATGCAAAGATGGGCACAATAAAGGACAGAAATAGCAGAACCTAACAGAAACATAAGAGATTAAGAAGAGGTGGAAATAAAATGCAACAGAAGAACTGTACAAAAGAAGTCTTTATGACCCAGATAACCATGATGGCATGGTCACTCACCTAGAGCCAGACATCCTGGAGTGTGAAGTCAAGTGGGTCTTAGGAAGCATCACTACAAACAAAGCTGGTGGAGGTGATGGAATTCCAGCTGAGTTATTTCATATCCTAAAAGATGACGCTGTGAAAGTGCTACACTCAGTATGGCAGCAAATTTGGACACAGGACTGGGAATGGTTAGTTTTCATTCCAGGCTCAAAGAAGGGCAATGTCAAAGAAGATTTAAACTACAGTACATTTCACACATTAGCAAGGTAATGCTCAAAATCCTTTATGCTAGGCTTCAAGAGTACACGAACCAAGAACTTCCAGATGTACAAGCTAGACTTAGAAAAGACAGAGGAATCAGAGATCAAATTGCCAACATCTGGCAGATTATAGAAAAAGCAAGAGAATTCCAGGAAAAACATCTACTTCTGCTTTATTGACTACTCTAAAGCCTTTGACTGTGTGGATCACAACAAACTGTGGAAAACTCTTAAAGAGATGAGGATACCAGACCACTTTACCTGTCTCCTCTGAAGCCTGTATGTAGGACAAGAAGCAATGGTTAGAACCTTACATGGAAAAACTGACTGGTTCAAGAATTGGAAAGGGGTAGGGCAAGACTGTATATTGTCATGCTGCTTATACAACTTACATGCAGAGTCCATGATGTGAAATGCCAGGCTGGATGAATTAGAAGCAGGAATCAAGATTACCAGGAGAAATATCAATGATTTCAGATAAGCAGATGAGACCACTCTAATGGCAGAAAGTGAAGAAGAACTAAAGTGCTTCTTGATGAGGGTGAAAGAGGAGAGTGAAAAAGCTGGCTTAAAGCTCAACATTCAAAAAATGAAGATCATGGCATCCAGTTCCATCACTTCATGGCAAATGGAAGGGAAACTATAGAAGCAGTGACACATTTTATTTTCTTGGGCTCCAAAATCACTGCAGATGGTGACTGTAGCCATGAAATTAAAAGATGGTTGCTCCTTGAAAGGAAAGCTAGACAAACCTAGGTAGTGTATTAAAAAGGAGAGGTACCTCTTTGACAACAAAGGTCCATATACAAAGCTATAGTTTTTCTGGTAGTCTGTATGGATGTGAGATTTGGCCATAAAGAAGGCTGAGCACTGAAGAATTGATGCTTTTGAACTGTGGTGCTGGAGAAGACTATTGAGAGTCCCTTGGACTGCAAGGAGATCAAAGGATTCAATCCTAAAAGATATCAGTCCTGAATATTCATTGGAAGCACTGACACTGAAGCTGAAACTCCAATATTTTGGCCACCTGATGTAAAGAGCCAACTTTTGGAAAAGACTCTGATGTTGGGAAAGTTTGAGGGCAGGAGGAGAAGGGGGTGACAGAGGATGAGATGATTAGATAGCATCACTGACTCAATGGAAATGAATTTGAGCAAACTCTGGGAGATAGTGAAGGACAGGGAGGCCTGGCATGCTGCAGTCCATGGTGTTGCAAAGTTAGACATGACTTAGTGACTGAACAACAACAGCAACAAAAATATATTTTCTACCCCTGGCAATCTACAGATTCAATGGCATTCCTTTCAAAGTACCCAAGACATTTTCTTAGAACTCTAATAACAGTTCTAATGTTTGTATGAAATCATAAAAGATCCCAAATAGCCAAATCAATCTTCTGAAAGAAGAACAAAGTTGGCAGTAGCACACTTTCATGCTTCGAATAGTATTACAAAGCTATAGTAATCAAAACAGTATGATACTGGCAGAAAAACAGACACATAGACCAACAAAGTAGAATAGAGAACCTGGAAATAAACCCACACATGAATGAGCGAATTAATCTATGACAAAGGAGACAAGAATACACAATGCGGAACAGACAGTCTCTCTGATAAGCGGTGTTGGGAAAACTGGACAGCTATATGCAAAGGAATGAAACTAGAACATTTTCTCATACTACATACGAAAATAAACTGAAAATGGATTAAAGATGTAAATTTAAGACCTGAAACTATACAATTCTGAGAAGAAAACACAGGCAGTATGCTCTTTGACCTTGGTCTTAGCAATATCTTTTGGATCTCCTGTAGCGAAGGTAAATAAGTAAATAAGACCTAGTTAAACTAAAAAGCTTTTGCAAAACAAAGGAAACCATCAACAAAAAACAAAAAGGCAATCTATTGAATGGAAGAAAATATTTGCAAATGGTATGTCCAGTAAGGAATTAACCTCTAAAACACAGAACTTATACAACTCAATATCAAAAAACAAACAACCCAGTCAAAAAATGAGCAGAAGACTCAAGAACGCATTTTCTAAGGAAGACATACCAACAGCCATCAGACTCATGAAAAAATGCCCAACATCAGTAATCATCAGGCAAATGCAAAACAAAACCACAATTAGCTGTCACCTCACACCTGTCAGAACAGCGGTCATCAAAACACATGGGAACTAGTAAGTGTTGGTGAGGACACGTAGGAAAGGGATCCTTTGTGCACTGTGGGTGGGAATGTAAACTGGTACAGCCACTACGGAGGACGCATAAAAATTAAAAAAAAAAAAAAAGAACAGATGATACCATATGACCCAGAAATTTCACTTTTGAGTATCTATCTGAAGAAAATTCATAAAAATACATGCACCTCAATGTTCATTGTAGCATTATTTACAAAAGCCAAGATATGAATCAACTTGTGTCCAAGATTGTATGGTTTTATTGATTCTGATCAATTTCAGCATGCTTAAAAAGATCAGGCTTAGAGAAATTGTAAAAAAGACTGGAGAGGAAGTTAGATGCCAGGAGACCATAAAAATGATAGTCACGGAGTCTGTCGTCTGCTTAAGGTCATTTGTTGTTTGATTGTTGCTAGTGGTAAAAAATAGACTCTAACGGATTCCAGCTCCTTGAAAGGTTTTTCCTTTCGAACGAACCCAGCTGTCCCCCGCGCCCTGTCCCCATCGGGGACCCCCCCGTTCCCCATCTTCTTTAGCCCCTGGTGGGGACTGCATTCCTCCACTCAGAGGCCGGAAGGGGACACGCGCGCAGCCAGGACACCTCTGCAGTCCCGCCCGGCCCACCTCCGGCCACGCTCCGGCTGTGCCGCGGGCCCCGCAGCGCCCAGACCGCACCGGCGCGGACACCACGGCGCAGGCTCCTCGGCCGGAGCAGGCGCGTCAGCCCATCGCGGGAACGCGGGGACGGGGGCGCGAGGACGGGGACGCGGGGACGGGGACGCGGCCGCTCCCCCCAGCCCCGGCCCCCCCGCACCGGCGCGTCCGGCGGAGCGCGCGTCCTCCCGGGGCTGCGGGAGGGGCGCCTCAGGTAAGTCGGCTCCGGGAGAGGGGGCGGCGCGGGGGTCCAGGGATGCGCACCTTTGCGGCAAGGCCTGGCGGGGGCACCGGGCATTGCGGCGGCGGCGGCGCGAGGAGGACGAAGAGAAGGAGGAGGCGAGCGCATCCCTGCGGGTCAGCGGTGTGGGTGTGCTCGGCTGGAGGGATGCGGGCAGCGGAGGATCAGAGGCGCAGTTGGCGTCCTTTGGTCTGCAGGGGTCCCTCGGTCCCTGCAGCCAGCCCCTTCGGAAGGTGGGAGGTGGATAGAGAGAGACAGGGTGGAATTTCTCTACCCTCAGACCTCCAGGAGGGCCTTGGGGCTCCTGGGGCTGAGTGGGCAAAGATGTGGGCACTGTACCTGCGGCCTTGGGCAAAGGTGTCTGCACCAGACGTCCCCCTGGGCTGGGGCGTCGGGGGAGGGGGAGAAGTCTAGTGTTGCCAGTTGGCTGAGGGCAGCTGTGGGCCTGATAAGTCCCCTCTGTCGTGTCTTTAGGAGAAAGACCAGGGAGGAAGCCCTTACTGCTTGCCTAAGGACTGTGAAGAATAAATGTGGTAAAATAAGAGTTCCTAGGAAGAAGATAGGTGGAAAACACGCCACAGGAGAAGCAAAATTATGAGGAGTTGGGAATCAAGTTAATGTTGAGAAACAGGCCAGTCTCATACTCTGCAGGCAACAAGGAAGATGAAACAATTTATGGTTTGGGAATGAAGGATGCGGAAGAAATTTAAATAGTCCAGTGTTTAAAAGATGCTTCAAGTTTTTGTTGTTGCATCAGATAGGCAAGAATGTAATTCTCTTGGAGCATGAAAAATGTTGTTAAAATATGGCTAAGAAGATTATTTGGAGGAATCTGACTATATTTGCTAATTTATTTCTTGCAATGTTGCCTAGAATTTCTAGTCAGAAATCATCTATTGAATGATAAATGTTAGTACCATCTGAGTAGGAAAGGAGAACGCTGACTTAAAATATTATGCACTTTCCTTTTTTGGGTAAAAGATAACTTGCAAATTTAATGTATATAAATAAAGACCATGAATTTAGAGGGTGAAACTTTGATACAATTTTTTTCCTTTATTTCTATCAGTCCTTTAATAATTAGAATTAACTTTTTCCTTGAAAATAGTTTATATTGTTTTTGAAAAAAATATACATACAAAAGTCAAAGAACAGAAGAAATTTAAAAAATAAAACATAAATTTAAATGTACTAACACAATCTTAACACCTTGTAAACATCTTTCCAGTTATCTTTCTAAGCATGTATTGATACACTGTAATTCAGTATCAATTTACAATTTTATAATTTTACACACTTACTTTTTACTCCTCATGGAGGTCTTATTTTCTATGAAGTATTTTTTAAACTAACTTTTACTATGAAACCATCACAGAACATCACAAAATATATAGTAAAGTGCAATTACAGAGATGCAATTTACAGAGTTTTTCTTTCAAGGAAGAGAAAGAAGAATGGAAAATTTTGCCAAGTATAATATATTTAGTAAGCTTAAAATATGACAAAGTCTTCATGTTTGTGCATGTATGGAAGACAGATGTTTGCCAGGAGTAGTGAGAATATGATGTACAAGCGCCCTGTCCATGAGTAATAGTCATGATCCTTAAAGAGTCATGTAATTGTCATTTGTCTCATGAAAGTAAATATCTTCTTGTTCTTTCTTGTAGATCCATCTTCTGAAATTTAAATTTTCAAGATGAAGTTTTTATTGGCAGTGGCCTTTTTTATTTTAATTTTCTTGTGTATTGAAGAAGCCTACTCAAAAGAAAAGTCTTCAAAGAAAGGGAAGGGGAAAAAGAAGCAGTACCTATGTCCATCGTATGTCCTTCATGTCTTATATTCTTATACAGAGAGATGTTATTGCATTTTTATCAGACTAAAGTGGTTTATTGAAACACATGTCATCAGGACTATCCCAATCAGAATATGTACCCATTTGTTTCATAGGTAGAAAGTGACGAGTGAAGAAGGCTTTAGTATGTGCAAGCTAATTCTCAGCTTTCAGGTGAAAATAGTAGAGTTTTATCAAGCTTTGTTCATGCCCTGGACTTACATAATTTTATACATCTTTTATAAAAGTCATAAAAAAAGTTATTTCTTTCTTACCCTGAATTCTTTGGATACTGAGATTCTGTATTTTGAGCAAGTACCAGTTCCGAAAGTTGACGTTTTAGAAACCACTCCTAAAAATGAATATTCATTAAAAAATCAGATAGCTGGACTATAATTTTAAGGTCTGTTTAATTCATATTAATGCGTGGCAGAAGAAAATTCACATGGTAGATCAGTTTTCCATTTCAGTGTATTTTTTTGGTAAAAGATATATATTAGGAAATAAAGATATTTCTCAGAAAATGTCATTAACTTTTAAGTTACTTGTAAAAAAAATCTAAGTCCAATTCCCACTCCCTCCCCACTCAGAAAAAAACCAGCAAGGTTTGTGGTTTGGACTCCATTTTGTAAAATAAAGAGTTAATATTACTGGAGAATAATAGTATATAAATAAATAACCTTCACAAAATATGTGCTTTTAGGTAGTAATGTTACAATGTATGCAGTTATCTGGAATAAAAATTAATTTGCTGATACTGGCTATTTTTACATTAAGATTTCTTAAGTGCCATATTGATCTGGGGTAACATTATTCCAGCATCATCATTATTTAAATATAGACTATATAGTTTCATAGGTATTCCATAAAAATTTTTAAGGTACATTTTGGGAAGTGTATTTTTTAAAGAAAAGATATTAGAGTTTGTATTCAGGGTGGATGTTTGTATGAATATGTGAGACAGAAGTTCTGGGGCTGGTATGGTGACCCACATGAAGCCTTGTCGTGCATAAATCTCCCTGTTAAGCAATACCTCCTGGTTTACAACTATAACGGTTCTGCTTATTCCAGTCTACACAGTCTGATGTCAGGCTGGGTTCTGGGTGTGAGAGGACGGCCCCATCTGCTTGGCTGAGTGTGACCTCCTGCCTCTGTCACTCATCTTCACTGATACAGTTTTTGTGCAACAGCTGGGAGATGAGCATTTTAGGGAACTGGACATGGTCAGGCCTTACTCTTCCCAAGCAAAAGGACACCTTGTCTTGTTTTGGATCTTGTTTATATTAACCTTTTATTTGATAAATCATAGCATATTGACATGAACTGTTGCATTTGTTTTATAGTCCTGGTGATTCTGTTTATGCAGTCAAGCCATCTGTGATCACGGAGGAAGCTGATAGGAATCCTGTCTCCCTGCCCCTCCCCAACCCAGGCCACCCATCAAATGTCATGAACCAGAATTCTGAATATGGCAACTGCAAGCCTTATAACTATTGTGTATCTTATAAGATCTTTTAGAGGGCATCCTGAACGCATAGGTGGTAAAGAATCTGCCTGCAATGAAGGAGACCCTGTTTGATTCCTGGGTCGGGAAGATCCCCTGGAGAAGGGAATGGCTACCCACTCCAGTATTCTGGCCTGGAGAATCCCATGGACAGAGGAGCCTGGCGGGCTGCAATTCATGGGGTTGCAAAGAGTCGGACACAATTGAACAACTTTCACACTTACCCCTTCCCAGAATTACTCTATTGCCTAGGGCTTCCCTGGTGGCTCAGATGGTAAAGAATTTGCCTGCGGTACAGGAGACCCAGGTTCGGTCTCTGGGTTGGGAAGATCTCCTGGAAAAGGGAATGGCTACCCACTCCAGTATTCTTCCTGGAGAATTCCATGGATAGGGCAGCCTGGCGGGCTACAGTCCTTAGGGTTGCAGAGTTGGACAAGACTGAAGGACTGAACACACACACATAAACTGACTGTATATGCTTAGGGTGTATGCTTCTACAGTTAAGACAGATTTCTAAAGTTAAATCTGATAGATAAAGAGTGAAACGCTGAAGGTTCTCTTTGGCACATATAGTAATCTCTAAGTGGAAGGCCCAATATATACCTGGTGAGCCCGTATCACAGTATTTTAGATATGTTGAGAAATCTATCTCAACCACAGTAGGCGGTCAAATTTTGATTATATTGCTTACTTTTGTGTAATAATAACGAGACTAAATAAAGCTTTATTAACAGCTGCCATAGCGATGCTACCCCAAATCCATCTTATTAAAAAGTAGGTGTACTTTGGAGAATTAGATTGATATAGTTTTTCTTTGAGCATTTTATAAAGAATTTTGATTTTAAGTGATCACTAAACCTCTGAAGACTAAGGTTTTTTTTCTGGCTATTATTGGATCCACTATGTTAAATTTCTTTGAACATTCAGATTGGGAATCTCAGTTATAATAATGGGCTGATAAAGACTATGCAAGTTATTTGTATCTCATATCGTTCAGTTTGCCCATCTTGTATAAGTTGATCAAGCATTAATTATCTTGACTAAGAGGAGTATTTGAGATCACAAAACCAAAAAGTTAAGTGGACTACTGTATACTCTTCAATATGGTGAAATTTGCCCAGTGATATTTTGATTTATTTAAACTTTTGGGGGATATAGTTGAGTAATGGAGTTGGATGGATATATGCAGTTAATGTGTTATGTACGTTTGTAGCAAACATGAGCAAACACTTCCTATTTTACTCTTCTAACATTTCCCTCCAAAGATTAGAAATAAGGGGGAAAATGTTTTTAAATGTAGAAAAAATAAAGAACTTAGGGCCCTTCATATTCTAGGTCAGCTTGAAGCTTGAATTTATGATAAACTTCTCGTGGCTTTTTATTATTTTTTTAACCTAGATTGTTTTGAGAAGCTTGACAATCATAAATTTATGCCATTATTCATTTTTTTACGGTAGGTAATGAAAGCAGCAGTACCAGGTTGACCAACTACCTAATGAATTTGAGTTAAAAATTTTCAGAAATTCAGTATCTATTAATAAATATAAAATAAAATTAGAAAATGTGTTTTAGATTAAGTCCTTGGACACTGTTTAGCTTTCTCTTTTACAGGTTGAATTTTACACAGATCTTAATCTCTTGGTCTTCTTATTTCCTATACATTCTGCCTCACTGGTTGTGTCCAAATCTCTGACTAACTCCATCCATTCACTATTAACTCCTCAGGCTCTGATTTGAGCTCAGACCTCTCTTAGCTCATGCCATACTCATACATCCAACTTTTCTATTAGTACCTGGTTATCCCGGATTGATCTTAAAACTCAATTTAAAGTGATAAAAACCAAGTATTGAAACTCTCCTCACCCTCTCCCAAAGTGATGTTTCCATTTGCATTCTTTTCCATCCAAACTCAGATCCTTAAGATTTCCTGGGACCCTCTGTCTACCTTAGGTCCTCAAATCCAGTCGTCACCCAGACTCCAAGGTCAGAGTCTGCACAATGTTAGGAGCCTGTCAGTCACTCCCACCCCTATCATGACCCTGATTTCTCTCCTCCTCTCACGTGTTTGCCTGTATTAATCTCCTTGCTTCTTGTCCTCCATCAATTCCTACCCCGCATCAATCTTGGAGTGTATTTTCTTCAGTCTGCTCAAGTCATTCTAATGCTTAGAGCCCTTTTAGGGATCCCATAGCCTTCTGGAGAAGGTTCTCATTTCTTGGCACAGAACTCCTGCTGAACTGGCCTCTGACTCCCCCAGCTCTATCTCCCCATCCAGCCTACACCCGTACTCAAGTCTCATACACACTTGATGTTTCAGACCTCTGAAACGTTCTTCCATTTTGCTAAAGTGCCAGAGGTTTCCTTCTTTCATTGACTTCTGTCTCAGTGTTCTTATTCAAGTCCACAGCTGCAAATATTACATTTTCACTGTTGACTTCTACATCTGTATGTCCAGCCCAGATATGTCTAGAGAGCGCCACACCCACACATCCAACATTTCGATCTGACTGTTCTATAATGACCTCAAACTCAATTCAACACAAACCTTGCTGTCTGCTCTGGGAAACCTTTCCTAAGCCTAACAATCTGATTGCTATAATCACACTCTGTTCCTTTGTGGTTGCCTAATTGCCTGTCCCATTTATAAGGCTATCTGATGATATCACCTGTAATTGCCTGCTTTGCCCACTAGACTGTAAGCTCCTTGAGGGCAGCATCTTACTGACTTGGTCACGAGAGATCAACATAATGCCAGGTACAAAATGTACATGGAACAACATTTGTTTAAAAAATGAATACAAACATCAGATCTTTGAATGACTTATGTCATTGTATCTAGATTTTGTTATAGTGCTGGAAAATAATTTATAGATCTCTGTGGACAGTATTTAGACATATAGTCTGAGTATAGGGAAAATTAGTTAACAGCTAGGTAGCTAGTACAACGTTTCAACCTGCATGGTGTTTCCTGATGAAAGTTTGGCCTTGTCATGTTAAACATCTTACCAATGACTAAAATAAGATTGTACAAAGGAAACACTCAAATGAAATAGATGGTGGATACGTGAGATAGAATTAGGATCCAATATGGTCTTGAACAGCCAGAGTGAGGGGCTGAATCTAACAAAATTGAAGTATAAACTGCACTTTGTTTCAGAAAACATGTGTCCAAGTATATAGAATGGGGAAAGCATAGCTTGGTAGAGAGCAAATGGAAAAAAATGTTAGATACTATTAATATTGTTTAAAAAAAAAAGAAAGTGAAAGTTGCTCTGTTGTGTCTGACTCTTTGTGACCCTATGGACTGCAAGGCCAGAATACTGGAGTGGATAGCTGTTCCCTTCTCCAGGGGATCTTCCTGACTCTGGAATTGAACCAGACTCTCCTGCATTGCAGGTAAATTCTTTCCCATTTGAGCTACCAGGGAAGCCCTATTTATAATATATTAATATTATAACCAGTATATTAACATTGTAACCATGATACAGATGAAGCATTATGTAACATAATATAGTATAATAGAGTAGAATAGTATATTAGAATATACATGATACAGATAAGTAACTATATACTTTATCTTTCCATATCTTTCTCAGCTATATATAACTGTATTTAGTTACTTAAGAAAGAAATCAGTGTTAATATTTTACTAATTCTGTGAAACATATTACTTCACTTAAAAGAATTCAGTTATTTAGAGCAAGTTTTACAGAGATTTCTGTACTGTGCTAGTTGGTACTTTCAGGGGAGAGAAATAAGAATAGTTGAGGTAATTACCATAATGTCATATTTGGAAGAGCTAAAAGAACTGAGATATTTGACAGTTGTCTTCAGTTTTTTGAAAAATTGTGATTTAGATGAGAAAGTCTTTGCTGCTTGGCACCGATAGTTAAAACAAGGACTAATGAGTAGAAGACACGAGGAGAGATATTTTTGGCTCCGAATCACGAAGAATTTTCTAATAGCAGTCTGCCAGATATAATTGCCTAGGCAGGGAGATAGTGGAGTTCCCAGTCACTCCAAGCACTCAGCCATGGGGGATAATTGCTTGGCGGCCTATTTTGTAGCAAGTTTGAGCATTGAATAAGTGGTTAGGCCAGATGGCAGTATTTATGGACATTTCAGTTTGTGAAATTTTAAAGATTCTTTGATTCTAATATATTATATGTGATGATAGCCTTATGACTATCTAATAGTAGAATGATACAGAATCATCTTTTAAAAATTTTATCTCCATCCAGACTTAAATAGATCAGCTGCTATTTTTGGTGCATTGTCTTGGAAAGCTCTACCATATGAAATAAATATATCTTGGTCTAATAATAAGGGCTTAACAACTTTCAGTGGTAGCATTTCTTCTTGAAATGTCATGAGTAATCAGATTTTTTTTTTTAGTATCTTTTAAAACCACACAATCTTCTCTTTTCTGGAATAAATGTGTTAAACTACTATTAATTTCAAGAAATAGTGATTGAAAGATGACAAATATAAATTATCTAATGAATGCCTGCCATAATTGAAAAGAAGGAGGCATAGATTTATAGATTTGTATTTATATCTCTATTGTATATGAAACCAGAACTTTCTAAAATATACCTTCTGAATTCTTGATTGAATAAGCAAAAACAAAACAAAATAGAACTATCACAACCAAAACCAAAACATGATTTGTTGTGTTTATTTGTGCTCATGGCAGACATAATAACACTTTGTAATACTGAATTTGGCCAGATCATAACCTCTTGGTACATACTACCTTTTTTGGCATCACTGAGTTAGGGAACCTTCTACTGTTCATGAAGGACTGTTTGAATTTCACCTACTCGCTCACAATAGGTGTAACTAATATGCTTGCAAGCTACATTTGAAATCTCCTTTCTCGGGCTTCCCTGGTAGCTTGGTTGATAAAGAATCCACCTGCAGTGCAGGCGACCCTGGTTTGATTCCTGGGTCTGGAAGATCCTCTGGAGAAGGGATAGGCTACCGACTCCAGTATTGTTGGGTTTCCCTTGTGGCTCAGCTGGTAAAGAACCCGCCTGTGGTGTAGGAGACCTGCGTTCGATCCCTGAGTTGGGAAGATCCCCTGGAGAAGGGAAAGGCTACCCACTCCAGTATTCTGGCCTGGAGAATTCCATGGACTGTATAGTCTATGGGATCACAAAGAGTTGGACACAACTGAACGACTTTCACTTCTCCCATTTTGGGCCTGTGCTTCGATCTTAGGTGTGAAGAAGCGATATAAGAAGCCCTTAATTGATACTTGATGTGGGCTGCTGTTATTTCTGAGCGTGTGGTCGTGTTTGCATGTATTTATTTTATCTTCTTAATGATCTTTCTGTCAAACTGTTGGTGCATGCATGCTTAGTCATCTACTCTTTGCAAATCTATGGACTGTAGCCCACTAGGCTCCTCTGTCCTTGGGATTCTCCAGGCAAGAATAATGGAGTGGGTTACCATTTCCTCCTCCAGGGGATCTTCCTGACCTAGGGGTTGAACCCATATCTCCTATGTCTCCTACATTAGCAGGCAGATTATTTACCACTGAGCCACCTGGGAAGCCCTCAAACTGTTGGCACTGTAGCTTTAAGATCATGGCATAAAGATTTATGGTTCTCTCTGTGTGTAATGGGAAACAATATGACTTTTTTTTTTTTACTAGTTCACAATCTGAGAAAGTTGTGTGTGTATAAATGTGTTCGAGAATTTTTTTGTCTCCTTGAGAGAGCTATCGTACCATTTAATGATAGCATCTGTGTACATCCGTTCTGTGTAGTAAGGAGGGTTGGGTTATTGTGAATAATTAAAGCCATCATGTGTTTTCTAAATAATGTTAGCCATTTTCTTCCTATTCTGATTTTCTTGCCTACTATTCATTAATAGTAATTAATTCTATTAATAAAATGGGTTGATTTTTGTTTAGTTCCATTTTATAACTACCTAATAGGAATGTTCAAGATAAATACATTGGCAAGAAAAATGAAATGCTGATTTATAAAGAATACGGAGAGCCTGTACAATGGATGCAATTGAAAATTGCCTATATTATTATCACTGTAACGAAGTAGAACAAATTTTCATCGATGGGCAGTTATGTGTTTTCTTACTTGCTATTGAGCAGTTCTAATTTAATGGCGTGCTATTATTTTGCAGTCAGTTGAGTTAATGATCTTCCTTTTACAAATAATTCCCTAGGTTTTAAAATGAGCTTCTTCATTATTTTAGTTATTTGGGCATGAAACTTAAATGGAACCTATTTTCTCTTAAAGTGATCTCCTATATCTGTCCTATTCATTGCATCTGTGCTTACCATCATGTTCAACATATCTGATGCAATCGCTTTGTACTTATTTACTGTATTTTTCTCTGCTCATTATTATTCACCTTATATATTGTTTCCATTTTCATCTTGTTAATCTTATGTTCCAGACCCACAATGTTGTCTTATTCCTTCATGGATCCAGGGCAGACTCTTCACTATGACTTTCAGAGGCCTCTCTGATTTACAGGCAGAACTTAGTATAAAACTACTTTCTTATCTCAGAAAGGCCAGTCTGTCGTTATGCCAGTCTGCCACTTATGCTTAGACAGGCTTTTGGTTAGGATGACAACTTCCTGCTTAATCTATGCAGTCCTTCCAGGCACATCTCAGATATTAGCTTGCTTTATGAAATTAAAAAAATTATTTTATATTGGAGTATAGTTGATTAACAATGTTGTGTTAGTTTTAGGTGTACAACAAAGTGACTTAGACATATGCATGTGTATGTATTGGGTCTTCTGCATTGTAGGCAGATGCTTTTATTGTCTGAACCACCAGGAAAGTCATGTATGTATATATATATATATATATATATATATATATATACACACATATATATCATATATTCCTTTTCAAATTATTTTCCCATTTAGATTGCTACAGAATATTGAGTATACTTCTCTGTGCTATACATGAGGTCCTTGTTTATTTTATATATAGTTGTATTTGTTAATATCAAACTCCCAATTTATCTCTCCTCCTACCTTACCCCTGGGTAACCATGTTTGTTTTCTATGTCTATGAGTGAGTGTCTGTTTTGTAAATAAGTTCATCATATTACCTTGCCTTATGAAACTTGTAAAATGATTAGAAATTTCCATTGAGAAAAATATTAATACAAATTAATAGCATGCTGAGGTTGTTAATAAATTGAGTTCTTGGACCTTGATAGAAATATAGTGTTTAGATAGAAAAGTGTGTTAATTTCCTGGTGTGTATATCATAACTGGAAACTTGTGTGGAATTCTGGCTGTTTATGAGGGTTGGATTTACATGAGAATTTCTTCCAAGAATCATGATCAGGGTTTGCTGGAACATGAAAGTCTGTGGTTTGGTCGATTGTACTCTGAGTTGTTTTCTTTAAGAATAGATGAGGAGTTTGTATTTAGACCTCAAGTTACAGAACCAGACCAAAGAGAGAAGCATAGAAGAAGACATTTCAATTTTATAGTTTACAGTTTAGGATATAACTATCCAAAGGAAAAATGAATTTCCTTGGGAGGTTCTTTGTCACCAGAGTGATGAACATGCTTGGCTAGGGACCACACCCAGACCAAGCATCACTGGGAAGTTTGATTAGACTTTATGATTAAAACCGAAATTAAACTTCTTGATCTCTTAGAATCCTTTTTGTTCATCTTGTATGTTTTGACACTTGATTAGATTTAATATTATTACTCTTTCTATGATACCTTTTATTTTCTGATTGAAATGTTTATATTATATTAACTCTTTAGCTAAATTACAAATACTTGAGATGGTGCACTCTCTCCACTTTCATTATAGTATATACACTTTTCACTTAGTGTAAATGAAGCTCTTATGTAAAGAATTTTGATTTAGGCAGAATATATATATAGAAATATATATATACTTTATGAAATACATATATACTTTATGAAAGTATATGTGTATATATAAATACAGTTCCTCTATATAGTTTCATATATAAAATATAGATATGAATATGAAACTATATATATAGTTTCATATGAAATTTTATATATATATATAGTTTCATATTCTGCGTACTTCAGAGTTCTTTGTATTTGAGCTCTGTTTGTATTAATACTTAATCAAATGGAATCAAACAGGTGACTAAGTATATAGAAAAATCACAAATTAATCATAAATTGATTCAGTGGCTCCCTGGGGCCATATTTAGAGATCAACTTTGAACATGTGCTATTTAAAATTCCCTCTGTATTTCTGCTTAATCTTAATGGAAAAAGCACTGTAATTGGAAAGAGCACTGCTGTATCTCAGAACTGTTGCTGATAGGCTTTATAATTTTCAGTAAGTCATTTATCTTGTTCTCAATTTTCTCATTGCATGATGAAAAATTTCATCTCAGTAGTCTCCTCGTTTCATTTATTTATTCCAACTCTATCTATTATGATACAATCCAGTTTTATTTATGGTTGTTTTGGTACCTTAATATTCAGGGCTATTTTATTTTTTCATCACAATCTTTCTGTTTTCTGATTTAGAACCAGTCAAGCCTAAACAATGGAAGGAGAATATGCAAAATTCTATTTCTTAAGCAAGTTAATTACTAAGGGATATGATTGCAGATTTGATTTAGCAAAATGTAGGTATGTAACTGTCCTCCCAAATTGAAGAATGACATGTGTCCAAGGTGAATTGTCACCGTTCTTAGCTCTATAGTCCTTTACAAGTTATAATTATCAGATTGTGGAATTTGACTTACAAACTTATGTCCTGTGTTTGCTTTTTCGTTTTCTCTTGGAGGTGAATACTTTCTGTAATGCAGTAAAGGATGCTGTAGCTTTGCATAGGCCTCCTGTATTCTCCTTATGCTCCTACCTGAAAAAGGCACATCACTGCTGTTCTCCTGAGAACAGAGAACTCTTCATAAATGAGTTCCTTTGGCCCCGACATTTTATGGAAATTTACACATAGAATTCATAAAGCAAATTATTCAAATTTATGTACATACAAATAGCTCCTCTGAGAAATGATGTAAATAGGAAATTACATTTCTCAGAGCTCTGATTGGAATAATAGCAAAACACTGATTAAATCACTAATAGACTCTGTTAGAAAATGTGAAATATCTGACCTGCATTAGTCTTCCTGTGAGAAGACAGTGGTAGGAATTCATGACGATTCGGGATTCAGGGAAGTTTAGGCCTCTGAGCCTGAGAGTAACCAAATAGAATAGGCCCGCCTTTAATGAGTGGATTTGCACCCTTCTGTGCCTCACTGTTCAGCTCTGAGTTACACCATGGACCTTACGGCTGAGACATCCCCAAGGTCTTATTGCAACACTCTTTGATATCTCCCAGAAGTTCCAAATTTATTTGATTGAAACGTCTATAATATTTCTATTTCATTTTATAAATGTTGCTTGGAATCTCCGTTGGTTTGTTTTGTGTGTTGATCTCGCCTTGGCTGGGTCTTCATTGCGGGGCCTCCACATTGACTTGGCTCTTTGTGGCTTCATTGTTCTCTTTTCCTAACAGCAGTTTCAGTCCTCAATTAACACCCCTTTCAGCCTTTGCATACAGCGCGAACTTCAACTTTAAAGGAAAAAAAAAAATAGAAGTCACTGGACAGTTGCTCCCCAGACCCCTCCTTCTTCCCTCCAAAGTTGCCTGTGGCATCGTCCTTTCTCTTCTCCTTGTCTCCTGACCTAGAGGAAGAGTCTTGGATTCTATCCCCCACCCCTCTGAGACTTCTCCATCACCACACTCGTCTCTACCATGCGTCATCATCTTCTCTTCTATGGCTCCTTTTTCCAAGGGCTTAAAAATATGCTGAAGTTTTGCTACCTGAAAAAGTGTATAGTTTTTTTTTTTTTAACTTTTAATTTTTGTTTGGGCATAGCCAATTAACAGCATCATCATATTTTCAGATGAAAAGCAAAGGGACTTAGTCATACATATCCATGTGTCCATTCTCCCCCTAAACTCCCTTCCCGTCCAGGCTACCACATAACACTGAGCACAGCTCCTTGTGCTACAAAGTAGGTCCTGATTCACTATCCATTTAAAATATTAAAAGTGCTTAGTTTTTATATTCCTGTTTCATCAACGTTGTTTCTTCTCCTGTGCTCACTGTCACACTTCTTAAACTGACAGCCCACAGCAGCCTCTACTTTCTCAGCTCTGTTGTTCAGTTGCCCAGTTACATCCAACTCTTTGCGACCCCATGGACTGCAGCACGCCAGGCCTCTCTGTCCCCTCACCATCTCCTGAAGTTTGTCCAAGTTCATGTCCATTGCATCAGTGATGCCACCCAGCCATCTCATGCTCTGATGCCCTCTTCTCCTTCTGCCCTCAATCTTTCCCAGCATCAGGGTCTTTTCCAATCAGTCAGTTATTTGCATTAGGTGATCAAAATACTAGAGCTTCAGCTTTAGCATCAGTTCTTCCAATGAGTGTTCAGGGTTGATTTCCCTTAAGATTAACTGGTTTGATCTCCTTGCTGTCCAAGGGACTCTCATGACTCTTCTCCAGCACCACAGTTCGAAGGCACCAATACTTTGGCATTCTGCTTCTTTATGATTCAGCTCTCACAACTGTATGTGACCATTGGGAAGACCATAGCCTTGACTATATGGATCATTGTTGGCAGAGTAAAGTCTCTGCTTTTCAACACATTGTCTAGGTTCGTCATAGCTTTCCTGCCAAGAAGCAATCATCTTCTGATTTCATGGCTGCAGTCACCATCTGCAATAATTTTAGAAGCCAAGAAGAGGAAATCTGTCACTATGTCTACCTTTTATCTTTCTATTTGCCATGAAGTAATGGGGCCAGGCCAGACCACCTGACCTGCCTCTTGAGAAACCTGTATGCAGGTCAGGAAGCAACAGTTAGAACTGGACATGGAACAACAGTCTGGTTCCAAATAGGAAAAGGAGTATGTCAAGGCTGTATATTGTCACCCTGCTTATTTAACTTCTATGCAGAGTAGAGTACATCATGAGAAACGATGGGCTGGAAGAAGCACAAGCTGGAATCAAGATTGCTGGCAGAAATATCAATAACCTCAGATATGCAGATGACACCACCCTTATGGCAGAGAGTGAAGAGGAACTAAAAAGCCTCTTGATGAAAGTGAAAGAGGAGAGTGAAATAGTTGGCTTAAAGCTCAACATTCAGAAAATTAAGATCATGGCATCTGGTCCCATCACTTCATGGGAAATAGATGGGGAAACAGTGGAAACATTGTCAGACTTTATTTTTTTGGGCTCCAAAATCACTGCAGATGGTGATTGCAGCCATGAAATTAAAAGATGCTTACTCCTTGGAAGGAAAGTTATGACCAACATAGATGGCATATTAAAAAGCAGAGACATTACTTTGCCAACAAAGGTCTGTCTGGTCAAGGCTATTGTTTTTCCAGTGGTCATGTATGGATGTGAGAGTTGGACTGTGAGGAAAGCTGAGTGCCGAAAAATTGATGCTTTTGTACTATGGTGTTGGAGAAGACTCTTGAGAGTCCCTTGGACTTCAAGGAGATCCAAGCAGTCCATCTTAAAGGAGATCAGTCCTGGGTGTTCATTGGAAGGACTGATGCTAAAGCTGAAACTCCAATACTTTGGCCACCTCATGTGAAGAGTTGACTCATTGGAAAAGACCCTGATGCTGGGAGGGGTTGGGGGCAGGAGGAGAAGGGGACGACAGAGGATGAGATGGCTGGATGGCATCACCAACTCAATGGGCATGAGTTTGAGTAAACTCCAGGAGTTGGTGATGGACAGGGAGGCCTGACATGCTGCGATTCATGGGGTCGCAGAGAGTCGGACACGACTGAGCGACTGGACTGAACTGAACTGAACTGAATAGGGCCAGGTGCCATAATCTTAGCTTTTTTAATATTTAGTCTTAAGCCAGCTTGTTCACTGTCCTCCTTCACCCTCATCACGAGACACTTTAGGTCCTCCTCACCTTCTGCTATTAGAGTGGTATCATCTGCATATCTGAGGTTGTTGACGTTTCTCCCACCTATCTTGTTGCCAGTTTGTAACTCATCCAACGTGGCATTTCTCATGATCTGCTCAGCATATAGATTAAACAAACAGGGTGATAGCAGACAGCCCTGTTGTACTCCTTTCTGAATCTTGAACCAATCAGTTGTTCCATACAGGGTTCTAACTGTTGCTTCTTGACCCACATACAGGTTTCTCAGGAGACTGGTAAGATGGTCTGGTATTCCCATCTCTTTAAGAGTTTTCCACAATTTATTATGATCCACACAGTCAAAGGCTTTAGCATAGTCAATGAAACAGGTTGATTTTTTTTATTTTTAATTCTCTAGCTTTCTCTATGATCTAGCAAATGCTAGCAATTTGATCTCTGGTTCCTCTTCCTTTTCTAAATCCATCTTGGACATCTGGAAGTTTCTGGTTCCCATAGTGCTGGAGCCTACCATGCAAGATTTTAAGCATGACCTTACTAACATTGGAGATGTGTGAGATTGTCGGATGGTTAGCACGTTCTTTAGTACTACCCTTCTTGGGAATTGGGATGAGGACTGACCTTTTCCAGTACTGTGGCCACTGCTGGGTCTTCTAGATTTGCTGACATATTGAATGCAACACATTGATGGCATTATCACTTAAGGTTTTGAGTAGTTCTACTGAAATTCCATCACATCCACTAGCTTTATTAACAGCAGTGCTTCCTAAGACCCACTTGACTTCACTCTTCAGAATGTCTGGCTCTGGGTGACTGACCACAACATCTTAGTCATCCAGTTCATCTAGATCTTTTTTATACAGTTCTTCCATGTGTTCTTTCCATCTCTTCTTGATCTCTTTAGCGTCTACTAGGTCTTTTACCATTTATGTCCTTTATTGTGCCCATCTTTGGACAAAATGTTCCCTTGATCTTTCCAGTTTTCCTGAAGAGATCTCTAGTCTTTCCCCTTCTGTTGTTTCCTTCTGGTTTTATACACTGTTCATTGAAGAAGGCCTTCTGTCTCTCTGTGCTGTTCTTTGGAAATCTGCATTTAGTTGGACATACCTTTCCCTCTCCCACTTGCTTTTCATTTTTCTTCTTTCTTTAGCTATTTGCAAGGCCTCCTTAGATAACCACTTTGCCTTCTTGCTTTTCTTATTTTTTGGGATGGTTTTGTTCACCACCTCCTGTACAATATTACAGACATCCGTCCATAGTTCTTCAGGCACATTTTTTCCAAGTTCTAATCCCTTGAATCTACTCATTACCTCCACTTCATATTCTTAGGGGATTTGACTTAAGTTGTATCTGGCTGGCCTAGTGGTTTTCCCCACTTTCTTTAGTTTAAGCCTGAATTTTGCTATGAGAAGCTGATGATCTGAGCCACAGTCCGCTCCAGGTCTTGTTTTTGCTGATTATATATAGCTTTTCCATCTTTGGCTACAAAGAATGTAATCAATTTGATTTCGGTATTGACCATTTGGTGATGTCCACGTGTAAAGTTGTCTCTTGTGTTGTTGAAAAGCAGTATTTGCCATGACCAATGGCTTCTCTGGGCAGAATTCAGTTAGCCTTTGCCCTGATTTATTTTGTTCTCTGAGGCCAAACTTGTCTATTACTCCAGGTATCTCTTGAGTTCCTACTTTTGCACTCCCATCCCTAGTGGTGAATAGAACATCTTTTTTTGGTGTTAGTTCTAGGAGGTCTTCTAGGTCTTCATAGAACTGATGTAGTTCAGCTTCTTTGGCATCAGTAATAGGGACATAGACTTGGCTTTCTGCAATGTTGAATGGCTTGCCTTGGAAACAAACTGAGATCCTTCTGTTATTTTTGAGGTTGCACCCAAGTACTGCATTTCAGACTCTTTTGTTGATTATGAGAGCTACTCCATTTCTTTTATGGGATTCTTGCCCACAGTAGTAGATATAGTGGTCATCTGAAATAAATTTGTCCAATCCCATCCATTTTTGTTCATTGATTCCCGAGATTTTGATTTATTCTTACCATCTCCTGCTTGACCACATCCAGTGTACCTTGATTGAGTGACCTAACATTCTAGGTTCATATACAATACTGTTCTTTGCAGCATCAGATTTTACTTTCATCACCAGACATTCTCAACTGAGCATCATTTCCACTTTGGCCCAGCCACTTCATTCTTTCTGGGGCTATTCGTAGTTCTCCTCCATTCTTCCCCAGTAGTATATTGGACACCTTCCAACCTGGGGGACTCATCTTTCAGTGTCATATCTTTGTCCTTTCATACGTCATGAGGTTCTCATGGTTAGTACACTGGGGTGGTTTGCCCTTCCCTCCTCCAGTGGATCACGTTTTGTCAGAACTCTCTGCTATGACCCATCTATCTTGGTTAGCCCTACACGGCATGCCTCATAGCTTCATCAAATTACACAAGCCCCTTAGCCACAACAAAGCAGTGATCCATGAAGGGGGATCACTAAGATCATTCTCAGTTCTAATTCACTATTTTTCCTTTTTTTACTTGAATTTCTTTGAATTACAAAAGTGAGACCTTACTGTTGTAACAAAGGATGTAGTACAACCTCATTAATTCTCCTATCCACACTGACTCCTGTCACCATTCTGTTTTTTCCTTAATTTATTTATTCATTATTTACTTATTTGTTGCTGTGTGTGGGCTTTCTGTAATTGCAGGGAGCAGGGACTAATCTAGTTTAAGTGCTTAGGTTTCTCATTGCAGTGACTTGTTGCAGAACATGGGCTCTAGGGCACGGGCTCAGTAGTTGTGACACACGGGCTTATTGCCTCATGGCATGTAGAATCTTCCCGGACTAGGGATCGAGCCCATGTCCCCTACATTGGCAGGCGGATTCTCAGCCACTGGACCACCAGGGAAGTCCAGTCATTCTGTTTTTTGATGAAGATATTCATTTTGTCCCTTTAAAGAAAATCTGCTAAATTTCTTCTGAGACCTTATAATACTTGACAAGGACTAATGTTTGTCTTCTGTGTCCTGAAACAACCATGTCCCCCACCAGCCCCAATTTGCCTTCCAGCATGCTTCTGCTCTAACTAGCCCTGGTTAGACACCTTCCCTGGGTATCCCTTTATGTCTGTCCAGAAATGGTGGATTTTTCCAGATATCCATATCCTCAGTGCTGCTAGAGGTTCATCCTTGGTCCTTTTATCTTCTTAGCACTTTCCCCCTAAGTTCTGTCTGTATCTGTGTGTTATACACACATCCTTATCTCCAAGTGTAGTTACTCTTGTGAGTTCCAGTTAATTATTTGTAACTTTCTCTGGACCTCAGTTAATGTATCAAGCTAGCTCCACTCTCAACCATCCTTAGCTCGGCGCCTAGCCTTTCATGAGAAAGGGCTTAAGCACCTTCCATTCTGTCCCAGACGTTCACCTTGATCATCTCATCTTTATTAATGTGAATACTAATATACATATTATTAATGTGGACAGATATTAATGTGGAATTACTGAATTGATACAGAAGAGGAAGAATGGGATTGAAATTCAGAAAAATGGGGTTCTAGTTCACTCTGTCACTAACTTTCTTTGTGTCCTCATATAAGTCACTCTGGACCTGAGTAGTCCTGATCTGTAAAATGAAAGAACTGCCAAAAGAATTAATGAATTTTTCATGGTCACTGTAAGAGAAGTTTGCCCTGGAGGCTTAATAGGTGGGAACAATGTTGTCTTGAGTATGAAGGGACTATTCTGGGATGGATCACTTAATACACTTGTGACCTTTCTTTTGCCCTGCCTGTGCTCCGTTCTCTTATCTGTAAAATAGAAATGATGAACTGATTTACAGTGTTTCTCTGATAATATAATTTGACATTCTGTATGACATTATCTTTTGAACCCTAAACATTCTATAAAGTGGACTGCCTGTGTTTGTGGTATTGAGTTTCCTTGAAAGAGCTCAAAGGGGTTTTGCATACTTTATATGATTCTAGCTCTTATTCTTCTATTGTGACTTAAGCTAATTTTTACAGACAGAAAACCTAATTTTACAGCTAAACAATACCTGTGTCACCTTGTTGCACATATTCTCCTAAGATTCAGGATTTTAGGACTGGGGTGAGTACACCACGTGTCCCACCTTTCTATGCCAGGCCAGCGCTGTGAGCTATGAGTGAGACTCAGAGCTGGGCACATTCTCAGCTGAGTTTATGCAACAGGCCGTGGCACCCTCCCTTAGACACGTGAGCAACCTGTGGCATGTGTTTCTTAAGGTCATAGGATTAGTCAGTGATATTCCGGTAATACTCTCTGGTGGGTATTGTGGCTCATTTTTTGGTCATTGGGTACATGTCATAGTTTATCCTGTTTATCTAGGAGATAAGAATGCTGGGGTCCCAGGAGGTAAGATGTTTTTGCCAAGGGCATAGCCCTGGCCAGGAGCCAGAGGGGAACATAGACTTCTGATTTCCAGTCCAAGTCTTTTCATGAGCTTCCTTACCACCATGTTTGTGTTTTTTTTTTTTTTTTTAGTTGTTGCCCTCACCAGTAAGAACACTTTATCTTGTATATTTTTAAGAAACATATATTAGGTTTATTGTAGGTTTTTCCTAAGGCTTGAAACTCATTGAGGTTCTTTGTAAATAACAAGGAATGCTTTCTTTGTAAGTAAGAGAATGTGACTTTGAGCCCACAGTCTCAGAATATTCCTGTTCATCGACGTGCATTCCATCACACGAAAACTAGCTGTTTGTTGATGAGTGGTATTCAGTCTGGATGTTAGTTACCAATGTGTGAGACACTCAGTCTTGTCTGACTGTTTGTGACCCCATGGACGCTAACCCACCAGGCTCCTCTGCCCATGGAATTCTCCAGGCAAGAATACTGGAGTGGGTAGCTGTTCCCTTTTTCAGGGAATCTTCTTGACCTAGGGATCAAACTCAGGTCTCCTGCATCGCAGTCAGATTCTTTAATGTTTGAAGTACAGTTACCAGTGGTGTTTTGTAAATAAGAATGCATTCTGAATTGATATTGTCGGAAAATGGCATGTGATTAATGACCTCTTTCTGCTGAATGTACTTATATGATTCACAAAGCAGATCTACAAAGGATATGGGGTAAAAACACATGGTTCTCCGGCTCTACTTGCAAGGAATTGACTAATTCTTCAGAGACAGAAAAGTAGGATTTATCTCTTAATAACAATAGCACATGCCTTTAGTCCCTCTTACAGAATACAAAATAGAAACTTTTAACTAATCATTAATTCTGATATCGTTTTTTAGTTGCTCAGCACACTCTCTCTTCATATATGTATGTGTGCAAGTATTTGTGTCAGTTTATGTGAGTGTATGCAGACATAATTAAGCACAAAATTGTTTGTGTTATTGTTTTTAAACATTTTTGAAGTGTAATTTGCATATAGAAAAGTGCATTTATCTTTTCACATGTAACCGTGTAACCAGCACCTGGATTTAGAAATAGAATATTGCCAAGTTAGAAGCCGCTTATTGTCTGCCCATTTTTGAAATATGATAAATCGAATAATCCTGTAAATATATGTAAGATTGATCCACAGTGTTAAATGTAGCAAGGGTTCAACCATTTTTCATTGCTGCATAATATTTCATGATAGAAATCACTGTCCTTTATTTTTCTCTACTCTTTGTAGACATTTGTGTTGTTTCCAAATAGATAGACATGCATGCGCGTGCATGCATACACACACACACACACACACACCCCCTAATAAAGACTTTTATGGAGAATATATAAGGAACGTTTAGAAATCATTAAGAAAAAGGCAGACAGCATAATTGAATATGCCCAAATGATGGCAACCAAAAGGCCACAGGCATATTTAAAGATGATCAACTTCATTATTCGTCAAGGAAATACAGATTAAAATGACAGTGGGACACTATTATGTACTCAACAGAGTGTCTAAAGTGGAAGTGAAAGGGGAATACGAGGTATACATGAGAGTGTGAACAGGTACAATTTCATTCTCTGTTGGTGAAAGTCCACATAAGCAGCACCATTTGATAAGCCATTTGGCAGTGTCTCATGAAACTGAAAATCCATACACCCTATGACTCAGGCATTCTATTCCTATATATATATACTCAGCAGAAACATGTAGACATGTTTACCAAAATACAGAACAAAATGTTCATACACTGTTTGTAATTACCAGAAGTATAATTCATCTTTGTTAGCTTTGTCTATGCTTTTTTGATTCCAGAGGATTCAAAATTTTTCAGACTAAAATAATATTTAGCATCACTCAGACTTGGTGACCAGAAATTTAGTAGTACTGAAATAGATTGAGTTGGTTAAAAATAAGCATTGTATGAAAAAGGCAAAATTAACCTTTGAAGCTGTAATTAAAATATCCAAGATAAAGACAAACCCCTTTAAGTTATTCCTAGAATTATCGTGCATCTTTTTGCTTAGCAAAATTAGGTGTGTCTAGACAGCCCTGAATTATCAATGAAATGGGAGTAGTCCTATAGTTAACTCTAAATAAAAGGTACAATCATTATTACTTTGAGTGCATTTATAATATTCTATTCTGGGATTTCACACACCTTAAGCAAACTTCCAACTTAATGTAAATAGAAAATGGTTTCTGTATGACTCTTAACTGGCTTGCTGTTTCTAATTTTATTTTTAAAAAAGTGAATCATTTAACTCAATTGCTCTTTTTTCTCTTATTTTAAATAGGAGTTTCTTTTCTTTTTTTTTCCAGTAGGAGTTTAGTTGCTTTACACTGCTGTGTCAGTTTCAACTGTACAGAAAAGTGGATCAACTATATGGATACCTATGTTGTTGTTTAGTCGCTAAGTTGTATCTGATTCTTTTGCAACTTCATGGGCTGTAGCTGGCCAGACTTCTCTGCCCATGAGATTTCATAGGCAAGAATACTGGAGTGTGTTGCCATTTCCTTCTCCAAGGATTCTTCCAACCCAGGGATCAAACCCACATCTCCTGCTTGGCAGGTGGATTCTTTACCACTGAGCCACTTGGGAAGCCCAGCGATCCCATACATATGGATGCCTGTATCCTCTCTTTTTTTGGATTTCCTTCCCATTTAGGTCACTGCAGAGTACCAAGTAGAGTTCCCTGTGCTATATAGTATGTTTTCATTCATAATCTATTTTATACATAGTAGTGTATATATGTCAATCACAGACTCCCAATTCATTCCACTCTTTCCCCCTCACCCTTGGTATCCATAGGTTTGTCCTCTATGTCTGTGTCTCTGTTTTTACTTTGGACATAAGTTCATCAGTACTGTTTTTTCTATGTTCTACATATTGAACATCTTCACTGTGCACCTATTAACCTTACCATTTATTCTGTACTAAGACGCAGATTCAAGGCAAAATACTTTACATACATAGAAATACCATACATAGCTATAAGAGTCAATATCTTCTGATGACAGAACATAGCTGTATTTCTTCTAAGCCTCTGTTACAGAAGCACATGGGATCTATAAAACCTGTGTAGGCTTTAGGTGACTGTGCCGTGCAGTGGATTATGGATGTGGTTCATCGTTCCGTTTCCCTGGGTTCCAGAAGATTTGTTTACAAAACTTCAGATTGTTTTCTCTGTACTTATTTGTCTGTCTGTCTTTGGAGGCCTATTTCTAAGCAATATTGCACAAATAACCTTTCAAAAGTGTGTAACATTTTACAGGAAAACCTACTTGAATGGGAATATTAAAATAAGACTTCCTTGTGGATAGCAGAAAAAATGTTTACAGTGACCAGGGGGAGGAATAGCATTGATTAAGACATGATTCTCTACTCTCTTTTATTTGCTATTCTAAGCACTTCATATCAGAAATTAAAAGTTTCTGAAATAGTTTCTATTAGCTCTTTATGTCAAAATGATCAATGGCTCATTCAATTATTAAGTATAAAGAGAATTTGTATTGAAAAGCCAAGTTATTAAAATTCTAATTGATAATGTTCATAATTCTGAAATCATACCTCATGTGAAAATTCTTAAATTTCTACTTTAAAGAGCCTGCATAGCTTATTTCATATATTAATAGTTTCTGCCTATATTAATTCATAGTCACCTGTCACATTTGAAAGTCTTTTGTCCTTAGACTGTGTCCTGCCAGACTCCAAAATATACATGATAATTGATTGTTTGATATTAAGCACCATTTTAATTAATTATATTTAATTATTAAGTAAATAGTACATTTACTTGTGTAACTTATATAAGTAATCTGTAATTGTATTTTCTTTTAGCAGTAACCAGAGGAGGGGAGTTAAAAAGTAGCTCAGTATGTCAGGAATTTGAAGTAGGCTTTTTTTCTGTGTCAGTTTTAGTGTGGTTCCAAAGGCCAAGAACAAACATGCCTGCATCCTAGAGTTGGGAAACAGACCTCTGATGCAGTCATGGTCATGGGGCCTCCAGCCGGCCATCTGCATCCACGGCCCAGCAGAGTTAGCATGGAGAAGACCAGTGGGAGAGCCTCTTTGGAGGAGATTGTGGAGGTGTTGTGGCAGGTCTCATGGTTCCCAGCAGATGCAGAGGATGCTTTTGCTTCTCTGGGTGACTCCAGAGGCAGAGTCACCTGTGTCCCCCGAGTGGGGGGCTCATGACGACCTGGTCCCTGGACCCCATGGAAGTGAAGGCATGGCTGTGACCCTGGGTGGTAGACAGAGGAACAGACAGAAGAGGCTGCTGTGAGTGGAACTGTGTTTACTACTTGTCAGGAGAAAGAAAGTTTGAGTCCTTCCTGCAACTCAGATGTGGTCCCAGGAGAGGGAGGAAGAAAGTGCAGCGTGAAATGAGCGGTAGAGGAGCTGTGCCTGGAGGCCCAGGAGCGTTCTGAAGCCCAGGTGCGGACTGCAGGATGCTTGGGGCTGCAAAGCTCACAATTGTCATACACGGGGCAAATAGGCAAAGCAAATTAGTTGGGAATGAAGATATTTTTCATAACATTTCAATAACTACCTTTTCATAACTGTGGCTGGATAGTGGGTATTTGAAACCATATCAAATGCAAACCTTAGCACTGAACGATATTCTTTTAGGACTGGGAACTGGGGATTTGGGGATTCTTATCCAGTGACAGTTATTCCATGAGTCAGGGATTGAGCTCTGTGAGGGCAGTGTATTTGTATGTTGTTTTGCTTGTGCATTTCCAAGGTTTAGGAAAATACCTAGCTGCAGCTGGCTCATTATGTATTGAATGCTACCCATGCTGTGTATGCAGAATCGAAGTTTTATTTAAGTTTGAGTTCTGTGAGGGAGAAATAGTCTCAACTCTTTGAAAATTTACTTTCAAACAACATCCCCCACCCCCAAAATGTGTTAACAGATATAGACAATTATAGATCAATTGATAATAACCGTGCTTAGTGAATCATTTGGCAACAGTCCTAAAGAGTTAATTTCAAAATCAGTTACACTGATGTTTTGTTTACCTTTAACATTCAAAATTGTTTTAAAATACAATTCAGTGTATTTCATTTATCTTCTAGGTGTTTGTGTGATAACTTAATTCTTGGCAGGTGAACAAGAAAATTGTTCTGGATTGCTATTGTGAAGCTTTTGAGGACAGGATGTCTGTCTGACTCAGCTTCCCCTAGGCATGTGATCCTGCCTGTGTCCTCTTCTCCCTTCATCTCTTTCAGAGAAGGGGGCTCCCCTTCATCCAGCCAAGGCTAATTCTCTAAACCACAATGTAGATTTCACTGACTCCTGTTTTTTGGGGGGAATCTGAAATTGAAATTAATTTGTTCAAGTTTATCAACTGCATCTTTCATCACATACTTGGATTTTACATCACAGACTAAAGTGAACAAAAATGTCCATGTGTCTCTGAAACCCATGCCTGTTTCTAGTAACTTGTTCTCCTTTTCTGGAATCAGTGTAGTCAGTCTTCTTTGGGGGGTGGTTAAAAAAGGTAGATTTATTTTATTAATTTTTGAAGTTGAAGTATTCAGGAAATATATTCAATGATGTTTTGCCCTGCGAATATTCAGTTTTTATCTCTTCATGGCCCAGATTTTCCTTAGAAGGAAGCCAGGGCTTTAAATTTGGTTTTCCAATATTAGCTATGGGAATAGTTTTAATAATCAGCCACTTGATTTAAAAAAAAAAGCAAACTAATAATTTGACTGACTTTTTTCTCTATTAAATTGAGCAGTAACTCAGTTAAAATATATGTATACATGAAGTGTGGATTTTCTTTTGGGGGAAGTTGTTACTGGAAATTTTTTTTTAATTAAAAAAATTCATTGTGGCCAGGACACTTAACATGAGATCTACCCTTTTTCACCAATTCTTGTGTCCAATACAGCATGGTTGACTATCAGTGGCTGTACAGGGGATTTCTAGAACTTATTCATCTTGCTTAACTGAAATTTTAAACTTATTGATGAGTGACTCCAGTTTCCCACCCCACTCCAGCCAACCCCCATCTTTTCCTTTGTTTACATGAGTGTCTTTTTAAAGTTTTTCATATAAGTGGAATCCTGCAGTTTTTGTTCTTCTTTCCTTGGCTTATCTCACTTAGCATCACGTCCTCAAAGTCCATCTGTGTTGTTGCATACGGCAGGGTTTCCTTTTCAGGGCCGAGCAATATTCCATTGTATGCATAAACTGGCTTCTTAAAAAATGCATTCATCTGTCAATAGTCTTTGGGTTACCTCCATGTGCTGTCCACGGTGCAGTGTGCAGCGGGGCTCCAGGGGGTGTAGATATGGGGAGGAGCTGGGCTTTTAGAGCCCAACACTGTGCATTAGTGGGGCAGGAAGGGTGTCACCAGTGCCCTTAGTTCCAGGCCCAGCTTGGTTCTCTCTGGTCCGCAGGGAATGGGGTCTGCCAGCCCCTTCATGGTCCTGAGACTGGAGAGCTGGAAGCCTGTCCTGGGGGTGGTACCTGGGTGAACTGGGGTGCTGGTCCCACTCTTTCCCTGTTCTCACTGGTCTGTGTCTGGGAGTGGGCACTCTTGGGGAGATGGTATCTCCCCTGTTCCCACTGGTGCCATTGGGGCTGGTTAGGTGGAGAAGCCTCTCAGCTAATTTCTGGATTTCTCACAAAGGGAATGGATCTCTGAGATGCTCTTGAGTCAGTGTGTCCACAGGGGAAGGAGAGTACAGAAGTTCTTGTTCTATTTTCTGAAGTCTCTCCAGTCAAGCTCTTCAGTCCTTAACCCTCCTTGCATCTGACCAGTCCAGTGTGGCTTCTATTTCTCCCTCATCTGGAAACACCTCTCCCTTTTGCTGAATTCTTGGAAAGGTCTTTAGTTCTCATCTTACTGACCTCTCAGCAGCCTTGGTCCTGTGAACCAACCCCTCCATCAAATATTTTTTCCCTTGGATTTCTGTTGATACCACACCTACAGGTTTCCTCTGTTGACTTAAAAATTCACAATCTTTTTTTTTTTTTTTCGGGTTTTATGCTTTTATTATTATTTATTTAATAAATAATTTATTTATTTATTAAATAAATATGCTTTTATTTACAAACAAAATGTGCACATGAGCTGTCTATTCATTTTCCTCGCTGCGCAGTCTGGCATTGGGATTGGTGATCCTGATGGCCAGCTGGGCTGCTCTTTCCACAGTGGCCTTGCAGTTCTTGGAAGAGACGTTGTGAGCAATCTCAGCACAGTAAGATTTGTTGCACATCGGCAGCACCTCAAGCTCCTTGATGTTGTGGACCAGGAACTTCTGGAAGCCACTTGGCAGCATGTGCTTGGCTTTCTTGTTGCTCCCGTAACCGATGTTGGGCATCAAGATCTGGCCCTTGAATCTTCTGCGCACCCTGTTGTCAATGCCTCTGGGTTTCTGCCAGTTCCACTTGATTTTGACATATCGATCTGACTGATGCCTAATGAACTTCTTGGTCCTCTTCTTGACGATCTTAGGCTTCACGAGGGGTCCGAGGGCGGCCATGATGCCGAGTCAGAGATGGCTGCCACCAAAAATTCGCAATCTTAATGTTGAGGATTATGTTTTATTTGGTGGACAAAACTGAGAATGTAAACCTGGGATGCAGCATCTCACATAGCTTTGAGGGATGGCTCCAAAGAGGCAAAGGCGAAGGGAACCAGGCTATATAAGAGTTTCTTCAACAAAGATCAGGCAAGTCAGAACTTGAAAAATTACTATTGATTAAGGAAAACCAGATATCTCAAGTTGAGGAGTTTAGTGCTTTCTGTGTGTGGGAGGATACAAGAGTCTGGGCTCACTGAAGTCATTTCTTTGATGTGCATCTCAGCTCTCTGGGGCCAGCATCCTGTGATTCTCATCCTGAGATGAGAATCTAGGGGTACATACCTAGGGGTACATAGATGGGGCAGTTTCAGCAGCTGATGGCTTGATGGTTGCAGCATCCTTTGCTTACTAATGGGGCAGGTGACATTCATAGACCACACCTCCTTCTTGGGCAGCTCATTCTTTGTTTTAATTGTTGGCTTGTGTTCCTCCATCTGCTCCTTTAATGTTGGGGTTCCTCAGATTACAATCCATGTCTGCCTGTCATGGAGCTTTGTTTTCTAACAAGTGATTTGTCTAACCATTCAGATCATCTGAGAAGCCTTTAAAATCCTGATCCCACGTTGACTCAACCCGAAAGTGGGGTATGGGGCTCAGCCCCTGCAGTTTGCTGAGCTCCTCAGGTAAGTTCAGTGCAACCAAGCTTAGGATCACTGGACAAGTTCACTTTATATCAGAATCATCCACATGTGTGTTTGACTCTTATATGCATAACTGGCACATGGCGTGTTGTGAATGCCAAAAGCTTTCTTAAATGAAACCTTTTTAAATGACCAAAGTAGAAGAGACATGTAGCATATTGGTAGTTGCATTACTGGTGAAGCTTTGGTGGTTCTTTAAGGAATCTTATTTCGTTTGTATCATCAGTTGAATTTTCTCAGAAACAGCCTCTGAGATGAAAGAGATTTCCCTGTAGAAAGAGATTGTTTCTAGAAAAAGACCTCTTGGATCTGAGAGACGTGGATTCAAACGCAGGAACACCGCAGATGAAACTGAGGCTTTAGTTGGCGCCCCGGGAGCTCTGAGACTGGGATGGACTTTCAGGATGGCTGCTAAAGTTAGTAGAAAGGGATCTGATGCCTTGGGGTCCCCACGTCAGAGTCTTCAGAGTTGGGTTGCCTCTGGGCAAGACACATCCTGTCAGCTGAAGGCTGTTCCCGGAGTTTTGCAGCTCAGAGCTCTGAGCTCTTGGCAGCCTCAGTTCTGCTGGGTGATCTGAGGGGCACAACGTCACAGCCTTCATCACAGGGCGATTTGGATTGTCACCTGAAGGATCATATCAGTCACCTCGTTTAAACCTTCATTTAAAGTACGTGGAGTACACGAAGGCCCAGAGAGCGTAAGTGGTTCACCACTGTCACACTGGATTCTCACAGCCTGTCTGACTCTAGAACAGGTATCCACCCTTAAGGTTTCTTCAGTGATACTCGCACTTACCTTTATTATGTGACTGTGGAGCTTCTCTTATTACCACTTATATTAAGCCAGACAGGAAATATTTTATATTAATGCTGTGTGTGGGAAAAACTGAGTGAAGATAAGCCCTGTTCCAGTTGTAATTAGTCTCAGAGTCAGAGGTATTTCTGTGGATACCGATTTGCTGGGCTAGGTGGAATATGATTTCTGCATAGTATGGAAAATAATTGCACAGGAAACATTTTCTATGGATTGAGGTTTAATTCGTTGTGTCATGAGGCTTCTATCCAAAGGACCATAGTTTTTGATGAATTTTGGAAATTGTCAGTATCCAGTATACGGTTCAGTTCAGTTCACTTCAGTCGCTCAGTCCTGTCCAACTTTTCGCAACCCCATGAATCGCAGCACACCAGGTCTCCCTGTCCATCACAAACTCCTGGAGTCCACCCAAACTCATGTCCATCAAATCCGTGATGCCATCCAGCCATCTCATCCTCTGTCATCCCCTTCTCCTCCTGCCCCCAATCCCTCCCAGCATCAGGGTCTTTGCCAATGAATCAACTCTTCACATGAGGTGGCCAAAGTATTGGAGTTTCAGCTTCAGCATTAGTCCTTCCAATGAACACCCAGGACTAATCTCCCCTAGGGATGGAATGGTTGGATCTCCTTGCAGTCCAAGGGACTCTCAAGAGTCTTCTCTAACACCACAGTTCAAAAGCATCAATTTTTCAGCACTCAGCTTTCTTCACAGTCCAACTCTCACATCCATACATGACCACTGGAAAAACCATAGCCTTGACTAGATAGACCTTTGTTGGCAAAGTAATGTCTCTGCTTTTTAATATGCTATCTAGGTTGCTCATAACTTTCCTTCCCAGGAGTAAGCATCTTTTAATTTCATGGCTGCAATCACCATCCGCAGTGATTTTGTAGCCCCAAAAATAGTCTGACACTGTTTCCACTCTTTCCCCATCTATTTGCCATGAAGTGATGGGACCAGATGCCATGATCTTAGTTTTCTGAATGTTGAATTTTAAGCCAACTTTTTCACTCTCCTCTTTCACTTTCATCAAGAGGCTTTTTAGTTCCTCTTCACTTTCTGCCATAAGGGTGGTATCATCTGCATATCTGAGGTTATTGATATTTCTTCCAGCAATCTTGATTCCAGCTTGTGCTTCTTCCAGCCCAGAGTTTCTCATGATGTACTCTGCATATAAGTTAAATAAGCAGGGTGACAATATACAGCCTTGACATACTCCTTTTCCTATTTGGAACCAGACTGTTGGCCCATGTCCAGTTCTAACTGTTGCTTCCTGACCTGCACACAGGTTTCTCAGGAGGCAGGTCAGGTGGTCTGCTATGCCCATCTCTTTCAGAATTTTCCACAGTTTATTGTGATCCACACAGTCAAAGGCTTTGGCATAGTCAATAAAGCAGAAATAGATGTTTTTCTGGAACTCTCTTGATTTTTCGATGATCCATCAGATGTTGGCAATTTGATCTCTGGTTCCTCTGCCTTTTCTAAAACCAGCTTGAACATCAGGAAGTTCACGGTTCACGTATTGCTGAAGCCTGGCTTGGAGAATTTTGAGCATTACTTTACTAGCATGTGAGATGAGTGCAATTGTGCTATACTTCGAGCATGCTTTGGCATTGCCTTTTGTTGGGATTGGCATGAAAACTGACCTTTTTCAGTCCTGTGGCCACTACTGAGTTTTCCAAATTTGCTGGCATATTGAGTGCAGCACTTTCACAATGTCATCTTTCAGGATTTGAAATAGCTCAACTGGAATTCCATCACCTCCACTAGCTTTGTTCATAATGATGATTCCTAAGGCCCACTTGACTTCACATTCCAGGATGTCTGGCTCTAGGTGAGTGATCACACCATCATGATTGTCTGGGTCATGAAGGTCTTTTTTGTATAGTTCTTCTGTGTGTTCTTGCCACCTCTTCTTAATATCTTCTGCTTCTGTTAGGTCCATACCATTTATGTCCTTTGTCCAATCCATCTTTGCATGAAATGTTCCCTTGGTATCTCTAATTTTCTTGAAGAGATCTCTGGTCTTTCCCATTCTGTTGTTTTCCTCTATTTCTTTGCATTGATCACTGAGGAAGGCTTTCTTATCTCTCCTTGCTATTCTTTGGAACTCTGCATTCAAATGGGAATATTTTTCCTTTTCTCCTTTGCTGTTTGCTTCTCTTCTTTTCACAGCTATTTGTAAGTCCTCCTTAGACAGCCATTTTGCCTTTTGCATTTCTTTTCCATGGGGATGGTCTTGATCCCTGTCTCCTGTACAGTGTCACAAACCTCCATCCATAGTTCATCAGGCACTCTGTCTATCAGACCTAGTCCCTTAAATCTATTTCTCACTTCCACTGTATAGTCATAAGGGATTTGATTTAAGTCATACCTGAATGGTCTAGTGGTTTTCCCTGCTTTCTTCAATTTAAATCTCAATTTAGCAATAAAGAGTTCATGATCTCAGCCACAGTTAGCTCCTGGTCTTATTTTTGCTGACTGTATAGAGTTTCTCCATCTTTGACTGCAAAGAATATAATCAATCTGATTTCAGTGTTGACCATCTGGTGATGTCCATGTGTAGAGTCTTCTCTTGTGTTGTTGGAAGAGAGTGTTTGCTATGACCAGTGCATTCTCTTGGCAAAACTCTATTAGCCTTTACCCTGCTTCATTCTGTACTCCAAGGCCAAATTTGCCTGTTACTCCAGGTGTTTCTTGACTTCCTACTTTTGCATTCCAGTCCCATATAATGAAAATGACATCTTTTTTGGGTGTTAGTTCTGAAAGGTCTTGTAGGTCTTCATAGAACCATTCAACTTCAGCTTCTTCAGCGTTACTGTTTGGGGCATAGGCTTGTATTACCATGATATTGAATGATTTGCCTTGGAAACAAACTGAGATCATTCTGTCATTTTTGAGACTGCATCCAAGTACTGCATTTTGGACTCTTTTGTTGACCATGATGGCTACTCCATTTCTTCAAAGGGATTCTTTCCCACAGTAGTAGATATAGTGATCATCTGAGTTAAATTCACCCATTCCAGTCCATTTTAGTTCATTGATTCCTAGAATGTCGACATGCACTCTTGCCATCTCTTGTTTGACCACTTCCAATTTGCCTTGATTCATGGACCTAACATTCCTGTTTCCTATGCAATATTGCTCTTTACAGCATCCGACCTTGCTTCTATCACCAGTCATACAGCACCTCTCAAAGAGGTGTTTCTACTTTGTGAAAAGTACTTTTCAAAGAGCCATGGATAAGTAATTGCATAATTTAAGATAGGAAAGATTTTAAAATGTTTTCATGGAATTCATCAGTTTCTTAAACCCAACTGGGGTGATAAATAAAATAATTGTTGAGGAACACTGTTGGTAATTACAATTCTTAGCCAATTATAACACAACACACTTTACCACCCACATATACATATACCCATAAACACATTCTTTTCAAATAATATAAGCTAATTAAACTGACCTAATGATGGTAGAGGGTATCACTCCCTGTATGCAGAAACCTTTAATTCATAATTTAATCTGGGAAAACCAAATGGAAAATAAATACAAAAGATTTCAAGAGAAATGATAATAAATTACACTATAGTTAGGCAAACAATAAGCAAATTAAAATACTCTATAACAACCCCAAGATTATCTAGATTCTTAAGATTCTTAAATAACTACTGACCAAATTTATTACCTGGATATAGAAAGTGTTTATCTATCTTTGTATGTCTATCTGATTATCCAACTGAAAATTCTTCCATGTGGATGAAAATGGAACCTTCTAGTGAGATGATATGTACGGGCTTGTAGCAGTGGTTTATCATAAGCCCCAGCCTTCACATATGATCAAAGTGTCAGTTTTACATGATTTTATACAGTTTACAGAGTTATGAAGTAAGAAAGATTTTGGAATAAGAAAGTGTAATTGCCTTTCTTGAATCTTTTAGGTTCTTTCCTGTTCTTTTTTTTAACTTCGCTTTTCTGGAGCTTCTTTAGATTCACAGCAAAATTGAGAGAATGGGACGAGATTTCCCCTGTACTCTGCTCAGCCTCCCACATCATCAACATCCTCCACCAGATGGTACGTTTGTTAGTCAATGACCCCACATCATAATCAGTCAAAGTTCATGGTTTACATGAGGATTCACTCTTGGTGTTATCCAAATTCTGTGGATTTCGACAAATGTATAATGATGTTATCCATCCATTACAATATCCATCATCATGATGTCATATGGAGTGTCTTCATTGCCCTAAAAATCTGTGCATCACCTGGTCTTCCTCCAGACATCCAACCTCTAGGCAATCACTGTCTTTCTGCTGTCTCTCACTATAGTTTTGCCTTTTCCAGAATGTTACATAGTTGCAAATGAACAGCCTTTTCAAATTGGCTTCTTGGAAATATGCATTTCAGTTGCTTCTTGTACTTTCATGGCTTGACAGTTTATTTTGTTTTAGTGCTGTTCCACTCTCTGGATGTTTACCAGTTTGTTTATCCATTTGCCTACTGAAGGACACCTTGGTGGCTTCCAGTTTTGGCAGTGATGAATAAAGCTTCTGCTGTAAACCTTGTGTGCAGGTTTTTATGTAAACATGTTTTTATCACCTTTGGGTATACATCAAGGAGTGCTATTACTGGATCATATTATATGAGTAGGTTTCCTTTTGTAAAAATCCACCAAACTGCTTCCAAAGTGACTGCAGCAGTTTGCTTTCTCACCAGCGATGAATACACGTTCCTGTTGCTCCATATCCTTGTCAGCACTTGGTATTGTCAGGGCTCTGGATTTTGGCCATTCGAATAGGTGTGCCATGTTACCTCATTATTGTTTTAATTTGCATTTACTTGGTGATACAGGATGTGGGGCATCTTTTCACATGCTGTTTGTCATCTTGCTCGCCTTTGCAGAGGTCTTTATTATTATTATTTACCCCCTCTTCTTTTTTTCTAAAATACACTTTGAAAAAGTTAGAACAGCTTTACAATTGACATTTTAAAATGTCAGTTCTAGAATCGACAATTTATAGAAAAATTGTCAAAATGATATAGAGTTTCTGATACTCTGTGCCTAGTTTTCTCTATTATTAACATGTTGTATTAGTTTAGTACATTTTTTTACAATTCGAGAGTGAATATTGGTATATTGTCATTAACTAAAATTTAAGCTTTATTTATATTTCTTAGTGTTTATTTAATGTCTTTTCTCTCTTCCAGGATCTCATTCAGATTATAAATTGCATCTAGTCCTCATGTCTCCTTAGGCTCATTTTGGCTGTGACAGTTTCTCAGACTTTGTTTTTCATGACCATGGCAGTTTTGAGGAATAGTGGTCAGGTAGTTGCAGAACATCCCTCCATGGGGACTTGTCCAGTGTTTTTGTCATGGTTATATTGAGGTTATGTGTTCTGTGGAGGAAGAACACATGATTAGAAATAACATTCTCATCATACTGTATTGAAGGTACATAGAATCAACATGATATATCGTGGGGTTAGCCGGTTAAGTTTAATCACCTGGGTAAGGTTGTATTTGTTCGGCTTCACCAGTGTAGAAGCTGCTGTTTTTCTCCTGTCCCATCCTGTGGTCTTTGGAAGGATGTCTCTATGCACAGCTCACACCAAGGAGGGATGTGATTCTGTACGAGTTTGAGCACAGAGATCTATGCCAGTTACTTGGAATCTTGCGTGGGAGATTTGTCTTTTCTCTACCGCTTATTTATTTATTCAGTCATTTTATTTACATCTTTATGGACTTATGGATTTTTATTTTGTACTTTGGATTATAACCCAATTTGATTTTATTTTAGTGCTGAAATCATCCTAGATTTGGCCATAGGAAGCTCTTTCAGTTTGCTCCTGTGTCTTTTTGGCAAAGTCCCTTCAGATTCTCATTAAAAAAAAAATCCTCCTTTATCTCACTTTAGGTGAGGACAACAGCACTAGTTTCCATGAAGACAGGTTTCTTTACTTTGTCTCTCTTTCTTTTTTTTTTTTAGCCATGCTCTATGGCATCCCAGATCTTAGTTCCTTGACCAGGGATGAAACTTGTGCATGCTGCAGTGGAAGCTCAGAGTCTTAATCACTGGATTGCCAGGGAAGTCCTGAAGGAGAGTTTCTTAATCTGTGGGACACAGTCTGGGGAAACCTCAGACTTGCAAACTTTGTGGGCAATTTTTAAGGGAAGAACATAACTTTTATCAGATTCTCAGCATGTCTGTGGTGCTAAAAAAAAACCGAATAAAACAACCACTGCCCTAGAGTAAAGAGGAGAAATAATAAAACCTACACATTGTGCAAACTTCACTCTTTCCTTGCTGTCCTGTGCTTGTAGAAAACTCTGCAGCTCCCATCTTGAGATGCCCCAAGCTGGACAGTTCCATGCCACACCCAGGTCTCAGAAGACCTGTGATATTGTTGCTGCATTGTAACTCACTGGAAAAGCAAAATGATCCTTTGTCTCAGGTTCCTGGTTTAAGGGAGGACATGCAGCCAATGTGCCTGTGCGCCCCAGTTTCGAAATGCTGCTTGTGCAGTGTGGCCACTAAAGGGTCACGGAAAATAAGAACATTCTGCAGTTAATGGAAAACTGAGCTTCCCCCTTTGGAAAGACATTTCTGGATTTTTCCTTTAGTTCTGGAAAACATTACATCATCCAGCTATACAGCCTGGTCCATTCCATGCATATCTTTACGTATTAGTCATGACATCAGTTCAAGTTTAGGCAAGTGAACAAAAGAGGACAGACTGTAAAAAGGCTTTTGGTCCAAGACATTATTTTCTCTAGTCATCTGATCACTTTGCCTGAGTAGACTCAATTATTGTCTTAAATTAATATCATATTTCCATGAAATCAATCTTGTTGTGTAATAATATCAGAACTGTTGACAGATATTGGTTGAAAGAAAATAAAGTGGCTTATATATATATATATATACTTAATGGGTAAAGGTGACTTTAATGTTGTTTTAGGATTGATGAAGCTGAAAAAAAAGATTTCCCTTTTTTTAGGTAGGGAAAAAAGCCCTGGATTCATGTATGTGAAAATAAACTACATGAGATTTCACTTAAATTTTAAAATATCTTTGAATTTCTAACATAAAGAAGGGTGAACTGTTAATACATGAAAATATGTACTGACACAAATAAGAATAGCAAAAAAGGTCTATAACATATTTGATATACTCTTGTTTTAATTTCAAGAGATTTTTTTTTGTCAACCAAAACTGTGCTTTTGCGCTTGCTAGCAAGTAAGATATTTTAAAGTTTGACTGTGCAGAGAAGTCCCAGCATCTGAAGATGACTAGAGGAAAGAGAGACCCTGGCAAGTTGTAGAAAGGGGGTAACTTCAGATTGTCAAGATGAATGATTTTAAAAACTGGTAAGATTAATGTCCTCTATCACATAAAGGAGTATATGGATGGACAGTAATAAAAGATAGATAATGTTCCACTTGTATAATTGCAGGTTTGTGATATGATGGCCAGTTGTGGGGGTTACCAGGGTTCATTCTTAAGTCTCCCACCGTGGAAAATCTCTGATCCTTGCTGTGTCCTGGTTTCCATGTATACATACCTTATGGCTCCATTTATTCATCTGTTGCTCACTCTCTACCTAGCTGGTTTTTCCTCTTTCTCTGCTGAAAAACTATTCTCTGTGTGGTTCATGTCTCTCCTGTGTAACGGAGTGAGTGTTTGTGATGATCAAGTGAGATCGTGTAATGGACATGGTCGTTGGTTCTCCAGTATCTGTTCTTTACCAGACTATAGATCTGAGCCAATCATGATTGCTTTTTCCTCCTTAGTAGTGATTGGTTCAGCAGTGACCAATGCTGGGAAGTTTCTGAGAAAAAAAAAAAAAAAATCCTTTCCCTAAGAGAATTTCTGAAGAGCAAATGTTCTTCGTGTGGAAATGTTGAGCAAAGCTGTTACCACTGTAGTACCCACGGGCATCCAGAGATTGAAACTGACCTAGAAAAGCTGGCAGGTAGAGAGTACCTGGGGTATTATGTATTTATTGCCACATGAGTGTAGGGAATTACAAAACCATAGAAGCCATGGTTACCTCAAGAATCAGTCAGTAGATTCAATATAATTAGTAATAAACACATAGATATTAAAAAAGCTATAAAAATTCAGTCAGTTCAGTTGCTCAGTCTTGTCCTACTCTTTGAATCCCATGGACTGCAGCATGCCAGGCTTCTCTGTTCATCGCCAACAACCAGAGCTTGCTCAAACTCAGTCCATTGAGTCGGTGATGCCATCCAACCATCTTCTCCTCTGTCGTCCCCTTCTCCTCCTGCCTTCAATCTTTCCCAGCATCAGGGTCTTATCCAATGAGTCAGTTCTTTGCATCAGGTTGTCAAAGTATTGGGGTTTCAGTTTCAGCATCAGTCCTTCCAATGAATATTCAGGACTGATCTCCTTTAGGATGGACTGGTTGGATCTCCTTGCAGTCCAAAGGATGCTCAAGAGTCTTCTCCAACACCACAGTTCAAAAGCACCAATTCTTTGGTTCTCAGCTTTCTTTATGGTCCAACTCTCACATCCATACATGACTACTGGAAAAACCATAGCCTTGACTAGATGGACCTTTGTTGGCAAAGTAATGTCTCTGCTTTTTAATATGCTGTCTAGGTTTCTCATAGCTTTTCTTCCAAGGAGCAAGTGTCTTAATTTCATGGATGCAGTCACCATCTGCAGTGATTTTGGAGCCGAAACAATAAAGTCTCTCACAGTTTACATTGTTTCCTCATTATTTGCTATGAAGTGATGGGACCAGATGCCATGATCTTAGTTTTTAGAATGTTGAGTTTTAAGCCAGCATTTTCACTCTCCTCTTTCATCAAGAGGCTCTTAAGTTCCTCTTCACTTTCTGCCATAAGGGCGGTGTCATCTGCATATCTGAGGTTATTGATATTTCTTCCGGCCGTCTTGATTCCAGCTTGTGCTCCATCCAGCCTGGCATTTTGCATGGTGTACTCTGCCTTTAAGTTAAATAGCAGGCTGACAATATACAGCGTACTCCTTTCCCAATTTGGAACCAGTCCGTTGTTCCATGTCCGGTTCTAAATGTTGCTTCTTGACCTGCATACAGATTTCTCAGGAGGCAGGTAAGATGGTCTGGTATTCCTATCTCTTTAAGAATTTTCCACAGTTTGTTGTGATCCACGCAGTCAAAGGCTTTGGCGTAGTCAATAAAGCAGAAGTAGATGTTTTTCTTGGAGAAGGCGATGGCATCCCACTCCAGTATTCTTGCTTGGAAAATCCCATGGATGGAGGAGCCTGGTAGGCTGCAATCCATGGGGTCGCGAAGAGTCAGACACGACTGAGTGAATTCACTTTCGCTTTTCACTTGCATGCATTGAAGAAGGAAATGGCAACCCACTCCAGTGTTCTTGCCTGAAGAATCCCAGGGACAGGGGAGCCTGGTGGGCTGCCGTCTATGGGGTTGCACAGAGTCAGACACGAGTGAAGCGACTTGGCAGCAGCAGCAGCAGCAGCAAATGTTTTTCTGGAGCTCTGTTGCTTTCTCTATGATCCAGTGGATGTTGGCCCAACAGTATATTTTTCAGTTTATTAGAGTAAACCAGTATAATTGAGGCATCATTTTAGAGGGACAGTATTAAAGAATAGTGTAGATTAGTTCAATGATGAGTAGGAATTATGATATTCCACTAAGGAGGGCTGACAATCGGGAGGAAAATAAAATCTGGTAGTGAGTTGGAAGGGCTAGAAGTTGAATTTGGGTGACTTGGCTTACAACTGTAAGGGAGAAAAGGCTTCTTTTTCTTCCCCACCCCATCCTCAATAGCTGGGTCTGTGAAGTAGTCTGACAACAGTCATGCTAACACGATAAAAGCTATGCACATTCATTAACTTTTAATGTTATGTGCATATGGGCCAGCATCAGAGAAAAGAAAAATTGAATCTGGGAGAGAGTGTTGAGTTTTGAGAATGTATGTACCATCTTGGAAGGGGGAGGGGAGGAGAATGTGGACCTCCGGGGAGAGTGGATGATTTTTACAAATGATGACTGATCTGGAGAAGAAGAGATGAAAGAGGTGTGATGTTTGTGACTCAGTTTTCTTGGGTGTGGTATCAAGTGTTGATGTTCTCTCCTGTGATGAGTCATCTTACCCAGTTGATGAAGCCTCTGGGGAGGGGATTGAAGACAAGAGGGTTCCTTTTGGAGAAACTCTTTCTCTGTTTTTAATTTCTTTGAACTTTTTCTTTGGTATTGGTGTATAGCTGATTAACAATGTTGTGATAGTTTCAGACGAACAGTGAAGGGACTCAGTCATGCATCTACATGTATCCATTCTTCTCCAAACTCCCTTCCCGTCCAGGCTGCCACAAAGCATTGAAAAAGAGTTCCATGTGCTTTACTGTAGGTTCTTGTTGGTTATCCATTTTAAATATAACAGTGTGTCTGACTGTAGGCAGATAAGAAGAATTTAGAGAAATCCTGTCCCTATGTTTGCTTTTCTTCAAGTGCTTTTGGTTCACAATAATTTTAATGCTGAAGAGGTATAAATTGTGGGGTGTCATATTCTGCCTCCCTTCACAGCTGGGAAAAAAAAGTCAGGCTGAAAAGTTCTCTACCTCAAAAATTATTGTGAGACTTGGCTGGTATTTAGGACTCCACACTTTCAATGTGGGGGGCATGGATTTGATCCCTGGTTGGGGAACTAATCCCCCATGGCATGGCCAAAAAAATAAATAGATAAATTATTGTTAATTGACTTTATGATGTCTGGTTCATTCCATTACTTAGATGAAATGGACTTTTGCAGGATTTTACATTGAGACATAATAATAACAGTTCTTACTTGATCCTATTCAAGTATAGTTTGCAGTCCATCAATTCTACCTTCCTTCCTTAAATGAGAAAACCTGTAGATGGGTTTGGACACTAATTTTCATCCTAATATCCAATTTTCCAAAATAACCTCATTTTCTTTGGAGTTTTCTATCTTTTGATTAGGGATGACAGTTGGCTCTAAGAAGGTTCCAGTTTCCCTTGCAATGAAATGGAAAAATCTCACTACCAGTCCCCAAAACCTGCAACTAGGTGGGATATGAGAGCCGATAAGGTCAAGAGATAGAACTTAAATCTACTTAATCTCCTGTACTTTGGGGAGATTTGACTAATTGGTTTTCACTTTATTTCTCCAATGGTTTGGATTCTTTCTGATAGCTACTTGAAAAGTTTGTCTGTATTAACTCATGGTATTTTTAGATTTTTTTTTTTTTTTTTGGAATGCTAGTTACTGTCATATTTCACCTATAGCGGTTATATATTATCAGCACACAGTTGCATAATTAACAAAGAACAAAATTGCCTGATACATCAGAGCTGGGATCTCAAAACAAAGCAAATGCATTACATTATTTGCTTCTTATAAATTAATGTCATTTATGAAATTGATACTTTTACCATCTTGATGGGGTTTCCCAGGTGGCTCAGCGGGTAAAGAATCTGCCTGCAATACAAGAGACGTAGGTTCAATCCTTGGGTCAGGGAAATACCCTGGAGGAGGGCATGGCAACCCACTCCAATATTCTTGCTTGGAGAATTCCATGGACAGAGGAGCCTGGCAGGCTACAATGCATGGGGTTGCAAAAGAGCCAGACAGGACTGAGGAGACTGAGAACACAGGAGCGCACCTTATTGATACAGAATAGACAATGCTGGATGCTCAAGTGTAGTTTTAATCTTCCTTGTGAATTTCATGGATATTATTTTCAGAACGTGGTGTTGGAGAAGACTCTTGAGAGTCCCTTGGACTGCAAGGAGATCCAACCAGTCAATCCTAAAGGAAATCAGTCCTGAATATTCATTGGAAGGATTAATGCTGAAGTTGAAACTCCAGTCCTTTGGCCACCTGATGCAAAGTACTGACTCATTTGAAAAGACCCTGATGCTGGGAAAGATTGAAGGCAGGAAAAGGGGAGAATAGTGGCTGAGATGGTTGGATGGCATTACCGACTCAATAGACATGAGTTTGAGTAAACGGGAATTGGTGATGGACAGGGAGGCCTGGCGTGCTGCAATCCATGGGGTCGCAAAGAGTCGGACATGACTGAGCAACTGAACTGAACTGATTTTTGGACTGGGAAAATGATTATATGATAAGATTTTATGGGTGCTAATAGATCCCAAACAAACAATAAACAACAGAATAGTTTTCATAGACCTCCAAGGAGGAGTTTAAGTGCTCCCAAGCAACTACCAATTTAGTCGATTCATTGTTCAAAGTTAGTTAATTACAATAGAAAAATATGGCAGTTTCTCTCTTTTTGATAGTTGATAGCAAACATGTATATATATTGAATAAAAGAAAAAGGCAGCTGTATCTCAGGCCTCTATACTTTCCTTTATTTAATTGGTCTGATAGTAAAGGAACTGTTTTTACCAATCCAGAGTTTATGGCTTCCCTGATGACCAGTGGTAAAGAATCCGCCTGCAAATGCACGAGACTAGGGTTTGATCGCTGGGTCCTAAAGATCGCCTGGAGTAGGAAATGGCAATCCACTCCAGGATTCTTGCCTGGAAAATCCCATGGACACAGGAGCCTGGCAGGCTGCAGTCTGTGGGATCACAAAAGGGTCGAACACAACTTACCAACTAAACAACCATGAACTCCACAGAGAGCATTCATTGCGCGTTTCTTACACAGTATTATTTTATAAGTGTCAGATGACTTTTATAAATTTTATAAATTCTTGGACTGTCTCTTTGGCCATATCATCTTGTAGTCTTCACATACTTTTTTGCTTAGATAGAAGGTTAATATTATATATTATTTGAAAACTATCTCTTTTTTTTTTTCTCTTAACTCCTTGTCTGCCCTTCCTTTGTGCTTATCTAGATTTTGATTGCATATTGCTTCAGGACAAGTAAGAGGTCTGCTTAACTTTATTTAAAAGAAAGTAACATGGATTATTTGGGGCAGTGTTTTATGCATTTGTTAAAATTAAGTGCTGGACTGCTTTTCTGTTTTTTTTTTTTAATGACATATCTTTTGGGCTTCTGATAATATCTATTACTTTTCACTTCTATTTGGAAAAGACATGCTATGTATTTGTCTCAAAAAGCAGTCTTTCCTCTAATGAAAATAACCCATGCCTGTTGCTTGCTGTTTCTAAATACTTACCAGGGTTTTTTTTCTTCTCTCATAGGCAACAGTCAGCAGAGGACCTAGCCCGAGTACCCGCCAACTCTACCAGCAATATCTTGAACAGGCTGCTGGTCAGTTATGATCCCAGGATAAGACCAAATTTCAAAGGTTTGGCTCCCCCCCTCCAATATCTCCACTCTTTGTGGTTTAAAACCTAATTTTATCTGTGTAAAATAATTTATTTTGGATATTCAAAACAGTAATAACTGTTCTGTAATGTTCTTATGTCTGAGCAATTAAATGCAAAAAATGTTTAAAGATAATCAAAACATTACTTGTAATAGTTTTATATGATTCTAGGGTTTAGAAGAAAAAGGTATATTGGGAATTCATAGGCTAACCCGTGTGACGGGTTTTCTATTGTGAATTAATTGGCTAACCCATGTGACGGGTTTTCTAAGTACTTTGTATTCTTAACCTTAATAATTTAAATTTAGGCTCTGGCTCTCATTCAGACACCAAAGTTCTACTTTGTAGGAGAACAGCCATATACTCATTTCAGAATAAAGAAAGCTCTGATAGGCATTTAAATTATTTTTTTACTCTTTGTTAGGTTTTTACATTGGTTAAGAAAAAAATCCCTCTCTGCTTTGGCTGAGAAAAAAAGAAGCCATATGGTTTTTAAAAACATGTTAACTTTGTGAATAAACGTGACTATATTTTTACTCCAATAAAATATTACCACCTATCACACCATTTAAAAACCAAAACTGTACTTGCAGTAAAAGTTGTAGGAAGATTGTATATGTTTGCCTACCTTTCTTTCTCCCTTCCCTCCTTTCTTTCTTTCTTACTTTCTCTCTTTCTTTCTTCCTCTTGATGAGTTAGGAAGTTATATGAACATATCTCTGGAAAACTGCCATCTTTGTTGCTGGCTAAGGACAGGTATTAATGTAGATCGCATTAACATTAGGAGGCTTGATTTTTTTTTTTTTTTCCTTTACAAGGAGAAAAAAAAACAAAAGAAAAGCCTGCAGCTGCTTCTAGTCAACTGAAGTTATACAACGATGTTGTAAAAACAGAGTTTTTTGTTCATTACCAGAACCTACTCTGTTACTTGCAACAGCACCATGGTCTGGGTTGTCACATGTCTACCATGTATTGATTCGACACCTGTTTTTCATCAGTCAGAGGTTATGTGGCCAAAAGGCTAAATTCACATTTTCCCTTTGTTAGCCCAAGCAGCAACCCACAATGAGTGAAAAAAAAAGAAAGCAAGAAAGAAATTGGCAACATTATACCTTAGTTCTCACTCTATGAACTCTAAAATTATTTTCCAACAGGTCAGGCAAAAATCTTTATAATGATTCTGTTGTATGTCTGATTAAGTTTACATTTTCATGGATTAAAAGTCAAAATATAGTAATTGTTTTTGTATTCTGCTTGACATTTTAGGTAAAAATTTGAAAGATTATAAAATGCAAAACATAAATCATATTTTTAAATGATGTTTTAAAAAAAATAAGTTACAATATCTTAAAGTAAATGCATCAGCCCAATTGAAAAAATTTTAAGGTAAATGTATTTTCCCAGAGTCCCTACAATTTAAGAGAGAAATATTTCTGAATAAATAACACTATGAAGAACAACATAACTCATTTTTTGTTTGTGTGTTGATCCCTATTTAGAAGAATAAGTTAATAGCAATTGTGAACATGTATCTTGAAACCATAGGTTTATACATCTGGGTGGATTGGAAAAAATATAACAATCAGCAGTATAAACCATAAAAATATGAAGATTCTGACCAAGGTTTTTACAGCCACTAAAATATATCCTTAATTTTTATTGACAGGCATTCCTGTTGATGTCGTAGTCAACATTTTTATCAACAGCTTTGGATCTATTCAAGAGACAACAATGGTAAGATTAAAATTCATTTAATATTTTTAGTTGTGAATAGTTTAACTGGAAAATATTAGAAGAAATTATAACTGAAAAATAAGGAGTGGTTCTCAGGAAAAAAAATGCATGCTCTTTCCTAGTATAAATATTCAAATTTCATGGTTTTGTTCAATTAGTGATTTCACTGCCTTTGTATTTTTGCAGTTCACATTTAGTCTTTATACCGCATTGAAACTTACAGAATTGGGAGAATTAACATTTTCACTCTGAACAACTAACTGGATGCCACCTGGGAAAGGGATTTGTGCAGTCAATATTCTGGTGCAAAATTATTTCCTAATATGCTTATGTGTATGAGTATTCAAAAATATTTGTGTTCATAGTCTTTTTTTTTTTCTTCTAGTCTTCTGAGGATAATCTTTGTTTTCTCTCTTGTACTAATTCTGTGATGTGTGAAGCAGAGAATTGTAAAAAGCAAATTTGATTTTCCTAAAGTAGAGCAGCAGAGCTCCCTGAAAAGATTATGTTACATGAAGAAAGAATAAGGAAAGGCCCAGGAAGAGAAGAAAGGGACAGAAAAGAGAGTCTTGGGGTGGGGCTGCTGACCAGCATGAGTCGGGTGTTAGGGACAAAGAAACCTGTGAAGGATGATTTGTGGATTCCCTGAGTGACGTGTGGTTCAGTTACCCTTCAGCTTCTCAAAGACATTCAGCAAAGTCCACTTGCTTATTAATGTTTTAAAATATTAATATTATATCCTTTTTGAAAAACCACGTGTTGAAATGGTACTTCAGGTGGGAGGAAGAAGGCTTAAAAGTTTTGTTTTTGGCATCATTTTTTGAGATATTTATATTTTTTTAAAGTATAAAGTGTGTATTAAAAACCTAATAGTAATGATTAGAACACATTGAGCTTTTCAGGGGGTATCTCAGACCAGAAAAAGAATGTATTCCTGTATTCCTAGGAGCAGCATAGTATGTTATAAAATTGTATGTTACATTTAAATTATGACACATTTTTATATTAATTAATATCATAGTAAAATATATTGTAATGAGAATGTTATTTATTTTTCATAGAGGCACGTCTTTAACTCTGAATACTTGATTTTTTTTTAGAGAGTGTGTAGTTTGGATAATTAGTTATTTCGAAATCAAGTCCATAATTCACTTCCAGTGACTTTTAGTTAACCTAAATGACTGTATATCTAGTATATTATAGAACAAGATAGCTCTGAAATAATGTACAGACACATATGTATCACTGAGGAGACAGGAGTTGCATTCATCATTTGAAAATATGACTAGTTTAAGCACTTCCCATAAGAAGAGCGAGACATGTAATTTTCTCAAGGTGAAACTTCTAGGAAATCTATTTGGTATCTGTGCTTTCCCCCGTACCCTGTTTTATCTTTCATGGCACCAGTATGCTACCCCTAAAACACCATGACGGAGGGGTTACATCCTGTTAAAAACATCCCCAATCCTATCCTGCATTTTAGGACAACTAATACAGGGTTTTTGTTTGTTTGTTTGTTTCTGTTTTTCTCATTTGCACAAGAGTGACACATGGGTCCTAGCTCATTAAGTACCATTAATGTATCTATTCTTTAATAAATATTGAATGCCTTCCAGCTAACAGACAACATGCTTCTTTTGGTCCCATCAGTCCATCGTTGATTATATCAAGCTGAAAACACCTGGGATAAAGGGCTAACAGAAAAGGGGTAGGAACTTTCTTACAGGATATTTGAGAATTATGATAAAATAGCTCATGCTTTCTCACATGATCTTCTCCCGTCCTCCTGCTCACTCTTCACAGCAGTGAACCCAGAGCACCAGTTTCTGGGACCAGATTCCACCTGTTTTCAGCCTGCACTCTGACCTCTGACCTCCATCTTTTGTCTGAGCGGAGCCTCTTACTCTGAGCTACATTCTCTCACTCTCTGCCCCTTTTCCATCCACGTCTTTCATTGCTATCATTTGTTTGTTTGTTAAACTGATCGCTTCTTGACTGTAATTCAATTCTTTTTGTGTGTTTTCATTTTGTTCTCTGATGGAGTATTAACCTCTCAAAGTCAGAACCAGTGCATTCTGCTGCTTCATTTTCCATAAAATACAGAAGACAGTAGGTCCTCAATGAGTGAGTCCATAAATAATGTCGTATTATTAACTAATATTGATTAAATAAATGAATAAATTCTGCTTTTGCCTAGCAAAAAGAGAGCCCAGCTCACCATGAAAGTATTGGCAGAGCAAACTTGAAAAATAGACTCCTGTTGAGTGTATACGTGTGTACATGCTAAGTTGCTTCCGTCGTGTGCAACTCCATGGACGGCAGCCCACCAGGCTGCTCTGACCATGCCCTCCTTCAGGGGATATTCCTGACCCAGGGATTGAACCTGAGTCTCTTACATCTCCTGCATTGGTAGGCAGGTTCTTTCTACTAGCGCCACCTGGGAAGCCCATGTAGAATTTACTTAATTAAATAACAGAGTAAAGAATGCTATTACAGTAGAGTGTTAGTTTTGTCAATTTAGAGACCTTTATGCAGAGGAGCCAAATTATTTATATTTGCTATTTCTTTTGATGAAATAACCTATCTTTCCCTTTGTGTTGTGCAGATATAGCCTAAAGGTTCAGAATTGGAACCATGCTCATCAAATAGACTTAAATATTCTACTTTATTGTAATTATTATTTTTTGGTTTTGGCAATGTTTATTTCATACTTCTAAAAGAGATTTTTACAGATGTCTCTTTCAGGGCTGTGATATTTTATAGATTTGCTCACTCTTACCAAAAAACAAACTCTTTAATACCTTGTTGTAGTAGTTAGGAAAGGTACAAACTACTATCCATAGAGAGATAACACTACATGTCTTCTAAGGGGGAAAATGTGTCTAAGACAAAACTTGTTCTTCATGACTTGTTACAAATGCCAATCAGAAATAGCGATGACTCAGGAGGGTAACTCAGAGGGTACACAGGTGTGGAAAGCAGTTATATTTTGAGCGGGTATTTCTTTCTTTTTTTTTTTCTTCCAGTCACCAAGAGTGGGCTTATTTACTTTTCAGCTTTACTGAGGTATAACTGACAGGTGAAACTGTAAGAAAGTTAACACGTGTGTGATGATTTGCTATGCTTCTACATTGTGAAAGGATTTCCCCCATCATGATAATTAACACATCCATCATCTCCTGTATATATATTTTTTCTTTTATAAGAACATTTAAGTTCTGTTCTCTTAGCAAATTTCAAGTACACAGTAGTGTTAACAACTATGTCGCCATGTTACACCCTAGATCCTCAAGCCTTATAACCTTATAACCATAAGTTTACACCTTTTACCAACCTCTCCCTATTGCTCATACTGCAAATTATTGGCAATGACTTTTCAACTTTCTATTTCTATGGATTTGACTTTTTTTTTTAAAAATATTCAACATATAAGTGATACCATGGAGTATTTGTCTTTCTCTGTCTATTTTACTTAGCATGATGCTCTTCAGGGTCATTCATGTTGTTGTAAATGATAGTGTTTTCCTTCCTTTTTTTAAGGCTGAATAATATTCTCCTTTATATGTATGTGTGTGTGTGTGTGTGTGTGTGTGTGTGTACACCACATTTTCCTTATCCATTCGTTCATTGATGGGTGCTTCGGTTGTTTCTATACTCTAGCTGTTGTAAATAATTCTGCAGTGAACATGGAAATACAAGCATCTCTTCTAGATGTCTTGTTTCCTTTGGGCATATACCCAGAGGTGGGATTGCTGGATCATATGATAGTTCTATTTTTGGTTCTTGAAGAATCTCCATACTGTTTTCCATATTTTTACTGGTTTGATTTCCCACTAATAGTGTACAATCTCTCCACATTCTAAACAGAATTTGTTATTGCTTGTCATTAAAAAAAATTATTGTCGTATAGTTGATTTACAAAGTTCTGTTAGATCTCGTCTTTAAAAAAAAATAAAAAGATCTCGTCTTTTTCTGGTAATAGCCAAGGAGCATATTTCTTAAAAAAACAAAAGTAAATAAGCAAAAAGATACCCCAGAACAAGAGGCTGGAAAAGTAGAGAGACTTAGATTTGTCTAAATACAGGATATATGTTCATGGAAATAGTATGCTGAACACTGTGATATCAGAGAGGCTTGTGTTTGAATCTTTTGTGTACTTGATAAGTTATACCCTAAAGTGAGTGAAGAAACTATAGAAATAAAGCAACAATATTTTTTCTGGCATCGCAACCCTAAAGGGACGGTGACTATAGGGTTGTGATGCATTTGCAAGTTAATGTCATATTTTACAGTAGAATCTCATCCTAAAGAAAATGAACCATTTATAGTTTGTTAGTAACTCTGTTGTATAGTTGAGGTTTTGTTTATTAATATCCCCTTAGATACTTCCCTACAAAGGTCTGCTGAAATAAAGGAAGTCCTAAAATTTGGAAGCTTCAGTATTGGCCAGAGCTTTCCTCTGCAGTTCAAGTCTTTCTACTTTAACTCCATAGCCTGGTGGTGGGTACGGCGTTAAGAGCTGCAGACAGAGGTGGAGCAACTTTTGAAGGAAGGCGACAGCCCTTTGCCCCAGTGTATAAAGTTCATTATCTAACAAAGAATCTGTTGAAGCTATGGGCATCAATACTGTAAGGATATTGTAACCAATTCTGTTTGTAAAACATTCCTTCCTGCTTGTTTGTCTTAATTCAGATGCTAAATGTCAATGGCTAAACAGAAAGTGGTCTCACAGTCTGTAACTGCGTAGAAGAAAAATCACAGCCATATAAATACTCCTTAAACTCTCCAACCTCCAGGACTATGTGCTCCTTCAGCTTGTTTTCTCATCTCAGTTTTCAGCTTTTTGGTTCCCATTTCTCATGTCTGTGTGTTCATCTGCATTCTGCTGCCTTCCATTTCTGTAAGGTCTTATTATTAACGCTGTAAGTGGTATTTACTGAGATTAATAGCAGCATTACCCAAATCATCAAATAAATGTAATCTTCCTCTTTTGAAGTTGTTACAACAATCATTTATTATATCAGTTTATATGCTACTGCTGGTGACAACTGAACTAAGACCCTCAAATCAGTGAGAACAGAGGTTTGTTGGAGGCAAAGTGGCATCTGCTCTATGGTTATGCTTAAACTATTTGTTGATTTCTCCATTCAATTCCTACCTTTGACTGAAATCTGTGGGTTTTTATAATAGAAAATGTAAACTGTTGCACTTGTGGGAGAAAATTAGGTATTATGATATAACAATCTATGTACACATTTTGCCTCATCAGAAATACATGAGAACCCTTTCATGGAAATAAAGCCTATTTATACAATCCATTTTCTTCAGTGTAGACATGCTTTGTAATTATATCGAATTATTGTTACACTACAATCCATGATCCTGCCAAACTTTATATGCCTTTCTGCTGCATGAGCTTTTTATGTGTTTTAATAGTAGGCTTCAGCTCTGTCTGAGCAACACAGTTATACCTGTCAAGAAGAAAGTCATATTTGGGATCAGCTAAAAGAGCTTAATTCTGGTTCTTGGAAATTGCTTATCTTTGTTGTTTTAGAACAATTTTATTTTATATATTTTCTTCTATATGTAAATTTAGATTTCTTTTCTTAAAACTTGTCTTAGTTTACTATTCTGTGCGTTTTATCACTTTTGTTATTAACTTTCCAACATTGTTTCATTTATTATAGGATAATATTGACATGCTTGCCCCATTTTTTTGGTCTACTTTGCATCTTAGACACTCAGATCTTGAAATGTTTAATTTCTTCGCTTGCTATTCATCTTCAGGGTTTGTGCCCTGTGCTAGGCTAAATAGTTGTCCCCTAAAGAGGAACATATTCTAATCTTTGGAACCTGTGTTATTTTACACAGTGAGAGACTTTGCATCTGTGATTAAATTAAAAGTCTTGCAATTCGGATTATCCTGATCATCAAGTGGGCCCAGTATAATCACCAGGGTCCTTAGGGGAGGAGACAGGAGGTTAGAGTCAGTAATAGGAGATGTGATGTAACCAGTGTAGTGGGGGGTGACATGCAGAGGATGCAGGTGAAAGGATGCAGGCAGCCTTGCCATGCTGGGCAAAGCAAGGGATCAGACTGGCTGCTCAGACCTCCAGAGGGAACCAGCCTGGACCTCAGCTCAGTGACTCTGATTCTGATGTTCTGAACTCCAGACCTACAAGGTCAAGATTGGTCTTGCTTTAAGCCACTGACTGTTGCTAATAGTTATAGCAGCATTCAGGAACTGATACACATGCTGGTGGACACTGGTTAATAAATTTTTCCTCCCAAATTCTCTTGGAGAATTATCTGATTATATATGACTTTCTCCCAAATGCTGCTAGAGGGCTCTCTGATTATGTACATTACTGTTTCCATATATGGAAATGCCAAAATAACCAGTCGTTTTTTGTGTGCAGTGATTACTAAAAGTCTCACTGACTCAAGTGAATCATCAAAAGACATAACTAGAAAGAGAAGCTATGTTTTTATTAGTTAATATATACTGTATTTCTGTCTCTTTTCCTTGTCAGTTACTTTTTAGTGGATTTACCTCAAAATGAAGGTAAATCATTCTTACTCTATTTCTTCTAGCTGTTTTGTTCAGAAGCTTTGGTGATTTGACATCATAAGTCAGGGTATTATACAATTGGCTTTTGAACAACTCAAACTGCATGGGTCCGCTTTTACCATTTTCACTATAGTACTGTCTGTGTACTATAGTACTATATGAGCTATGGTTGGTTGGTTGGCTTAATCCATGGATACAGAGGGACAGCAATAAAGTTACATGTGGATTTTTGGCTGCATGGCAGGTAAGCACTACTAACCCAGTGTTTTGCAAGAGTCACCTGTCTTAGACAATCAGGAAGGATGAGAAATGTCCTAGTTTTACTTCCCTTCCTGTAATTTGTCACTATCAACTGATATAGAAAATTTGCACCATAAAATAAGTGGTGTAAATAATGCTGGACCAATCTCCTAATCTTTCGAAATGTCATGGAAATTAATTCTTCACTGCTGTATTTAACAGAAATATATTGAGAACTTTCTGTGTATCTGATCTGGCAGATTGCAACACTTATGGGGATTATAGTTAAGGTGTCTGCATTGCACCACATAGCAGGCACCCCCAATCAAAATGGAATATTGGCATAGATCTAGAAAAATTTAGATAGTCATATGGTGTTACAGAATAGTATTTAATAAAACTTTTAAAAATGTCATATTGAGGAAAATAAAGTGTAACCTAAGAATTTTTACTGACGTTTTGTTAGCTTGCAGTTCTTGCATGAAATGTCTAACCTCACTGAGGATTAAATTTAAATCCTTTTCAAACCAGGCTTGGTTGAAAAACAAGGTCTGTTGCCAGAACTTTAAATGTAGTGCTGCCGGACACCATGAGATTTGATCTTCTTTGTTTCCATGAATGCCATTTTTTATCATAAAGAAAACAAAAGAGTAAAAATTGCATATCTAAGAGTTAGGTAAAAATTACAAGTAACCATACTAGCTATCCTAACGATAACACAGGATATAAAGCAGTTCTTAAAACTAAAATATCATTAATGAAACAAACTAGTTTTAATGTCTTCTTGTGAAATTTTTATTGCCTTAAGAAGTAGCTTAATTTGGATGTTAATTGGTACTGAAAATTTTGGAGAACATCCATTTTCCAGATCATGACTGTTAGTGTGCTATTTGTGATGAACAATGATAGTATTTGTCACCAAGTTCTTTCAAAACAATTAAGTAATTTTCCAGTGATAAAAGAAGTCTGTTTCTGATGGGAATTTCTTCATTGCAAAATAATATGATAGAGTTGTAATTATAATGACTGAGTAATTGAAAATGAAAATAAATGGGTTTCCAAATTAGTTATCTTAACATAGAGCATTTGAAATGCCAATAACTAGCAATTATTTAGAAATGCTCATAAAAAATGAACCAAAGCATACTAACTAATAAGCTTTTATCTTCTAATGAATGTGAACCCAAAGCTATTAATTTAAATTGTAAAAATTTTAAACACTCCTTATATAAACTTGCAGCAACTTGTATTCACTATAATAATATGTAGCTACGTAGCTAATAGAATAGCATCTTGGAAGGACTTTCATAATGAGATAGTAAATTGTAATGACCAAGAATAATACAATGAAGTAACTGATTTCCAGCTTTTCAGTGATGCTCATTCTAAAACAACTCTGGAGTTCTATTAAGAAATAAAATTTGATACAGGATTATAGTAGAGAGTCCAAACTAATAATATTTTGAGCTTATCCCAGTGCAGCTGGAAGCAAGAAGAGTTCATTTCAGTAGATGCTCAAGGCACAGTTTCAAAATTTGTGACCTAGAAAGGGGTTACTGTTTAGTATAATTGTAGGTCAGTTGGCGCAGTACCGAGCAGACCCAATGAATTACAGTATAGGCAGGATTTTTTTTTTTGAAGCAAAAAGCCTATTAACCACTATTACCAACATTATAAAAGAATAGCAACATAATGAGTATGTCCCAATAAAACAAAATGCTTGCTTCGCACATAATATAGTCAAGTGAAGTTCATGTACTTTATGTATGTTTTCTCATTTATTCCTTATAAAAACCCTGTGTTGTGGGTGTGTTACTTTATCTCCATCTTATAGATGGAATCTTTGTTCCCCTCTTAACCCTCTGTCATCTTGCTTTTGCTATATGCCCCTCTGCGGTGCTGTGTTTAGTCGCTCAGTCGTGTCTGACTGCGATTCCATGGACTGTAGCCTGCCAGGCTCCTCTGTCCTTCCACAAGGGTTTTTGCTGAAATCGTCAATGGCTTCCTCCTTTGCTGAAAGTATTCAATTTGATTGTATTTGACCTTTGATAGTGTTTGCTCTGTTGACCATCTTAAAGCCTTTGACTCTGGTTTGGTGAAATCACATTCCCAGGGTTTTCTACCTTTTCCCAGACTTCTAGCCAGCCCTTTAAATGTAGTGCTGCTGGACACCATGAGATTTGATTAAAAAGCCCTTTAAATGCTTTTCTTCCCCAGGGTTTGCTTTGCCCCTATATTCCTGCTCTATGTAGTAATACTGGGCAAATTCTTTCTTAGTCCTGATTTTTAGGGGGTAATGTTTTCAAGGTTCATTCATGTCGTAACATGTTCCACAATTTCTTTCCTTTTTATAGCAGAGTAATAATCCATGATGTAAATGTATATACAACACTTGGTTTATCCATTCATCTGCTGATGACACTTGCATTGTTTCACCTTTTCACTATTGTAAATAACACTGCTATGGAAAAGGATGTATAAATATCAGTTGTAGTCTCCTCTTTTAATTTTTGGGGGCACGTGCCTAAGAGTGGAATTGCTGGATCATATGGTAATTCTGTGTTTCACTTTTTGAGAACAAAACACAATTTTTAAAAGGTTGAAAAAACTGCTTATTGTGAAGACATGTCAGTGATTCATTTAACTCATTAAAGAGGGAACCAGCATCCTGATTTTAGCAGCCACACTGGCAAAGTTGCATGGGAGCTGCGCCTAAATAATGCTGAAAGACTCTTGTCAGTATGTGGCAATGTCTCAACAGTTACTTCATTTTTATCCAGCCCTGTTTCTAGAGGTGATTTGTGGTATCTAATAATAACAAAAATACAATGAAGTAATTGAAAATAGTACTAAATGTTCAGGAGCCATACAATGATAGTCATATCAGCAAGTGAGCTATGCATTAATTCAGTTGGCTATAACAGGGATCCCCAAATCCCCAGGCTGGGGACCAGTACTAGTACTTGTTAGGAAATGGGCCACACAGCAGAAGGTGAGCAGCTGGTGGGGGACAAGAGAAGCTTTATCTGCCACTCCCCACTGCTCACCTTATGCCTGAACCACCCCACTCCCCGCCACATTCATGGAAAAATTGTCTTCTAGGAAACCAGTTCCTGATGCCAAAAAGGTTGGGGACTCCTGGGCTGTAGGGCTTAGCTTTTAGTTCCCTGAATGCCAGACAAAAAGGAAAACATGACGATAGGCTTACATTGTATTTCCCAGTAATAGGAAGCACATACAAAGACCTTTTGTAAGGCAGTTAGATCAAATATGCCTAGCACACAGTAAATACCTGTATGATGATATTATAGTTTTATATGGATTAAACAAATGAAACATTAAATTAAGAAATTCGTCTTCAAAATTTTCATATCATGATCACTGACTGAAGTAAGATAACATGGCATTAATAACAGGCTTATAAAAGATATATCGGCACTGCTATCTGACCCTTAAATATAAGTTTAAGACATGGTATTTTATCATAATACCACGAATGCATATTTGAAATACTGAGGATTAAAGATGCAATTTTTGATGATTTGATAAGACACAGTAGTTATGTTGTTGTTTAAGTGGCTAAATTGTGTCTGACTCTATTGTGACCCCATGGACTATAGCCTGCCAGACTCCTCTGGGATTTTCCATGGGAAATTCCAGTCCATGAGATTTCTCAGGCAAGAATACTGGAGTAGATTGCCATTTCCTTCTCCAGGGGATCTTCCTGACTCACGAGTCCAAACCATGTCTCCTGCATTGGCAGGCAGATTCTTTACTATCTGAGCCACCAAGGAAACCCTCCACAGCAGTTAGAGGAGGTAATAAAATAGCTTTTAGTGTATATACTTTTGGAATACCTATCATTTTGACGGATCATTCAGTTCAGTTCAGTTGCTCAGTCATGTCCGACTCTTTGCAACACCATGGACTGAAGCAGGCCAGGCTTCCCTATCCATCACCAACTCCCGGAGGTTACTCAAACTCATGTCCATCGAGTCGATGATGCCATCCAACCAGCTCACCCTCCGTTGTCCCCTTCTCCTGTCTTCAATCTTTCCCAGCATCAGGGTCTTTTCAGATGAGTCAGTTCTTCACATCAGGTAGCCAAAATATTGGAGCATCAGCTTCAACTTCAGTCCTTCCAATGAATATTTGGGACTGATTTCATTTAGGATGCACTGGTTGGATCTCCTTGCTGTCCAAGGGATTCTCAAGAGTCCTCTCCAAGAACAGATTTCAAAAGCATCAATTCTGCACTCAGCTTTCTTTATAGTCCAACGCTCACCATACATGACTACTGGAAAAACCATAGCTTTGACTAGGTGGACCTTTATTGGCAAAGTGATATCTCTGCTTTTTAATAGGCTGTCTAGGTTGGTCATAACTTTTCTTCCAAGGAGCAATGTCTTTAAATTTCATGGCTGCAGTCACCATCTGTAGTGATTTTGGAGCCAAAAAAATAGTCTGTTGCTGTTTCCACTATTTCCCTATATATTTGCCATGAAGTGATGGGACCAGATGCCATAATCTTAGTTTTCTGAATGTTGAGTTTTAAGCGAAGTGTTTCACTCTACTCTTTCACTTTCATCAGGAGACTATTTAGTTCCCCTTTGCTTTCTGCCATCCTTATGGGATGGTGTCATCTGCATATCAGAGATTATTGATACTTCTCCCAGCAATCTTGATTCCATCTTGTGCTTCATCCAGCCCAGCATTTCTCATGAGGTACTCTGCATATGAGTTAAATAAGCAGGGTGACAATATACAGCCTTGCCGTACTCCTTTCCCAATTTGAAAACAGTCTGTTGTTTCATGTCCAGTTCTAACTGTTGCTTCTTGACCTGCATACAGATTTCTCAGGAGTCAGGTCAGGTGGGCTTATAGTCCCATCTCTTGAAGAATTTTCCAGTTTGTTCTGATCCACATAGTCAAAGACTTGGGCATAGTCAATAAGGAAGAAATAGATGTTTTTCTGGAACTCTTTTGCTTTTTCAGTGATCCAATGGATATTGGCAATTTGGTCTCTGGTTCTTCTGCCTTTTCTAAATCCAGCTTAAACATCTGGAGTTCACAGTTCATGTACTGTTGAAGCCTGGCTTGGAGAATTTTAAGCATTACTTTACTAGCGTGAGAGATGAGTGCAATTGTGCAGTAGTTTGGGCATTCTTTGGCATTGCCTTTCTTTGGGATTGGAGTGAAAACTGACCTTTTCCAGTCCTGTGGCCACTGCTGTTTTCCAAATTTTCCAAATTTCCAAATTCAACTGCTGGCATATTGAATACAACACTTTCACAGCATAATCTTTAAGGATTTGAAATAGCTCAATTGGAATTACATCACCTCCACTAGCTTTGTTCATAGTGATACTTCCTAAAGCCCACTTGACTTCGCATTCCAGGATGTCTGGCCCTACGTGAGTGATCACACCATTGTGATTATCTGGGTCATGAAGACCTTTTTTGTGTAGCTCTTCTATGTATTCTTGCCACCTCTTCTTAATATCTTCTAATTCTGTTAGGTCCATTCCATTTCTGTCCTTTATTGAGCCCATGTTTACATGAAATATTCCCGTGGTGTCTCTAGTTTTCTTGAGGAGATCTCTAGTCTTTCCCATTCTATTGTTTTCATCTATTTCTTTGCACTGATCACTGAGGAAGGCTTTCTTATCTCTCCTTGCTATTCTTTGGAACACTGCATTCAAATGAGTTTATCTTTCCTTTTCTCCTTTGCTTTTTGCTTCTCTTCTTTTCACAGCTATTTCGTAAGGCCTCCTCAGACAGCCACTTTGCTTTTTTTGCTTTTCTTTTTCTTGGCAATGGTCTTGCTCCTTGTCTCCCATTCCAGTCCTTTTTTTTTTTTTTTCCCTTTATCTTTATTAGTTGGAGGCTAATTACTTTACAATATTGTAGTGGTTTTTACCATACATTGAAATGAATCAGCCATGGATTTACATGTATTCCCCATCCCAATCCCCTCTCCCGCCTCCCTGCCCATCCAGTCCATTTTAGTTCGCTGATTCCTAAAATGTCGATATTCACTCTTGCCATCTCCTGTTTGACCACTTCCAATTTGCCTTGATTCATGGACCTGACATTCCAGGTTCCTATGCAATATTGCTCTTTACAGCATCAGACCTTGCTTCCATCACCAGTCACATCCACACCTGGGTGTTGTTTTTGATTTGCCTCCATCTTTTCATTCTTTCTGGAGTTATTTCTCCACTGGTCTCCAGTAGCATATTGGGCACCTACCGACTTGGGGAGTTCATCTTTCAGTATCCTATCTTTTTGCCTTTTCATACTATTTGTGGGGTTCTCAAGGCAGGAATATTGAAGTGGTCTGCCATTCCCTTCTCTGATGGACCACATTTTGTCAGAACTCTCCACCATGACCCGTCTGTCTTGGGTGGCCCTACATGGCATGGCTCATAGTTTCACTGAGTTACACAAGGCTGTGGTCTATGTGATTAGTTTGGTTAGTTTTCTGAGATTGTGGTTTCAGTCTGTCTGTCCTCTGATGGAGAAGGATAAGAGGCTTCTGGAAGCTTCCTGATGGGAGAGACTGACTGAGAGGGAAGCTGGGTCTTGTTCTGATGGGCATGGCCATGCTCAGTAAATCTTTAATCCACTTTTCTGTTGATGGATGGAGCTATTTCTCACTTCTAATAATAGTATTAGATATTATTTAATAAAAGATAAGCTATTATCTCTTCCTGTTTAAATATTTGCATTTTGATTTGAAGTTGATGATCTGTTTCATTGTGATCATATCAAAAGGCTATGGACAGATACTATTTTGTGAATTTTGAATACATGAAAATAAGGATGCTTAAGCCCAAAGTGGTTTACACCTTGGACATTTTTGTGCATATTCTCAGTTCAGCATCTAAAATTAAAATCAAAAGACCTGAGCATGATGCCACAATGCTGAGTTTGACTTTATATACTAACAACCCAATGTGTGTCAGAATGCCATTTCACTGGCAAATAAATGTATTAAGGTGTTAAATATGTTTCTAGGGTCATATATTCTTAGAATCTCTGTGTCTTGATATAATTCAACTTTTACAAAGTTGTAAAATTAAAACTTTGGAGAGAGGCAAAAAACTGAGGTAAGTAGCTGCTTAGTGGATTTCCAAATCTTTTTCTACTATTGTTGAATATGGCATAACATGTACAAATTTTGTACATACTTTCTACTCTTTTGCATAATCCAAATCTTATTTGAATATCTCTCTAATCCTTTACTTGTATGAGTTATTGAGGATAATTTTTCTTTTCTTTCTCAAATATGTATATAATCCAGTGTTATATGTATAGTTTTATTTTTAGAGAAGGAAATGGCAACCACTCCAGTACTCTTGCCTGGAAAATCCCATGGACGGAGGGGCCTGGTGGGCTACAGCCCATGGGGTCATGAAGAGTTGGACACGACTGAGTGACTTCACTTTCACGCATTGGAGAAGGAAATGGCAGCCCACTCCAGTGTTCTTGCCTGGAGAATCCCAGGGACGGGGGAGCCTGGTGGGCTGTTGTCTATGGAGTTGCACAGAGTTGGACACGACTGAAGTGTCTCAGCAGCAGTAGCATTTTACTTTTATTGAAATATAGTTGATTTGTACTGTTAATTTCTGCTGTACAGGAAAGTGATTCAGTTATATATATGCCTATTCTTTTTCATAGTCTTTTCTGTTATGGTTTATCACTAGATATTGAATATAGTTCCCCATGTGCTGTAAGTAGGTTCTTATTGTTTATTCATCCTATATATAATAGTTTGCGTCTGCTAATCCCAAACTCCCACTCCATGCCTCCACCACCCCCCTTGTAGTTTTACATACCTATAAATTATTTTTGTAATTTGCTGTTGAGTAAAAGACAAGTGAAATATTTTCTCTTGGCTTCTTATTTATTTTTAACTAAAATTTATCCTACTTTGGGGGGAAGAATAATGGTAATATTTAGCAGTTCATATGCTTTTATGACAATACCAACTAACCCCCTGGCATAATTAGTGTTTGTGTTAGGGTAAAGCAATTATGGTCAAGTACTGTGATGACATTTAAACTTGCAAGTGCTAAGAGGATGTATGTAGAGTCACTAGAAAGACACAAAAGATGCGCAAGCTATTGTGATCCTAGTTGATGTTAGAAGAGCAAGCATGTTTGCGCTGCTTATCTTTGAACCCTTTTTATTCTGGTGCTGAATGTGTTCTTAAAAATAGCAGCAAACACACACATGCACGCATAATTTTTTCCAGGATTATAGAGTCAACATCTTCCTGAGGCAAAAATGGAATGATCCCAGGTTGAAGCTCCCTAGTGACTTCCGGGGCTCGGATGCCCTGACCGTGGACCCTACAATGTACAAGTGTCTATGGAAACCTGATTTATTTTTTGCAAATGAAAAAAGTGCCAATTTTCATGATGTCACCCAGGAAAACATCCTTCTCTTCATTTTTCGAGATGGAGATGTCCTTGTCAGTATGAGGTACTCTTTTTATGGATTATATTTGTGGATTTATATTTTTCTTTAAAAATCAATGTGTCACTGAGGCCTGTGTTAAACGAGTTCTAAGATCTCTGCTTCTGCTTTCAGGTTATCTATTACTCTTTCCTGCCCTTTGGACTTGACCTTGTTTCCCATGGATACACAGCGTTGCAAGATGCAACTTGAGAGCTGTATGTAAATGAGACCCTAAGTGACTATAGGAATAAAATGCTTAAAATTTCGAGACCATATGTGCTACTAATATTGTAGATAACAATGCTGAAACTAATGCTTTTGATTGCAAATAGGCCTTAGAATTGGAGAAGGGAAAGTCTACCCACTCCAGTGTTCTGGCCTGGAGAATTCCATGGACTGTATAGTCCATGGCGCCGCAAAGAGTTGGACATGGTTGAGAGGCTTTCACTTTACTTCATTTCAGGCATTAGAATGGTAGCTCAGAAGGTAAAGAATCCACCTGCAATGTGGGAGACCTGGGTTTGATCTCTGGATTTGGAAGATATCCTGGAGAAGGGAATGGCTACTCACTCCTGTTTTCTTTGCCTGGAGAATTCCATGGACAGAGGAGCCTGCCAGGCTACAGTTCATGGAGTCCCAAAGAGTCATACATGACTGAGTGACTTTCAGTTCACTTTAGGCATTAGGATAATTTATATAGGGAAATTATAAATTTTATATTTTTTATATTTTATTAGAATTATGTTTTACTATATAATTTGTACTAAGATAGATAATCTTTTTGATATTTTGTTTTGGCATTTTATTAGTTTTTTTTATTTCAGTTGAGTTGTTTAGGTATAGTTTGTACAATTCTAACTTATTCCAGTTGCCATCTTCATCTGTATTAGTAACATAGGCAAGATAAAGGAGAAAATGATGTCTGTCCTAATAACTTTTCTAATGTTAAAATTGCATTTTTCACAGCAGAAAATTTGGAAAACCCTGAAAAAAAAATTAACTAAATTTTACTAAGCATTCATTTTCTATGAATCTATAAAAAGATTGTTTACAAAATTGGATTTGGGGTTTTCTTTGCTTCTGTGATCATGTATTTTTCAGTTTCTGAAAGATATATTAGATGTCTGCACCAAAAGGATTAGCTCTAAAATATGGTAAACTGCTATGAAGTTTGTGATGTGAAAATAAAAGCAAGTAATAAAACTTGACAAACTAACACTATAGTGTAAGGAGACTTCAGCCTGAATACCCATATACTGTGTCCTATTTCTACAGAGAATAACCTTATAAAATGTATTGTTTGTACTTGATACACTTTAAAGTTATTTAGTGGTTATTTGTTGCTGTTGCTATTTATTTTTAATTTACTGAAGCTGTATCCTAAATTTGAGCAATATTTATTGCTTTCTGACTATAATTTGAGATTTTGCAGATGTAAGTGTATGTATGTACTAAGTGTATGCATGTACTTTATGAATGTGTTGTATATGTGTGTCTGTGTATCAATATATATTTGTATAGATTTCAAATGTGTATATATATTCACTTCTGTTGCTGTATACACTAAAGTATGGCTTCTAAAAATACAGGCATGTAAGAGTTGAATGGTAGGTTATTACATACCATAAACCCATGGGCCCTTGAATTGTAACCAGGTTACCTGAGCCTTAAGTGTGAGCTCCCAGAGGTGCTAGTGATGGAGTGATGTCCCTTTGAGGAGCTCTTTCATTGTTTTTCTGAGGCCGTGCAACTTCTTTACGGAAGTTGGTACTTAATTCTTCCAGAAAATTTATTTTGGTGCTTAAGTTTCTCTAAAAATTTCCAGGTAGCATATGGGCATGATTTGTAAATGTCTACATTCAGGAAGCTAGTATCACTTATTTCTTACTATTTTATTGATGACAGTTCAGAATTCCGACAAAGACAAATGTACTACCATTTTTGACACCCTGGATTTTAACCATTTGCCATATGCTGATTACTTTAGCTTGTCCTTGCTATAAGCCAATTATCTGTAACTTTTGTATGAATACTTGCATTAGTGGCCGTAGATTTTTACCTCTTTACATTTCTAACAGAAGTTTCATGTAAGAATGGCCTATTGTTTTACCATTACTATGTTTAATATTTGGATGTTACAATATTGAAACAGTGTTAATGTTATATCCCAAGCTAGTATTTTGTTTATTTTTATTTACAGTTGGTTACACAACTGATGACTTAAGATTTATCTGGCAGTCGGGGGATCCTGTCCAGTTAGAAAAAATTGCCTTGCCTCAATTTGATATTAAAAAGGAAGATATTGAATATGGTAACTGCACAAAATATTATAAAGGCACTGGTAAGTAGTATCCTTTAAATTAAAGAAAACTAAGTCCTATTCCAAAGATTTATTTCAATACTGTAATATGCTAAGGACAGAATAGAGAAAATAGTTAAAAAATAAGTTTGAATGGTTCTTACTGATATATTTAAATCTTTCATAAAATTACATCTACTAAGGTTAAACATTTTTTAACTCAGTAGATAGTTTTGCTTTTCTTTATGTAATTACAAATAAAAGAGTTTTCAATTTTTTTTTATTTTATATTTTATTCTCCAGGCAGTGATATTCTTAGATGTTGCCAAGAAATTCTGCCTTCCAAAGGGCCAGACATTATGGATGTGAACCATGTAACCCATTTATTGTCATCTGTTGTCATTAGGGCAATTTTTTGATGTTGGTTGACTGCATATTCTTGATTTTCAAAAACATTCATCTTTATGCTCTGCAAGAAATAATAAGCACATGAGGTAATTGGGCATTGGTAAATATTCACTACGTAATATTCTTGGCCTAGGTTATGGAACAGCCAATTATGAAAGCTCAACAAATTAATCTCATTCATTAAATTACATCAAGCTTTGCAGAAGTGAAAGTGCAGTACTCACTGATCAATACTTCCATGACATGATTAGTATTCAAACCTTTGTGTCTCCTATGGTAGTTATAGGTTATTGAGGACTTTAGATATTAAATATAGTGTTATTGCCCTTAGCAATGTAAATAAAAAGATGATTGAATTTTGATCATTAATTCATATTAATAATCAGTCTAACTTGTAAATTACTATACAGGTCTAAGTCTATATCAGGAAGTAAATCAAAGATATTTATGAATAGATGAAATTAAAGTTTAAGTTTTTGCAACATTTATGTTGACTTTGCAAAAATAAAAATATATAGTGTGATTGTGGAAAATTTACAGAGGTCAAATGTTTGAGCTAAAATTCTGCCATTGTGACATCATTAAGGAAGGAAGGACAAGATGATTTAAAACATTCCTATTTGACCCTAGAATAGAAGCGTGAACAGTTGCATAAATATGGCATCATTGTAATAAACATGACACAGGCCAGATAGGAAATAAAGTTAGTTTAAGCATCCGCTATCACTGACCTTTAAATAAATTAACAGATTATATAACATTTATATATTAAGAGTCCCTTCTCTTATAGAGTTTATAGTATTTTAGGACAAGAAGCAAAATAAGCAAATACACTACTGAAAGAATTGCCAATTTTTTTTTTAATGGAAGAAAAGAGCACTCTTAAAAATTTGGCCGGCAGTGTACTCAACGAAGAAATCGTAGATTTCAATGATTGGCGGATATGGACATGATCTTTTTGCTCATTCTGAGCCAGCTCCTGTATTGAACACATAAAATAACTGAAACACACGGTAAATGACTTACTGAATGTCAAGGACAAATCAATGTCAGCTGTGACCTGGGCAGAGTGTTCCTTCTCCTCTCTATGCTCCTCACTCAAATTAAAGAGCCTGACTACAGTTTTTAGGGATTTTTACAAAGGAAATGAAAAAATGAACTTGAAAGCCAAAAGAAGTGTTTTTGGGAGGATTGTTGTATAGAAACACATTTAGTAGATGGCTTTTTGAGTTCTTGCTGTAAGGCATTGTTTTAAGTGTCTTGTAGGAATTCTATAATTTAAACCTCATAGGCGTGTTATGAGTTCAGTGAGTGTTATTATATTTGGAAAATAGTTACCCATATCCAGATTGTATGCTTCACATTTCAAAATGAATAATCTCTAAATTGTTTTGAGAAGTTTGAAATATCTTTTATTGAAGTTTTAAACTTCATCTAGAGATGAAAATGAATTAGTAATTTTATATCTAATTTTATGTAATATAAAATGATGTAAAAGCATTGAAAACTCTGGTGTTATTCATTTTTTCACCTTCAAGCTCTGCATTTAAAAGTTTTCGTTTGGGGATTCAGCAGTAAATAGAGGATAGATCCCTGCTCTTTCATAGATCTATTGGCAAGCAAATAAATGAGATATAATTCCTTTTAGTTCTAAGAAACAACTAGGGTGTGCTATGATGGACAGTATTTGGGGAAATACTCAAGATTTATGACTAGTAAATCTTTCCTAGATTTTTGTGTATGGTATTTTTTGGTTTATCATAAATGAGTCAATTATATCTCATTATTTACAGAAAATAACAAAAACTCATGGCTAAGAGAGTAATAATTGAAACTATATTTCAGCAAACATGCCTTATCAACATTTATATGAATCATTGCATGTATATAAGAAACATTTTAGTGTTTGGATAATACTTAGAAATGTATATAGAAAAATAGAACATTCAAAATACATGGAATGCTTAACAGTGTAGAATAGTGGATAAGACAGAGAGCAGCATATACAAAAGGATGGCCAATATTTTATTTAATTTGTACAAAATTATCCAAAAATCATGATTTGACTTTAACTTTATTAAAAATTATTGTTTTTGTAATTGTAGAAATAACACAGGTAGATAAAAATATGGGTATGCAAGTATAATTCCAACTCCAATTTCTATACTTACATTGGAAGCCCAAGTGAATAATAATCAAATAAAGCCTCATTAGAAATAGTAAATTGAATTTGCCAATGAACATTTATATTATTAGCTGCCCACCTGCCTCTCATAAATGTAACATTACCACGAAAAGATTAAAAAAAATCAAGAAATGTTTCTGTTAAAAGCTTATGGAGCAAATCAGTGTTATATCCAAGCATGTATTTTTCTGCCAAATGCATCCAAGTCCTGGGAAGTTCCCCAGGGGGTGCCTTCCGATGAAGGACTCAAGTTTCTAGGCTGTCATCTAAATGTGGAGGGATAGGATGCAAAATGCATTTGAAAGTAAGCAACTTTATAGCAAATTGTTATGATATTTGTGACAACCTAGGCTCCTCAAGATACATAATAAACATATATGTGTCCTTCCCTACTTCATAGGCACTAGGTGGATGTGAAATTACCTTGAGCAAGTGATGCTCTTACAAAGCAAGGTACTTCAGAACCACTTGTGGAAAACACTGTGGGCCTTCTTGATCACAACAAATAGACTTGTAAAAGATGATATTTTGGAAGTTTTGCACATGATTGGTAGTTGGAAGCTTATGTTCTTATTTGTCCAGGCAGGAAGTTGAAATAAGAGATGGGCATTGAAAAGGGAGAGGAAGTTTCCATCGGTTTGCCTTTCATGTCTTTTTAGAACCTGTGCACAATTTTCACAAATTGCTTAGTTTTAATGAAATTAAAGGGAATGGCAACCCACTCCAGTATTTTTGCCTGGATAATTGCATGGACAGAGGAGCTTGGCAGGCTACAGTCCATGGGGTCACAAAGAGTCAGACACAACTGAGCAGCTAACAATTTCACTTTCAGTGAAATTAAAATTTAAAAAATACAAACACTGTGCATTGCTTTTTTTTGATATAATATGGAAACATTTGGCATAATTAGAATTTACTTCAGTTCAAATCAGCTCTTTATATCTGTTATGTATTAGCTGTAATATCTTTCTAATCTCTCCAATGTATCGATCATTATAATTCACATTAGGAATAGGATAGATTTCTAATCTTGGAGAAGGAAATAGCAACCCACTCCAGTACTCTTGCCTGGAGAATCCCATGAATAGAGGAGACTGGCAAGCTACACAGTCCATGGGGTCGCAAGAGTCGGACAAGACTTAGTGACTAAATCATGAAATCAATCCGATTTCTAATCTAAGTTATTTGATAAAAGGATAAGAATAGCCATTCTTTTATTCAACAGTTTTTAAGATGTGGATTGTGTGCAATTACTACTCTAAGTTCTGCTAATGAATAAAAATGACAACTATTGTAGCATCTGAAGTATATGTCTTCTTCCCAACTAGGAAAAAGAGATAAATACAACTTTTTAAACTAAAGCATAGTAAAAAGTAATATTGCCTTTTGTCCCATAATTATTTTATTTATTCACTGTTCATTTGTTTTGACATTTGAAAATAATTTTGTACAGTTTAAGCTGAGCACAGCTGAAAATATTTTAACTTTTTGGAATTCATACATAACCTTCCTTTTTTTGATGGGAAATGACATTTTTATCTAAAGTAAGTATTAAAAGAAATCATCTCAGACATCTGGAAGTGTCTCTTCTGTGCCAATGCTAGGAGAATATCTGTGTCACTTATTTTCTTTCTCTAGTCAGCAAAGGCTATTATGATGCTGCCCATAATTTGTGATTAATTTGGGAGACTAGTTGATATCATGGCAGCTCTAGAATGATGTTGTAAAGTGGTGCCTGCTTTAGTCTATGTCTGTGAAAGTGAAATCCTTTCCCTCAGTTAGGGAACATTCAAGGTCCTAGAGTGGAGCCAGAGGAGTCTTGGGAGAGATGTCAGATGAGATATTGAATATCTCTCTGTCAGATGTTTGCTGTAACCTTTTATCTTCACGGACTGGGAACATTCATTTCTTATCCTTGCTAATGTTTACCTCTACCACTGTCTTCAGGGTTAAGGTATAAATATGCATATGAGCTACTGTAGTTATCCTCCCAGATAAGAAGTGGTTCACAGGGCTGAAAATTATGTTGACAATGCATAATCCAGGAGTGTTTCTTTGTAGACTTGCGCCGCTTTGATTTGCTGTTCCCAGTGGCTCTCGGAGCACCCAAGGACAATAAAAAGTTTGTCATTGCAAGATCTCTGAACAAAGACTTAGAAGCTGAGACTGGGTATCACAGAGCAGCCTGGATGTCTGCTTCTCAGTCTCATAATGGAGTTGCGAAAGTTTGGGTGAAACAGGTCCCATCATTCCATCCTCTTAGATCACATAAATGATGTCTATTTACAGAACAAAATACTCCATTTTTGGTGAAGTTCACTTTGTGAAATTGCCCCAAGCAGAAATGACTCCTGACTTCTGTGCACACTGTGATTTTGCAGTCAGATGTGTCAGGAACCTCACCCCTGTTTGCGTCTGTGTCTGGCAGGGTACTACACGTGTGTGGAGGTCATCTTCACCCTGAGGAGGCAAGTGGGTTTCTACATGATGGGCGTCTATGCCCCAACCCTGCTCATCGTGGTTCTCTCCTGGCTTTCCTTCTGGATCAACCCTGATGCCAGTGCTGCCAGAGTGCCCCTGGGTAAAGTGTCTCTCTTGGGGGGTCAGGAGCGTGTTTGTGTCTTTATAGAAGTGACTATGTAATTTTGAATTCATACTAAATCATTCGGAAACAGTGAGCCTTGGAATTGTTTGTAACCTTTTCCCCAGACTTCCTCCAATCCTTGACATTGAACTAGATTTTCTCTGTGTTTATGCATTCTATAATTAAACCAAGTTTTCTCTTTTTGTGTCCTTGGGGTATTTTAAGCAGTTAATCCATCCTAAATTGATGCTCATGAAATAATTATTAATAAGTGATTTTCATGGATAATGGAAGCCTACAATCCCCAGTGGTGCCAAGCTTAAAAACAAATGACTATTTGGGTAGAAATCTTTCTAAATCATTTTCTATACTATCTCATACTTTTCATCAGGGAATGTATAACAACAGTTATCGTTTTAAAAATGACTTGGCATCATTTTCCTGAACACTAATTATTGTGTGTACCATCAGGAGAGCTAGACAGAATAGGATCGCCAGATAGATATATATCAAGCCTATTTGTTATTTTTAATGCTCTGTAACATAGAAACGCCATTAGCCAGAGTTGGAAATTATATCTGTATTAAGGCATAAGTAGTCTTTGATTGGGAAAATAATTGAGAGCCTTTCTTCTGGGTAAAGTGAATAAACTTCAAAATAAGTACATCGTAACAACACATTTTGATTACTTGGAGAGTTTTAAAATTTTTTATTCATGTGTATGTGTGTGTGTTTTCTGAACACCACATGGAACTTATATAGGTAAGTCTGTGAAATATCTGACCTCTCAGCAACCTGATTAGTTTCAGCGTTTTATTTTTTTTTCTATCATCAAAAAGGCCTTGTGCAAGCCTCCCTCCTGACTTACTGGAGGAATTAAATGAAATACAGATATTAAAGAATAGGAAATCAGGAAAGAGCCAATGGAAATGACAGTTTTATCCAGATAAGAAATTTGGTGATTTTTCTCTAATAAAAACCACAGAGACCAGATCTATATCTTAATAAGCAGAAAAAAAGTGAGAAATTTCATCCTAAGAATTGTTTATCTCTAATGATAGATTAATCCTGTAGGAAAGTAGAATTAACATTGTAGATATTGTACTGGGACTAAAACACCTCAAAACTTGATTTAAAGTCTTATGCTTGTCAAAAATATCATGCTTTTCCCTTAAATTGCTGAATATTCTGTTTATTAGAGTTATCTTACTGTCATGCAGTGGTCTAAATTGAAATATCAGCCTTCCTAGGATGGTCTGGAGACATCCCAATCTCTGACTTGTTTTTGGAGGAAACTCTCTATAAACCGTCATCTCTTATAGGACTTCTGATTATAAAATTCTTAAGCTATCACTTAGCATCCAGCAGACCCAACTATTTGGAAAGAAGTTAATGGTTAAATATCAATCTCTAGAATCAAACCAGGTCTGAATTCCAGCTCTGTGCCTACTAGTTGTAACAACTAGCCATCAGATCTAGCCTCTATGAATATACTCTTGGATGTCAACAGGGATGGAAAAGTACTGCAGGGACTTTTGGAAGTTTGGAAGAAAAAGTGAGTGTTAAGCTCATTCATGAGTTCATAATGTGCCTCATTTACACATTACTTTACAGTTTACAAAGCACTTAGACATATTCTAGTTTATTCAACAGATACCATGGAGTACTGACTATGGGCTAGGTACTATGCAAAATGATGGGGATGTGGTTAAAGAGTAAGTAGTGAATAAATAGTTTATAAAATAGATTTTAAAAAGCCCAACTCAGCCTTCCTGAATTTTTGCTCTCTTGGGAAGAAACAGACACCAAATAAGTACAACATGTAATATGTAAGATGGAGACACAGGATGGAAAGTTGAGGGCAGCAGCCTGCTTGTGGAGAACTGCCTCAATGAGAGATGTTGAGAAGAGCAGGAAAGAGGGGAGTGAATGGACCACTGTGGATTTCTAGGAAGGGAGTGTGATTGGTCAGCGATCAGGACAGCATCCTTGAGGCAGAAGCCTGCCTAGGATGCTAAGGAGTCCAGTGAGAGAAGAGGAAATCAGTATATGAGGTCAGAAAATTACCAGTGTTGAGAGATGGGCTATGGAACACTTCTTAAGTAATTCTGGTGACTTTGGCTTTTATTCAGACTGAAATCTGAAGGCCCTGAGGGCTTTTGAGTATGATCTGATTGAAACTGTAACTGTTTCTCTTTACTGCTTTGTTTAGAATCGTCTGAAAGGCAGGAAAGGCGGCAAAAATAGAAGCAGGGAAAGCAGGTAGGAAGCCTGAAATAATCACTGATGTGAGCCAGGGAGTGTTAGTGGAGGTACTTAGGAATATTAGATGATGGATATGGTACAGAAAGATTTGTAGATGTGTTGCATGTGGGATTTAAGAAAGTAGAATACACTTAAGAGATGAAACTGCCATTAACAGAGGTGAGTAAAGCTTCAGGTAGAGTAGTTTTGAGAATGTGGGGAGGTTCCGGATGCACCGAGTTTGAGACGTCTGTTAGGTGGAGATAGCAGGTAGGCAGTAGGCTGTACAAGTCTAGGGTGTCTTGGAGAAAACAAGATTGGAGATCTGAATTTGAGATTTCTCAGGATTTAGATGGTATTTAGAGGGGTGAGTGGAATGGAGGTAGCGGAGTCTCAGGGCTAAATCCTTGAGATTGAGAAGATGAGGAACAGCCCGTGTGATGTGGTTTCCTAGAATCCTGCCAAGTGGATAATTATGTGTTTTCAGGGAAGGAGGGTGACCAGTCAGTGCCTGTAGATCAAGGCCAGGGCTAAAGACTGCCCTCAGCTTTAGCAGCCTGGGGAGTCCCTGGCGTGCAGGACAAGAGTGTCCATGGAGTGAGGAGAAGGAGAAAGCCTGGTGGGAGTGACTTCAGGAGAGCACAGGAAGGGGAGAGCACTGCCCTCTGGAGATGGGCAGTGTGACCAACTCGTTGGACACTGTTAGGTGCCAAAAGTAAAAGAGGATGGGTAAATAGTAGGGGTGGGAATGGGAGTCGAGAGGCTTTCTTGGTTTTGATTTTTTTTAAGGCAGACTGTCAACACATGGTTATTTTTGGTGGAAAATAATCAGTAGGAAAGGAAAAATTAGCAATGGAAGAAGCTCAGCAGTAGTGAGGGAAGATGGGTGGTAGGGAGGGGCGAGACTGGCCTTTGCTAGGTTAAAGTCAATTTTTCCCTGGGGTCAGCAAACTCCTTCTGTAACAGACTGGAGAATAAACATGTTAGGTATCTGTTGAGACCCCCAAATCTTCTGTCATAGTGCTAAAGCAGCCTTTGACAATACGTAGCTGAAGAAATGAGGATGTATGCTAATTAAACTTGATTTATAGAAATAGGTGGTGAGTTACATTTGCCCTGTGCGTTGAGATGACTGACCCTGGTCTGTAGGGTCAGGAGAGAAGGCTGAGCAAGTGGGCACAGACAGAGAACGTGGACAAATGTGTTTGTGGGGCTTGTCATTGAGTTTGACCTCTTAATAAAATAGTAAAAAAGATCATGAGCTGCAGGTGTGGTAAGAGAGAATGTTGTGGGTTTGAAGGGAGAGAGAAAGTAGTAAAGGAGCAGAGGAAATACATTCTGACTGCCTGGTAGGATCCTGGACCTCTTGAGGTCAATGATCATAAATTTAAAGTGGGATCAGTCAACATGTTGGCAGCGTATGTCATGGCTGGGCTTCCCTGTTGGCTCAGACGGTAAAGAATCCACCTTCATTGCAGGAGACCTGGGTTCGATCCCTGGGTCAGGACGATTCCCCTGGAGAAGGAAATGGCTACCCACTCCAGTATTCTTGCCTGGAAAATCCTATAGATAGAGGAGCTGGCAGGCTGCAGTCCATGGGGTCACAAAGAGTCAGACATGACTAAGCTACTAAGCGCACATGTCATGGCTACAGTCTGGTAATCATGTACTTAACTTCTCCACCTGGTGGAGATGACCCACAAGATTTGACTGAGAATATTATCTATAGCTTTTGTCTGAGGTAAGGAGCAGCGGCTGTGCTTTGCTGGAACAGCCGTGAAGAGAGATCCCGCATCCAAGGTAAGAGAAACCCAGGTAAGACAGCAGGCACTGAGAGAGGGGATCGGGGGACAGACAGACTGAAGCTATAGTCACGGACAACTAGCCAATCTGATCACGTGGACCACAGACTTGTCTAACTCAGTGAAACTAAGCCATGCCATATGGGGCCACCCAAGACAGACGGGTCATGGTGGAGAGGTCTGACAGATTGTGGTCCACTGGAGAAGGGAATGGTAAACGACTTCAGTATTCTTGCCTTAAGAACCCCATAAAGTATGAAAAGACAAAAAGATAGGACACAGAAAGATGAACTCCCCAGGTCAGTAGGTGCCCAAAATGCTACTGGAGATCAGTGGAGAAATAACTCCAGAAAGAATGAAGGAATGGTGCCAAAGCAAAAACAACACCCAGTTGTGAATGGGACTAGGGATAGAAGCAGGGTTCGATGCTGTAAAGAGCAATATTGCATAGGAACCTGGAATGTTAGGTCCACGAATCAAGGCAAATTGGAAGTGTTCAAACAGGAGATGACAAGAGTGAACATCAACATTCTATGAATCAGTGAACTAAGATGGACTGGAATGGGTGAAATTAACTCAGATGACCAATATATCTACTACTGTGGGCAGGAATCCCTTAGAAGAAATGGAGTAGCCATCATAGTCAATAAAGAGTCCGAAATGCAGTACTTGGATACAATCTCAAAAATGACAGCATGATCTCTGTTCATTTCCAAGGCAAACCACTCAGTATGACGGTAATTCAAGTCTATGCCCCGACCAGTAATGCTGAAGAAGCTGAAGCTGAACAGTTCTATGAAGACCTACAAGACCTTCTAGAACTAACACCCAAGAAAGATGTCCTTTTCATTATAGGGGACTGGAATGCAAAAGTAGGAAGTGAAGAAACACCTGGAGTAACAGGCAAATTGAGCCTTGGAGGACAGAATGAAGCAGGGCAAAGGCTAATAGAGTTCTTCCAAGAGAATGCACTGGTCATAGCATACACCCTCTTCCAACAACACAAGAGAAGACTCTACACATGGACATCACCAGATGGTCGACACTGAAATCAGATTGATTATATTCTTTGCAGCCAAAGATGGAGAAGCTCTATAGTCAGCGAAAACAAGATCAGGAGCTGAGTGTGGCTCAGATCATGAACTGCTTATTGCCAAATTCAGACTGAAATTGAAGAAAGTGGAGAAAACCACTAGACCATTCAAGTATGACCTAAATCAAATCCCTTATGACTATACAGTGGAAGTGAGAAATAGATTTGAGGGACTAGATCTGATAGAGTGCCTGATGAACTACAGATGGAGGTGCGTGACATAGTACAAGAGAGGAATCAAGACTATCCCCATGGAAAAGAAATGCAAAAAGGCAAAATGGCTGTCTGAGGAGGACTTACAAATAGCTGTGAAAAGACGGGAAGCGAAAAGCAAAGGAGAAAAGGAAAGATATACCCATTTGAATACAGAGTTCCAAAGAATAGCAAGGAGAGATAAGAAAGCCTTCCTCAGCCATCAGTGCAAAGAAATAGAGGAAAACAATAGAATGGGAAAGACTAGAGATCTCTTCAAGAAAATTAGAGATACCAAGGGAACATTTCATGCAAAGATAGGCTCAATAAAGGACAGAAATTGTAGGGACCTAACAGAAGCAGAAGATATTAAAAAGAGGTGGCAAAAATACACAGAAGAACTGTACAAAAAAGATCTTCATGACCCAGATAATCACGATGGTGTGATATCTCACCTAGAGCCAGACATCCTGGAATGTGAAGTCAAGTGGGCCTTAGGACACATCACTATGAACAAAGCTAGTGGAGGTGATGGAATTCCAGTTGAGCTATTTCAAATCATGAAAGATGATGCTGTGAAAGTGCTGCACTCAATATGCCAGCAAATTTGGAAAACTCAGCAGTGGCCACAGGACTGGAAAAGGTCAGTTTTCATTCTAATCCCAAAGAAAGGCAATGTCAAAGAATGCTCAAACTACTGCACAATTGCATTCATCTCACACGCTAGTAAAGTAATGCTTAAAATTCTCCAAGCCAGTCTTAAGCAATACGTGAACTGTGAACTTCCAGATGTTCAAGCTGGTTTTAGAAAAGGCAGAGGAACCAGAGATCAAATTGCCAACATCTGCTGGATCATCGAAAAAGCAAGAGAGTTCCAGAAATCTATTTCTGCTTTATTGACTATGCCAAAGCCTTTGACTGTGTGGATCAAAATAAACTGTGGAAAATTCTGAAAGAGATGGGCATAGCAGACCACCTGACCTGCCTCTTGAGAAACCTGTATGTAGGTCAGGAAGCAACAGTTCGAACTGGACATGGACTAACAGACTGGTTCCAAATAGGAAAAGGAGTACTTCAAGGCTGTATATTGTCACCTTGCTTATTTAACTTATATGCAGAGTACATCATGAGAAATGCTGGGCTGGAGGAAGCACAAGCTGGAATGAAGTTTGCCAGGAAAATTATCAATAACCTCAGATATGCAGATGACACCACCCTTATGGCAGAAAGTGAAGAAGAACTAAAGAGTCTCTTGATGAAAATGAAAGAGGAGAGTGAAAAAGTTGGCCTAAAGCTCAACATTCAGAGAACTAAGATCATGGCATCTGGTCCCATCAATTCATGGCAGATAGACGGGGAAACAGTGGAAACAGTGGCTGACTTTATTTTTCTGGGCTCCAAAATCACTGCAGATGGTGATTGCAGCCATGAAATTAAAAGACCCTTACTCCTTGGAAGGAAAGTTATGACCAACCTAGATGGCCTATTAAAAAGCAGAGACATTACTTTGCCAACAAAGGTCCGTCTGGTCAAGGCTATGGTTTTTCCAGTGGTCATGTATGGATGTGAAAGTTGGACTGTAAAGAAAGCTGAATGCCAAAGAGTTGATGCTTTTGAACTGTGGTGTTGGAGAAGACTCTTGAGAGTCCCTTGGACTGCAAGGAGATCCAAACAGTCCATCCTAAAGGAGATCAGTCCTGGGTGTTCATTGGAAGGACTGATGCTGAAGCTGAAACTCCAATACTTTGGCCTCCTGATGGGAAGAGCTGACTCATTGGGAAAAGACTTTGATGCTGGGAGGGATTGGGGGCAGGAGAAGGAAGGGACGACAGAGGATGAGATGGTTGGATGGCATCATCGACTCAACGGACGTGGGTTTGGGTGGACTCCGGGAGTTGGTGATGAACAGGGAGGCCTGGCCTGCTGTGGTTCGTGGAGTCACAAAGAGTCGGACATGACTGAGCGACTGATCTGAACTTTGAGAAGGAACTAAAGATTCTTGTGCGTGCATGCACACATGCTTAGTCATTTTGACTCTTTGTGACCACATGGACCATAGCCCACCATGCTCCTCTATGGGATTTTCCCAGCAAGAGTACTGGAATGGGTGCCATTTCCTCCTCCAGGGGATCTTCCCAACTCAGGGATAGAACCTGCATCTCCTGAATCTCCTGTGTTGCAGGAGGATTCTTTACCACTGAATCAGTAGGGAAGCCAAAGGTTTTCGTCTATGCTTAATGACTAATCTCCCTGGAGAAGGATATGGCAGCCCACTCCGGTATTCTTGCCTGGAAAATCCCACGGATGGCAGAGACTGGTAGGCTACCTTCCACGGGGTCACAAAGAGTCGGACACGACTGAGCAACTTCACTTTCAATGACTAATCTATTATTATTTGATATCCTTTGCTTTCTTTTGTTTCTGCATTTTCTCACTTCTCTGATTGAAGTTATTCTTTGGCTTAAGTTGTTCGAGAAGGCAGTCAGGGGACATGAGGGACAAAGACCGCAGGGTCCTGCTCCACTTCAACAGTGCGCTTTCCCATTAAACAGTTGTTGGAGATTTGGGTTGTTTCCAGTTTTGGAGTGTTACAGATGATGCTACAAATAATTGTGTGCAAGCCTCTGTGTGGGCATATGTTTTCATTACTCTTGGATAAACACCTAGAAATGGGATTTCTGCATTTTGTGGGGAAAGTATGTCTTGCTTTTCTAAAATAGTGTTTATCAATGTAATGGTACCATTTTTCTTGTTTTTATATACTCCTCTGTCACATACTTCCCAAACACTTAATTTTTCTGTCTTCTTGTGGTGCCTCTAGTACAATGTCGAATAGAATTGTGAGAGATGTTTATTCCTGACTCTGGGTAGCAATAGTTGAAGTATTCACTGTTGTGTATAATACAGGCTCTCTATTCTGTAGCTCTCTTGATCAGGTTGAAGAGGTTCCCTGCTTTTCCTAGTTGGCAGGGTTTTTATCATGACTGTTGAATTTTGCCAGATGCTTTCTCTGTGTATGTCTAAATGTTTATGTTGTTTCCCTTTATTTGATGAGTTTTACCAATTTATTCCTAGATGATAGATGAGTTGGAAAAATTATTAGCACAAACATGTTCGTAATATTGATTTTTCCTTTTAATGTCAAGCTGTAGCAATGTGTTCATTCCTATATATTCCTGATGTTGTTAACTGGTGATTTTTTTTTTTTTTTTTTTTTTACTGCTCTAGCTAGAGGTTTATCCATTTTGTTTGTATTTTCAAAACATCAGCTTTGATTTCATTCATTTTTTTCTATTTCTTTTTCTTCTTCATTGATTTTGGCTCTTTATTCTTTCTTTTCACTTAGTTTAGATTTTTAGTTTTTTTTAATTTTTAAAATTAATTTGTTAGGAGTAATAATTTTTATTGGAGCATGGTTGATTCATAATATTGTGTTAGTGTCTGCTGCACAGCAACGTGAATCAGCCATACGGAAACATATACCTACTCTTTTTTAGATTCCAATAGATTTTATTTGAGCTTTTTTTTTGATGCTTGAAGTAGAAACTCAGTTCATTTTAGGTCTTTCTTCTTTTTTAATTTGAGTACTTAAAGTTACAAATTTCCTTTGTAAGCCCTGCATTAGCTGAAGTGCACAAATGTTGGTATATTTTTACCTTCTTTCATTAAAATTTTTTTTCTTATTTACATTATGATTTCTTATTGAGCCCATAGATTTTTTAGATATGTGTAGTTTGGTTTCCAAATATTTAGGATTTTCATAAGTACTTGAATATGATTTAATTTTATCAGGGAACATACTTTATGATGTCAATACTTTTATGTTTATTGAGCGTTTTTTAATGGCCCAGCCCAGCATATGTTTCCTAGCATCATCCCATGCACACTTGCAGTGCATGTTTATCATTGCTGGTGTAGTATTCATAAATATGAATGGAGTCAAGTTAGTTGATAGTACTTTTAAAGTCTTTCTTGTCTTTTGTCTAGGTCATAGTTACTGATGAGGGTGTTGTTAAAATCTCCAACTCTAATTATGGAATTATGCTTCAGATATTTTGAAGCTCTGTTATTAGACCCACACATATTTATAATTTTACCCAAAAAGAAAAATGAAATCATGTTACTGACTTAGATTAAATTTCAGGATATTCTCTCAATATGGCTATGTTGACTCAGTGTATATTTTCCTTTCTCTATTTTTTCCCTACATTGTTTCCAAAGATTACAAAATGAATTTTCCAATCTTTTCCTAGGATAGCTCATATTATTTTTAAAAATTTAGGAGAAAAACATGTATCACTTACTCTAGATTAATTTTGCTTTTTAAAAAAAAGATTGGTTTTGTATTCTAGTTTTATTTTTCTTCCTGTTTTTTTTTTTTATTTACATTCTTCATTGCTAACAAAAATCAAAGCTTCCTCTGTGAATTTTAGGTAGACTTTGTCTTCAGTTATTTCTTTAAGTATAAAAGTCTTATACTTTTATAAGGAATGTCTTATACTTCTTACTGTAAGTGAGCTTTAACATTTTCTTTTCCTGGTACATGAAATGCTTTAGTTGCTGCTAAAAAAGGATTTTTTAAAACAAATAATTTTCAATCATAAATGTAAAAGATGAGTAACTCAGGTCACAATTCAGATCTCTAGCAGGCCACGTACAGTACCTTTCTTTCTTTGTATAGTCTTTTCTTATTGTCTGGAGTAGTGGTTCAAGATCTTTTTGATTGTAAGAATCTCCTCCAAAAATTTCAAAAGTATTTTTGGATTTGCACGTGGTAGCAATTGTAGTTTTGCTTTTAACTGTCCCTTGGTTAGAGTGATGTGAAATGATAACATGCTGATGTAATAATTTAGTATATTTTTAAGTGAATTTTCATGTTATTAGTAACAACTACATATGTATGAATTTAGAGAGTATTGTAATTCATCTCCGTGTGGGATAAAAACGATTTGAGGTTTAGATAGTAGCTTCTGTGTACAGTTTCTCCTAACCTCGCTCTGTTGGTTCTGTGTGTTGTGGATAGAACCCCCTTTCTTTTCCTTTCCATTCTTCACACTTTTTTTCCCCCTTTTTTTCTTCTTTTCCTTTTTTGGTCCTCTAGTTTTGGGTATTCCTCTTTAATTCAGTGCATTCCTAGCATATGTGCTTTTAAAGAATCATTCTACAGATGTTTCCTCTGAGATTGGCCGAATGAGAACTCTCTGGACATCCAATAGTCAATCAGAGTTCACTATAAATAATGGTCTTTTAAGGATTTTATCACTATAAAGTATTTTCTTTTATACTGATGAGCTGCAAACAGCTTTCTCTTCACTCTGAATTCTTTATAAATGTTTTTTTCCAGGTCAGTTCTTTATGTAATTGATCATTGCTTTAATTTATATTATTTGTCAGCTATAACATTTAATATGTGTAGACATACACAAATTTATCAGAATTTATATAAATTTTGTGGCCTATTCCCTGATTTGGAACTAGACTTGATTTGTTTTTGCACTAGGAAGAGAAAATTAACAAACGACAAAGAAGGACTATATATTTTAAACATTTGTAGACATGAACTTCCCTGTGGCTCAGACGGTAAAGCGTCTGCCTACACTGCAGGAGACCCAGGTTTAGTCCCTGGGTCAGGAAGGTCTCCTGGAGAAGGAAGTGGCAACCCACTCCAGTATTCTTGCCTGGAAAATCCCATGGATGGAGGAGCCTGGTAGGGCTACAATCCATGGGGTCGCAAAGAGTTGGACATGACTGAGCAACTTCACTTTCCTTAGACATGTTAAACCAAGAAGTCCTGAAATTTATTAGAGAGGTGCTCCATTAAATAGGGATATTTTATTAAGAACACATTATTAAAATTATAAAAATCCACATTTGTATGAATGATGGGCTTCACATTTCTTTTTATTGGTTCATAATATAGTAAAATTTGGGCAGAATTTCACTATGGGTTAGTTAGAAGTGAAGTAATCCCATCTGACATTTGTCTTAAGAAAATACTGAATCATTTGTCTAGAAAAATGTTATTTTTTCAGATTTCTTATTTTAGGATAAAAGAGCAAATGGACATTTCCTATGTTAATATGATTTCCTGTAGACGAGGTACACGGTCATGTCCCTCAGTTCATCTCCATTTCCATTCCTCCTTCTTCAAAATGATACAAATCTTAATGGAATTGGCCACCATGGTTTTTATTAACTTAACACCTGGGACTTTAAATACCTCCCAAATGTCCGTTAATATCCAATTCCTCCTAATTCTTCTCTTCTTCTTTGATCCCCTTTTTCTGACACCCGAGCATCCCTGCCTCAGAGTCCCTTCCCTTTTCACCATGACTCCCCCGAATGATACTGACCAGTTTGTCCTTTAACAAGTCCAGGTGGCCGGTGCTGAGTGGTGGTTACCAGTTTTTTGTTTCTAGACCCTCATCTGACCTAACTAGGTATTTTCCTTTCAAAGTCACATCTTTTCTATAGCCTCCTGTTCCTATAATGTATTTCATGTTTCTACAGTCGTTCTGTCCAGAAGTTTGTCTAGTCTACCTTCTTTCCTTAACTGGTAACCAAGTTTTAAAAAATGTTTCCTCCAAAATCCTTCTTTCTACATCAATCCTGTCTTTCATTTTGTTATTCTTTGTTTCCACATCTCCTATTTTCTCTTTCTTAGTTTATTTCTATATCCCTACTAGAGGGACATTACTGAAACATTCTTTTGATAATATAATTTCTCTACCAAATACAATCAGAGATCCACACTAGAACTTTCAAGACCTTCTATAATCTGGCACTATTCTCCCATTTCATTCAAAGGTTTCTAATATGTCAAGATAAAGGTTCAAGTATGCTACTAAATTTGGTACAATGTGATACATTCTGTGTTATTGATGAGAATGGAATGCTATGAAAACACAGAGAACGGTCAGTATAGTCTATCTCAAGGCCCCTTTTTGCTTAAGTTGACATAACATTTGATTAAAAATTTAAAAAAATGATTTGGAAAAATGACTTACCATAGTATAAGTATAATTAACTGAGGTTAGGGCAATGATTGAGAAGATCTTGGATTTTTATGCTACTTTTCACTTCCAGGTTAGAAAACATTAAAACCTATGTTAAGTTTTAAAATATAGTGCTATTTTATAATTAGCTTTCATCAAGATGAAGGATAGTTACTATAATCATAAATGAGATGTTTAGCAAGCCTAAATATATATATGTTTATATATATATACATAATATAAAATAATAAAAATATATACATTTATGTAATATATACATATATGTATAATATTGTTATATACATGTGTATGCATATACTTAATATTGTTTCTATATGCAGAAGTTATATTTTACACAAATTCTCTCTTTCTGGGAGAGTCTCTTAGTGCTTCAGTATTTACAAACAAAAATAAAAAGTCTCCACACCTTTCAGAAGCCTCTGAAATGATGCAACTGATGGAATATATATTTTTCAATGTTTCAGCTGATTATTGTTATTAGTATAGTACTTACTATATTCCCCATGCAAGAGCAAAGACAGCTAAGTACATCTTTCATCTTTAGGGTAATATATTCACTAGCTCTCAGAAGTGGTCACATCTAAGGGGAAAAAGGTGCACATAACCCCATAATTGAAATTCACTCTCAGAGCTGAGACAAACTTGCTCCTGCTTGACTTAGAGTGAGGCTTCCTTGACCTTACCTGAGGCTCCAGCCCAGTATGTGGTGATGATGGTCCCAACGAGTCATGTTTCCCAGCCCCTCTTCTGAAAATACCTAGGAAGGAAGACCAAGGGAAAGTTTAGGAGTGTGGCAGGACCGGAGAGAAAGAGGGAGATGGATTATTGCTATTCTCCTTTGGGATTTTACACTTATTTGACTTAAATTGATACACAACTAGTTAGCGTCCCATAAAGGTTAATAAAACATATAGCAAGATTTCATTGTTTCCTTAAAAAACTAGAATCATTTGTTTTCCCTGAAATAATCCGGGATGTTCTCCACTTTGTCTTTTCTATTAGATTTTTAAAAATTTTGAACCTTATCAGAAAATTGCTTTATATATTCTATTCTTGTTCTGACTTAGTAGTTCAGGGAGCAAAACTCAGCTCTATAACTGTTTAGAGTAAAGCTAAGAAGTAAAATAACTTCTCTAATCAGAGAGCTTTGTGGCTTCCTCAGAGATACTATGGAATAGTTTTAATATTTAAATATAATATATTATAATATAATATTTAATATAATCTTTAATATTTAGATAAGATCCAAATGGTGGTTTTTATACCTTGGTTTACATTTATATTTATTTAAAAAAAATGTTAGGTATTTACATGCATCTTCACCCACATTAAATAATTCCTTCATAAAAATTATATACATAATACTTCTTCTTCTCTTTATGCTTTAAAGGAACCTGAGTGACAGTGGGTTACTGGAGAGGTGGTGGTGGTTTAGTCTCTAAGTCATGTCTGGCTCTTGTGACAGAAATGGGCAGTAGCCTACCAGGCTCCTCCATCCATGGACTTTCCCAGTCAAGAATACCAGAGTGGGTTGCCATTTCCTTCTGCAGTTACTGGAGACAGATTTCATCAAAGAGCAGTGATTGTAGGACGTTTCATGGGAGTAAGAAGCATCTTGGAGAAGGAAATGGCAACCCACTCCAGTATTCTCGCCTGGAGAATCCCAGGGACAGAGGAGCCTGGTGGGCTGCCATCTATGGGGTTGCACAGAGTCAGACACAACTGAAGCGACTTAGCATGCATGCATGCATTGGAGAAGGAAATGGCAACCCACTCCAGTATTCTCGCCTGGAGAATCCCAGGGACAGAGGAGCCTGGTGGGCTGCCATCTATGGGGTCTCACACAGTCAGACACGACTGAAGCAGCAGCAGCAGCAGTAGCAGCAATAAGCGTCTTGAATTCTGGTCTCTGTCCTGCAGGAATCTTCTCGGTACTGAGCTTGGCCTCTGAGTGCACAACCCTGGCTGCAGAACTTCCCAAGGTGTCCTACGTGAAGGCGCTGGACGTGTGGCTCATCGCTTGTCTCCTCTTCGGCTTTGCGTCCCTGGTGGAGTACGCAGTCGTCCAGGTGATGCTCAATAACCCCAAGCGAGTTGAAGCAGAAAAAGCCAGAATTGCCAAGGCCGAGCAAGCAGATGGGAAAGGGGGAAACGTGGCTAAAAAGAACACTGTTAATGGCACAGGCACACCTGTTCACATTAGCACCTTGCAGGTAAGGATGACGTCTGACATCGGCCAGTGAAATGCGTTCTGTGGGTGTGTAAAGGGCTGGTAGAATTGATTCACACTCATTTCTTGCTCACAGATGAGAAGGAATTAAGCCCAATCTACTTGTTGGAAAAGAATAGAACACTTAGCGAATCAACCATCAAATTGCTAGATGACTTCCGTGGAATTCAAGGATGCTTAAATTCCTTCAGTATGATGTTCACTATCAAATTGGAGGTCTTGCCCGAACTCCAGACCTTCCTACTGTTTCTCATGTGACAAGCCTTCATGAATGGCCAGGGGACTGTGGGGGAAGCACTGAAGGCATAGGGAGCCCGTGTTCTTGATTCAGTCTCCCACCTCTTCCTCATCAAGTTGGAGGGCTTCACAAAGCCCATGTCAGGCAGGCTACTTCTTTACTGGGTGCCTGGCCCATAGGGAAACTACGCCCATGGTTTGGGATATATGTTCAGTGCAGGGTGAATAGCTGGAGAAGAACTGAAAAACCATTACTTTGCCTTGTTGCTTGGTGATGGGGCTAAGAATAGCTGTCCACTTATAGGGCTAAGACACCTGTCCCCTTATTCCATTATGCCTACTTGATATCCTCAAGCTGAGAAGACCCTTATCCAGGGGACCAATTCCATGGAACTTAGCAGGGGAAGTTTCACAAGAGACTAATAGGTCCAGACCATTCTGCAGCTGGGAAACCTTGCCTACCTGCCTACCCCGGCCCCAGACCAGGTCCATTTGCTCACCACCACCACTGAGCCCTAGAGTGTTAGACACACTTTCAGATACAGAGGCTAGTAAACTGTTCTTAGGTAGTTCTGCCTGCAGCTCTTTTTTGTTTGTTTGTTTTTCTGTTAAGTAATCAACTCATTTTCTGAGCCTACAGTCAAGTCTGTTTGCAAATTCTTCATTGCTACCTTGTAGGGAGGTTCCTCAGGCCCTAGAGCTCTTTATACCTTATTCCTCTTCATGAAGAATAAGTATAAAATATCCATTCATCTGGAGTTATCATGGTCTTAAAGAAATCATGTCTTTAACATATTTCTTTCCATCCTTTTCCATGCATCATGTTTATATCCTATGTGAAGTGAGTTTCTTGTGGGCAACATATGGTTGGCTTTGAATCTTCTCTGCCATGATCGTGTTTTAATTTGTATGTTTAGATCATTTAAATTTAATGAATTTATTGATATGTTAGGACTTCAGTCGATTTTATATTTTATTTCCTGTGTATTCTTTATTTTTCAAATCTTTCTTTTTTCCTTCTTTTATGTGGATTGCTTGAACAGTTTCTAGCATGACTTTTTGAGTTTCCTGTATTGTTTTTAAGTGTATCACTACCTCACTTGATCATTATTCTAGGTGTTACATTATATATATACATGGCTTTTTCACAGTCTCTTAATGTCATTATGCTATCAATTTATGTGATGTTACCCCTCTTAACACCTTTTATTTTCCTCTCTATATGACAGAATTATTGAAAATATTCCTTAGAACCTAATTAGAAAGTGTTATAATTTTTGCTGTGCCATCAAAAATAGTTTGGAAAACTCAAAGGGAGAAGGAAAGTTTTTTGTATTTGTGGATACTTTTCATTTCTTTGATCTTTCTTTTATTGTGATTTCGCAAAGTTCTTTTATTATTTTCTTTCCTTTTAGATAATTTCATTATCCATTATGTTAGATAGCTCTCCTGATGACAGATCTTTCTAGTTTTCCTTCATCTGGGAATATCTTGGTTTCCCTTCATTCCCAAAGGATGCTTTCACTGGGAATAAGATTCCTGGTTGATGATTCTTTTCTTTCAGCACCTAAACAATATTGTGTTCCTTCCTTCTGGCCTCCATGATTTCTGAGAACCCTGTTTCATTCACATTGTTTTTCTGCTTTAGGTAAAGTCATTTTTCTCTGGATGCTTTTAAGATTTTTTTTTTTTTATCTTTACTGTTGAGAAGTTTAATTATGTATTTTGATATAGTTTTCTTAGGGGTCATCCTGTTTGGGGTTTGTTCAGCTTGTTAAAAATGCAGGCTTTACTGTATAGCACATGGAACTCTGCTTAATGTTATGTGGCGGCCTGGATGGGAGGGAAGTTTGAGGGACAATTAGTACATGCATATATATAGCTGGGTCCCTTCGCTGTTCAGCTGAAACTATTAAATCGTTAATTGGCTATACCCCAGTACAAAATAAAAAAGTTTAAAATAAAAAGATGCAGGCTTAGGCTTCTTGCCAAATGGGAAAATTTTTCAGTGATCATTTCTTTGAGTACCTTTACCTCGTCCTTCCAGGACTGTGATGCCAGAAATATCAGATGCTCTGTTATGGGCCCATACGTCACCAATGCTCTGCTCCTCATTCTAGTCAGTTCTCTGCCTTTTGTTCAGACCCAGTAATTTCTCCTGTTACATCCTTAGTTTATGGATTCTTTTCCCCACCCTTCATCTTCCTGTTGAGCCTATCCACTGATACTCATATTTTGGTTTAACATGCTTTTCAGTTATAAAATTTCCATATGGTTTTTCTTTTTCTTTCTTTCTTTCCAGTCCTTCCTTCCTTTTCTCTCTTTCTTTGCTGGGATTTTGTACTTCTTTTCTCAGGCTTTCCATTTCTCATTTGTTCCTGGTTGTTTCTCATTGTTCACAATTGCTGATTGATGCATTTTTGTCATGCATGCTTTAAAACCTTTCTTGGATAATTCTAATATGGTTTCACCTTGGTGTTGATCTCTACTGATTGTATTTTTTCAATTTTCAATTTTATATCTTCTCCAATTCTTTGTATGATGAGTGATTTTTTTGTTGCAACCTGGACATTTCATATTATGTGATGAGGCTCTGCATCTTTTGTAAACTTTCTGTTGTTGCTGCCTTCCTCTGAGTGTCCTTACAGGAGAAGGAAGACTGCCGTCTCCTTGCTGCCAGATGGGCCCCTCAGTTAAGTGAGGGATCCCATTGCTCCCTGGTGGCATTGGGCATCTTTTCTTCCCGGTGTGGCCTCCTGACACTGGGGTGCTTCCGTATGCCTTGCCATGGGGAGAGCCCTGCCTCCTAGGACAATGACCCAGGGGAAGAGGAGAAGCATCGTGGTGCTTGCTGCTGGGTGGGGAGGCAGCCCTGCCTGCACCATCCCCTCCAACACCAACTGCTCCCCAGGGAGCAGGGCCTTGTTACTGGTCCAGGTGGAATGAGGGCCAGCTCCCTGCTTGGGCTCCTTGCTGGTGTGGATAGGGGTGGGGCCACAGCTGTTTCTGTGATTGTGGGCTCCAATAGAGAGGTTATTGTGTGAAGGGTTTCTGTCTTCCTAAGCTGCCCCTTCCTTTGTCCTCTGTCTAGAAGGAGGGGCTGTTATTGGGGCTGTTTCTGTCTGCACCCATTGGCATTTTCAGTTCCTAATCTAGGACATCTGAAGCGAAAAAGAAATGCAAGAACTCACCACACCATGTCCTTCCTTGGCCCCCAAGGTCTCCAGTTGACCTGCTTCCTTTTCTCCACCTCCACAGCCTTATGTTTGCTTTTTCTAATGTCCAGGGGGTGCCTCCTCAACCTTCCTGGGAGCAGAAGGGCCCCACGTTCTTTCGGGGCCCCTCAGCATCCTCCTTGTGCCTGTACCTTGCCTCCTGCTTTCTCGTGAATAAATAGGGATGTATCGGTGGGCTGCTCTTAAGCATCTGTTCATGTTGCAGCCCCCCTACCTACTAATCCAGTTCAGACCTACTGCCTTCATGCATCAGGAACACACCTTCTCAAAGAAATCATGGTTCTCCTTCCCAGGATTTTACTTTCTTCTCTGTTACCACCAGTGCCACCCAGTGGTACCTAAAAGAGCCAATGGCTGATGAAAGGCTCATGTTGGCACATCAAAGAATTGGCATTTCTTTGTGAGAAGCTTAGGATTTCCTTCTGAAACATACACATGTTTCTCCAGGGCACTAGCAGAAGGAGGGATCCCTGAGGCCCTTACACCCCAGGGTGATGTTCACTCTTCGAGTTTTTGACTCTGCCAACCCCTCCATTCACGTCTCCCTGTCTTTTCCTACTTCCTCATGTTTCCAGCCCACTGATCCCCCAACACACTAACCTGAACCCTGGTCAAGAGATCTGGATTCACACAGTGAAGCTGTGCTAAAGAATAGGTGTCTGGTCTCCAGCAGTGTCAGAGTCAGCTCCATCGTCTGAAATGTCCTGGGGCCTGACTAACTGCAGAAATTCCCGGTCACAGAGCATGCCTCATGAACTTGGAATCTTAACATATTCTGCTGACTGGAGAAAAATGCACAAACTAAAAGTTGGGACTTGTGTTTCATTCGGAGGGTATTCTTAGGACTTCAGTCCTGGGAGACGGCATCTCAGAGAACGCTGAGAGAACTGCTCCAAAGAGGAAGAGGGGAGCCAGGCTACACAAGTCTTTACAACAAAGACTAGGTAGTTGAAACAAAAGGTTATTGTTAGTCTTTTAACAGATTAAAAGCCAGACTTCTCAAGTTAATGAATTTAGCTCTTTTCTCTGTAAGGGAAGATGCAAGAGGCTGGGCTCAGTGAAGTCACTTCTCTGATGTGCACCTCAGCTGTCTGGGCCAGGACCCTGTGTTTTCTCATCCTGAGATGAGATGCATCCTTGGGGTGCATTGTTGTGGGTGGCTGCAGGACTGACTGCCAAATGGGGGGCATCCTGTTTCCGTCCTGAGTTCCCTCAGGGCTCACTAGAGAGGGGGGTGGTGGCTGTTATGTGATTGGTTAATGGCTGCAACATTCTTTGTTTACTGACATGCCAGCAGAATTTTAGGTCTTAATTCCATGAACCAGTGTCTTGGTGGAAATGGATTCTTTACACTCAGATTTTCAGAGTAATAGAGAACATGCCAGCATGATCTGTGAACATAGATATAAAAGATAAGTAGGATCCAGGATATTAGACTGAATTATTCTAAATTTGGCTTTCAAGCTTTAAAATAACCACCAAATGAATAAAACAACATATTTACATAATTTAAATAAACACACATTTAAATAAATCAACATATTTTAAAACTCCTATGTTTTTAGCAACTAGTAATAGCATACATGCCTGGATTCTGAAACTACTAGAACATTTTGATACTAAAGTCATAGAATAATGCTTTAGAGTTGAAAAGTTGACCAGAGGTTTTCATCTCCAGGGTTTTCCTGGTAGCTCAGCTGGTAAAGAATCCACCTGCTGTGCCGGAGACTCCAGTTCGACCCCAGTCAGGAAGATCTGCTGGAGAAGGGATAGGCTACCCGCTCCAGTATTCTTGGGCTTTCTTGGTGGCTCAGCTGGTAAAGAATTCACCTGCAATGCGGGGGACCTAGGTTTGATCCCTGGGTTGGGAAAATTCCCCTGGAGAAAGAAAAGACTACCCACTCCAGTATTCTGGCCTGGAGAATTCCATGGACTATATAGTCCATGGGTCGCAAAGAGTCAGACACGACTGAGTGACTTTCACTTTTCATCTCCAGAAATCAATTTTATTTTTTTTTAGAAATCAATTTAAGATACTCTTATTTCTTACAAAATGAAATTTCCAAGATGCACAGGAACCTATGTGAAATTTGTATCCTGAGACAAGCTTCAAAATGAAAATGAGTCCAAAAATAACTCAACTTTAATAGGTATATCGAGCTTACAGCAAATGTGTAAGATTGACAAATTCAGAAGATTGTTATACATTGACACACGAAAGAAAATATGAAAAAGGAAATTTAAAAACCATTGCCCTTTTAATTTATTGATTTTGCTGATGTGAAATATAATTATGGCTTTAGTTTCAGAATACTTTTGTTCTAGTATATTTTGCTTTTCAAAATACAAGTTTTTGTTCAGTAACTTCAATCAGGGAATATATCACTTATTTTTAGACAGAATAACAATGGTAATTAATGGAAACACAGTGAAATTTGACTTGTAGAAATATTTTGATACTGATTTTTAAAATTGCTTGCCATCAGGCATATGTAATTGTTTAGGTTTCTCCCTTCCCCAAATCTGGTACTTCCTCCACAGATCCTAATATTTTGTTTATTGATTTGTTCCACTCATATATTTCTACTTTTATTCAATCAAAACAGTTGAGGACCTATGTCTGTTCACATGAACCTATTTCCAACCCCTAGTGTCGGAGAAGGCAACGGCGACCCACTCCAGTACTCTCGCCTGGAGAATCCCATGGACAGAGGAGTCTGGTAGGCTGCAGTCCATGGGGTCTCAAAGAGTTGGACATGACTGAGCAGCTTCACTTTCACTTTTCACTTTCATGCATTGGAGGAGGAAATGGCAACCCACTCCAGTGTTCTTGCCTGGAGAATCCCAGGGATGGGGGAGCCTGGTGGGCTTCCGTCTATGGGGTTGCACAGAGTCGGACACGACTGAAGTGACTTAGCAGCAGCAGTATCCTTCATAGTCTTCCTTCATAGCTCAGTCAGTAAAGAATCCACCTGCGATGCAGGAAACCCAGGTTTGATTCCTGAGTCGGGAAGATCCTCTGGAGAAGGAAATGGCAACCCACTCCAGTATTCTTGCCTGGAGAATCCCATGGACAGAGGAGCTTGGCGGGCTACAGTCCATGGGGTCGCAAGAGTCAGACACGACTTAGTGACTAAACCACCACTAGTATCCACAAGATGAGTCAGAGCTGCAAGTTCATGTAGCATGAATATGATTGCTATTTCTTTATGATAATGGTATGTATTTTAAAATAAGAGTTGATTTAAATATGGCAAAATATGTAGGAATTATTCCCTTCTGAGCATCTTTATCATCTGTAGAGGATATTTTTATCACCATGAAATCACACCTAAGTCTTCTGGCCAAGAGATATTGTCATTTACAAAAAAAGAAAAAGAATTTATTTTTTGTTCCGGCCAACATCTCCCTAAAATTAAAAAAAACCAAAACATTGCTTACTGTGATTTGCTTTTGCATGTGTGTAGATTCAAGCTGGGAAGGACCACAAAGACAATCTTAGAGGCTACAGTTGAAAGCTTTTAAGTTCTTATGTGCATCATTTTTTAATCCTTGACAGTCTCATTATCGTAGCATTAATACCTCATTTTTGCTACCAGTAATTTTCAGAAATGACAAGTTTATATGATGAAAGTAAATGAGTCACATGTTCATAAGAGGAGCAATGGGGGAATTATAAATTAGAGAATCATAGAACCAAGATCACCTTTAAGAATGTGTTAAGTAGGGTTACTGTCTTACTTTAAGTAGTTCATTTAGTCCCTATGCATATGATATTGCGATGCTTAAAATAATATTTATTTTGTAAATATTTATTAAATAGTATTTATTAAATAATATTTATTTTAAGTATTTATTAAATAATATTTATTTTGTAAGTACAAAATAGTATTTATTTTATCTTCATACTTTTATGTAAACATTCGATTTGATATTGATATGCAGAGTAAGAACTAAAGAAAGTTGTGTTTGTATGAAGTGTTTGATAAGCAAAAGAAGATGAGACCAGTTAATTAGGTAAAGAATTATGAGTGGTAGGGAACCTAATTTTATTCCTTATTCAATTCTGTCACATCATTGAAAATTACTTCCATTGTAGAGGTTCTCTCCACCAACACACGCACACATACTCACACCCCTCATTTCAAATATCAAAATCTCCAAATACATTTATAGAGGGTTTAATAAATTAAATGATTAAACATTTAGTATAACCAAACTGAAGCTTTTGGGGGTGCTTTTTCATGTTATCACTTTAAAATTGAAGTAATTATTCTTCTTTTAGGTATTTACTATATTTAAACAATCTTTCAGAATAAATATAACATGCATTGTCTACATTTTTAATAAACTGTATAGATATTAATACAATTTTAGAATGATTAACATTGCTGGTAGAATCTATTAATAAGAATAAATTTATGTTAAAAAACTAGAAAATTTGAGGTGTTTAAATGTATGACTTAGATTATAATATCATATAAATTTGGCTACTTGTCTGGTTACTTACAGATAATGAAACCATTAGTGCAGTCATGAATAAAATACAACTCAGAGTAAATGCATTTCTGTAGTAAATATGTACAGCTTTCTTTGAGAAAAATTAAAGAAAAAGAAACTGATAACAATCATGCTTCCTGAGTTTCTGTCAGAAGCTTAAGTCCTCCTTTGTTTTGATATGTGGATTCCAAAGCATCCTTAGTGCTTTTGGAGTGGAGGATTCTAAAGGGAGGAAGCGTCTGAAGTACCCACAGAAGGCTGCTCTGAGAGTGAGAATAATGCAAAGGTTTGTTACATACAGGCTGTTCCCCATTTCTGTTCCAGTGCAGGTTGTGATTCAGTCTTTATACAGTTCGCTTACACATCCTTCAAACAACTCTGAAAACCTGGAGCTTCAAATTGTGTCTTCTGTTTGTGACACTTACTGGGAAGGTGTGTGAGTGGAAACGTCTGTGTGTGTGTGTGTGTGTGTGTGTGTGATGCTGGACTGCTTGCTGAAAGCGACCTTTAAGATTTCAAATTGGGGAATTTAAATAGAAGACCAGGAAGTAAATATTAAATATATGTATTCATGCATATATATGAATGATTTCCCAAAGTTGCATTTAAATTACTTCGATTCTAGTTGCTAGCTTTGTTATGTCTCATTATATTGATGAGTCCTTATTTTCTCCAGACATTTTCCTAGGTGCTGTGTAAAACCGATTTGGATCAGACTCTGGAACAGTGGTGACTCCATCAAGACATAATTCCCTTATAAGCCCCACCGGGCTCTCACACTGGGGAGACTGAAATTACACATTAAAAAATGGGGATCAGGAATCCCCTTTTTTCAGGTTCGCACCCTTTAGCTCAAAGTCCTATCAAACCAGGATGGAGCTAAACAGACATTTTCTAAATATTTTAATATATTGGTGATTCCCATTTTTTTTTTAACATATAAGACATTCAAGAAGGATGAACTTCCAGAGCCTCAATCCCATTCCTACTTATTAACAGTTTCTTGTATGCTGTTTGTTTGTCTGTGTATTATTTATTGATTTGGTTGCATGGTCTTAGCTGAGACACATGGCTTCTTCTGCTGTGGTAGCCGGGCTTCTCTACTTGAGTCGTGTGTGGTCAGTAGCTGTGGGCATACAGACTTCGTTTCTGGGCGGCATGCGAGATCTTGCCTCCTCAACCAGCACTTGAACCCATGTTCCCTGCACTGGAAGGCAGATTCTTAACCACTGGGCCACCAGGGAAGTCCACTTCTTATGTGTTTTTGTACTATTATATTTACCTAAACATCTTTTTCAAAAGTTCTTACCCAACAGGACTGTACAAATATCTATGTGGTCTAATGATATAATGGTAAAGCCAACATTTGTAAACCAGCTTAAAAAAGCATCACTAGTGCTTGTTCAAGATTGAAAAATATAGAAATAACTTAAATGCATAAAGCCAGGATGATGTGTGAACACATTTTCACTTGTTTTTTCACTCGGTGTATGTTGGTTGTCTTTGCTATCCACCTCTAAACAGTGCCACTTGACTTTGCCAGAAAAAATGCCTCAGTGTCTGTTCAGATAAAGGACAGTGTCCTGGTACCTGGAAGACTGCTGGAGAATAGTTTGTTTTATGTCTTACATTAAGCATCGTTTTTACCCAGGCATAATCTAGTAACTGTAAATAGAATTCAAAAAATTACTCAACATATTATACTAATAAGGCAAAAACTACTGTAACTCTAGTATGCTGAGAGTTATGGTAACATGAGTTCCTTTTTTGGTAAAAATAGTAAATATTTTAGTGAAGACTCCAAAGATGAATCACAAAGGTGGGAAGTAAGAACAGTGGAAGATTAAGCAGTGGAGGCACTCCTTAAACCATTGGTCAGCACTATACATCTATCTTTTCTAGGAGCTTTTCTGATGGCCAGAGAGAGTTCAATGTGAAATAATGATTTTGTATATTGAGGAAATTGAGTCAAATTTAGAAATTCAGTGATGATTACCTGAATATCTGGTTGAAATATACACAATTTCTTTGGATTCTCTAGCTATTTTATCTTTAGTCAACAAGTGATGAATGCCTTTCACTCATCAGCCTTTGGTTCATGATCACTGTGACCATTTTTAGTTATTTGTGAGTGTGGTTTATAGACACAGTCTGTCTCGCTGAAGAGATACATGCTTCAGTCATTTATAAACTGCTCAATTTGGAAATAGAATCCCTAGGAAAGTCAAAGGTTAGAAGCACCAGAAGATGTTTGTATTCTGTATAGTCTACTAATATGATGTGTGTCATAGTTCAGTGTTGGATTTTTATTATTAATCAGTCTTTCAGCTGAGAACTCTCACAAGCCTGGGAGCACCTAAGATAAAGGATGATAGGCACCTTGATCCCTTCACATAAAACAACCTCCTGAAAGTTGATGCCCATGACTTAAGCCTTGTTATATAGGCAACATTTTAGAGCCATAAATGTTCAGGTAATTACGTGGTTTAATCAGTGGGCTATTATTTCTGTTAGTGGATTAAATGAGACACTAGCCAACTGAATAAACCATCAAATTTTTTAAAATATGTTTCTGAAGATTCTTTATAAATAGAAAAATTCTCAATAACCTGTCTTTAATTTTTATTTTCAGGTTGGTGAGACCAGATGCAAAAAGGTTTGTACGTCCAAGTCTGATCTGAGATCAAACGACTTCAGCATCGTGGGAAGCTTACCGAGAGATTTTGAATTGTCCAATTATGACTGCTATGGAAAACCCATTGAGGTCAACAATGGACTTGGGAAGTCTCAGGCCAAGAACAACAAGAAGCCGCCTCCGGCCAAACCCGTTATTCCAACAGCAGCAAAGAGAATCGACCTTTACGCGAGAGCCTTGTTTCCTTTTTGCTTCTTATTCTTCAACGTTATCTACTGGTCTATATATTTATGATAAACCCTTTCCATTCATATGAAATATAATCCCATTGCATTGTGACCAACCTCGTTCATAAATGCCAATCTGTGAACAATCTTTGCATTTTCATAGCAGTGTATTGCATTTTGGATGCCATGGGATTGTAACACAAATATGGCACCTTCATGTGGAATGGCAGCATGATTGTGTTATGTCTGTGCTCTAATCATGATGTACTTAGGTAAAGCAAACATAATTGCTTTAGGAATAAACGAAGGATAAGCATACTACATAAAATAAAATCCAAACGTTTCTCTCCAGTTAGTGTAAATTGCAAACACTTCTGATAATTCCAATAATAAAATGGTATGCACGCTGAACCCTGTTAAGATCAGCATTCCAATGTATGTAGCATTTCAAATCTTCCTTGTAACTTTCAGAGAAAGCCATCTTATTCTTGTATAATTTTAGATGGTATTATTACAGATAAAGCAAAATTGTATTACATATGGTATAACTTTATAAGTAGAAATATATCAGCTATAATTATGTGGGGGCTGTGGAGAAATAAAGTTCAAAAAGATTCCTAATTTGTAAAGTCAGCTAATTTTAAAGTGTGCCCGTGTTGGCAATGCCAGACAATAAAATCCAGTAAGCATTTTTGAAACAAAGGGAAATCTAGATTTACCTACATTCATGCTGAATTCTGGTTTCTGATAAGAAAGAAGATATATTGATTAAATATTTCTGATAAAAGAAATTCTATTTAATCCACTTTAAAACCTAAATATATTTTCATGGATTTTATTTTGTTGATACAGAGTATACAGAATCATTGTGCCTTAAAAAGAGTCATAAATATTTTAAATTGGAATATAGTAATGAATATTGTGATTTCATACCATTTTTAAGAAACCAAGAAGAAAATACCTTATTACTAGAAGTAACTTGAGTTAGGAAGAAAAATCCATTATCATTAAATTAAAATCATTAGAAGATTTTAGCTTCTTTATTTTATTAAGATGCTAGCATATTTTAAAGTAAAATTAATTTTTTTCATTTCCTTTTTTCTTATTTGAATAATGTTTGACTTGTTACAAAACATTTAACAATTAAGTAAATGATTACTTCATTAGGCCTCACCTCTAGTTGCATTTTCTTTCTTGCTGAAAGTCTGGACTACTTAAATTATACTTGCTTTGATCTTGTTCCAACTTGAAAATAAGTACTTTCTGGTCTATAAGACTTGAATTTCCTAGTAATATCAGAGCCAAAATACCTTTTTATTTCTCCATAGCTGATACTAGGACTATCAGTAATCCACGTAACATAAACATGAGGCCAAATAAGTATATTTACATTATGTGGAGAATTTTGTAGCAGCTGAGATCTTGGATGGTTAATTCAATAATAAAGTGTGTTTACATACAGTTTATGCAAACTGCAACCTATAATTCAAGGCTATTTTATTGAAGACTTTAATTTGTAAAAGAGTCACTGATTACTAAATCTTTACAAAATGAGATGTATCTAATCCTCTGTGGTCTTTCAGCACCCTCTAGTTGCAAAAGCTTAGCCATCTGAATCATTTTAAAATTGCCGCAAGTCACCCTATCGGTAGACTTAACATCCTGCTAGGACCCAGGGCAGTAGTATCTTAATGGTACTGTGATAGGAAAAAAGTGTCTTGAAAAAGACTTAGACCATTTAAATTTGTATTAATAATAATTATACTTCCCTATAGTCTCTTTTCTTTATCCTTGCAAATTTCATTCATATTAGGGAGTTTGATTTCCATGCAGTTTTAAGTGGGATATGTACCCAATGGAAAATAGGTCTCATTTTGTAAGAATTTAGTTCTTGAAAATAATGTGAATGAATTTCTTTCTGTAATATAACATTGCAGCCTCCTAAGATCCGTTTTACTATCCAAATATATATAAATAGCTATCCCAGGATTAAGTGTGTATATATAACTACAAATGGAACATTGCACAATGATCATAATGCAGTACAATCAGTGTCCACTAACAGTTGCTTTCTACTGTTATGTTGAGAATTTAGCCAATTAACCCAGGGTAGTTCTGATCTGTGTACTTTAAGTATTATGTCTTTCTAGGAAACTTGCAGTATTTACCTGGATATCAGTGTTGCAAATTCGATCTTTCCAAAATAAAAATGATCTCCTCCTTACAAATCAGTGGCTTCTCTTATTTTCTGTTTCTGATAAAAAAAAAATCTCACTATTCCAGTCCTCTGAGGTCCATCCACCTTCCTTTCTCACATGGTACCCGCTGTCAAGTTCCAACCTCTAAAGTTCTCTCCCTTACGCTGACCAGCTGGTCTCCATTTCTGCAAACACCACCCAATTTGTTTCCCTTTTATGTTCATCAGACTGTTACCACAGTCTGAAGGCTCCCTCTTTCATAACTCTGTTTTTGAATTTACTTTGTGATGTTTATTTTTTAATTGCATAAGTAATACATAGATATCTTGTTGCATTAGAAAAACAGATGTATTTAAAGTAAGCACTTAATGCTGGTGTTATCACCTTTTTTCTACAAACTCTCCTCTCTTCCCAGAGGTCATCACTGTATTTTGAGCATCTAGACCTTACTCTACGCATCTACAACTTCTATCTACTTTTTAAATATAAAGGACAATTTAACATAAATGGAATTTTACCATAGGTACAGTTTTTCAGTTTATTAATTTTTCATCTATTGGAGATCTTTCTATTTGGGGTCATATCAGATGTGCATACATCTGTATTTGGTCTCCTGTTATTCTCTAGTGTGAATGTACCTGAATTTAGCTACTTTTTAAACACAAATTTTTATTGTTTTTGCTTTCTCTTTAAAAAAATATTATTTTTCAAAAAAATATTTATTTATTTGGCTGCACCAAATCTAGTGGCACAAGGCATCTTTAGTTGCAGCAACTGTGATCTAGTTCCCCGACCAGGGATCAGTCATTTACCTGGGACCCCTGCTTTGGGAATGTAGACTATTAGCCACTGGACCATCAGGGAAGTTCTGTTTATCCTTTCTAATGCAAAATAGCATTGCACTAAATGTTTTTGCTCACATATGCATATATTTCCACAAGATAGATATCAGAAGAGGAGTTACTGAGTTGAAAAATATCTATGTTTTAAATTCTGGTGTGTGTGCTCAGTCGTGACCAACTCACGGCCCCATGGGCTGTATGTAGCCTGCCAGGCTCTTCTGCCCTTGGAAGATTCCAGGCCAGTATACTGGAGTGGGGTGCCATTTCCTACTCCAACACGCATTTCTTGCCTCTCCTATATTGGCAGATAGATTCTTTACCACTAGTGCCACTTGGAAAGCCCATTAAGCTGGCACAGCAACAAAGAACCAGGACAGCCATGAAAAAAAAAAAAAAAAAGACAGGAAAGTCAATTCCAGAAAGCAAATCCTCACTTGAATTTAGAACAAGGAAAAGTTAGAGATTACACAACCCCCACCCACCCACCTCCCACCCCCCACCCCCACACACAAAGCTGAGATCATGGCATTCTGCTCAGGTATCTTTAGAGCTTTGTGTTGCCCAATGAACCAAGTAAACAATCCACTCTCTGACATATAAAATTCAGATTGTTAAATGTTTAACTTATTTTGTAGCCATTTCATACCGCTCACATCTTAAATGCCAACCAAACCGAAGCTGACCTTTTATGTTTCACACTTAGCATTGACAGGAATACTAAGTTCAGCCAGGTTCCTTTCCTTTCAGGTTAGTGGTTAATTTTACGTCTCATTATTTCTCTTAAGTGGGTCATTCTTGGATGGTGTGTCTTCAAATACTTATTTTAACTGAAATGTTTTTATTCAGCATTAAGCATTTTTCAGTTATGTGGTTTCCTCTCTATTAAATAATGAAATTAAAATATTTACCATTACCATATGCAGTATAAAGATTAAGCTGCTCTAAAAGCCACTCAGTTTATCATCATCCATATAATGGAAAATTTTAGTTTCAATATACAGTTGGATATGAAATTTTAAAGTACCAATCCTAAGATGAGAAATAGTTTGAAACAATTTTTATAACCTTTAATAAGGATTTATTGTTAGAATATTATTACCTTGCTTTATAAAAAAGCAGAATTTGCCACTTATATTTTCAAATTAAATTCATATGCTTATACAACATATCAATGATCTAGCATTCACTAACTACCCTCTGCTTTTTTTCTTTTTTTTTTATGAAGCTAGTCTTAACCTTTTAAGAGGTTAGTGTCCAGTTCTTTATATCAATGGAGTAGATATACTTTACAGACTTTCTTGTGATTGATATTAATGGGTATCTCATTGAATACCTTTATTCAAAGGTGAATATAATGTTAGTGTGTGTAATATGCATAAACTTAATATTTTTAATTTTGATACACACATACGCATTTTCTCTACACACACACACATATACATATTATTAAATTTTATCCTTACCCAGTAAGAGCAATGAGAAAATTCATGAATTCTGTTCTAGTTGGAATTTCTGTACTCCAAACATTAAGTGCATTTTGACTCCCGTAAATATTTTTTAAATTTCTCAAACCAGAAGTCAAGGGATACGTGTGTGTATGTGTGTGTGTGTTAGTCTCTCGACCATGTCTGACTCTTTGCAACCCCATAGACTGTAGTGCGCCAGGCTCCTCTGTCCATGGGATTTTCTAGGCAAGAATACTGGAGTAGTTTTCCATGCCCTTCTCCTCAAGAGATACCTGGGTAACAGGCAAGTTAGGCCTTGGATAACAAAGTGAAGCAGGGCAAAGGCTAACAGAGTTTTGCCTAGAGAAGGCACTGGTCATAGCAAACACCATCTTCCAACAACCCAAGAGACAACTTTACATATGGACATCACCAGATGGTCAATACTGAAATCAGGTTGATTATAGTCATTGCAGCAAAAATAAGACCAGGAACTGACTGTGGCTCAGATCATGAACTCATTGCAAAATTTAGACTCAAATTAAAGAAAGTAGGGAAAATCATTAGGCCATTCAGATATAACCTAACTCAAGTCCCTTACGATTATACAGTAGAAGTGACAGATAGACTCAAGGGATCAGATCTGACAGAGTGCCTGAAGAACTATGGATGGAGGTTTGTGACATTGTACAGGAGACAATGACCAAGATCATATCCAAGAAAAAGAAAGGCAAAATGGTTGTCTGAGGAGGTCTTACAAATAGCTGAGAAAAAAAAGAAACTAAAGGCAATGGAGAAAGAGAAAGATATATCTACCTAAATGTAGAGTTCCAGAGAATAGCAAGGAGAGATAAGAAAGCCTTCCTCAGCCATCAGTGCAAAGAAATAGAGGGAAATAATAGAAAGGGAAAGACTAGAGATCTCTACAAGAAAATTAGAGATACCAAGGGAATATATCATGCAAAGATGGGCACAATAAAGGACAGAAATGGTATGGACCTAACAGAAGCAGAAGATATTAATAAGAGGTGGCAAGAGTGCAAAGAAGAATTGTACAAAAAAGATCTTCACTACCCAGATAACCATGATGGTGTGATCACTCACCTAGAGCCAGATATCCTGAAATGTGAAGTCAAGTAGGGACTTAAGAAACATCACAACAAACAAAGCTAGTGGAGGTGATGAAATTCTAGCTGAGCTATTTCAAATTCTAAAAGATGATCCTGTGAAAGTGCTGCACTCAATATGCCAGCAAAATTGGAAAACTCAGGAGTAGCCACACGACTGGAAAAGGTCAGTTTCTATCCCAATTCCAAAGAAAGGCAATGCCAAAGAATATTCAAACTACTACACAAATGCATTCATTTCACACACTAGAATAATTTTAAAAATATAGTAATAATAATAAATAAAATACTCTTAATGCCCCTAAAAAAAAAAAAAATTCTTCAAGCTAGGCTTCAAAAGTACATGGACCAAGAACTTCCAAATGTTCAAACTGGATTTGGAAAAGGCAGAGGAACCAGAGATCAAACTGCCAACATCTGTTGAATCATAGAAAAAGCAAGAGAATTCCAGAAAAACATCTTCTTCTTGCTAAAGCCTTTGACTGTGTGGATCACAACAAACTGTGGAAAATTCTAAAGAGATGGGAACACCAGACCACATTATCTGCCTTCTGAAAAACCTGTATGTAAGTTAAAAAGCAACAGTTAGAATCAGACATGGAACAATGGACTGGTTCCAAATTGGGAAAGGAGTATGTCAAGGCTGTATATTGTCACCCTGCTTATTTAACTTATATGCAGAGTACATCAGGCGAAATGCTGGGCAGGATGAAGCACAAGCTGGAATCAAGATTGCCGGGAGAAATACCAACAACCTCAGATATGCAGATAATACCACACTTATGGCAGAAAATAAAGAGGAGCTAAAGAGCCTCTTGATGAAAGTGAAAGAGGAGAGCGAAAAAGCTGGCTTAAAATTCAACAGCAAAAAACTAAGATCATGGCATCCAGTCCCATCACTTCATGGCAAATAGATGGGGAAACAATGGAAATAGTGAGAGACTTTTTATTTTCTTGGGCTCCAAAATCACTGCACATGGTCACTACAGCCATGAAGTTAAAAGAGATGCTTACTCCTTGGAAGAAAAGCTATGACCAACTTAGCATATTAAAAATCAGAGATATTACTTTACCAACAAATGTCCATCTAGTCAAAGCTACGATTTTTCCAGTAGTCATGTATGGATATCATAGTTGGACCATGAAAAAAGCTGAGCACAAATGAATTGATGCTTTTGAACTGTGGTGTTGGAGAAGAATCTTGAGAGTCCTTTGGCCTGTGGAGAGATCAAACCAGTCAATCCTAAAGGAAATCAATCCCGAATATTCACTGGAAGGACTGATGCTGAAGCTGAAGCTCCAATACTTTGGTCACCTGATGCAAAGGAGTGACTCATTTGAAAAGACCCTGATTCTGGGAAAGATTGAAGGCAGGAGGAGAAGGGGACGACAGAGGATGAGCTAGTTGGATGGCATCACCGACTTGTTGGACATGAGTCTGAGCAAGCCCCAGGAGTTGGTGATGAATAGGGAAGTTTGGTGTGCTACAAGTCCATGGGTTGCTGAGAGTTGGACCCGACTCAGTGACTGAACTGAAATGATCATGTCTCATACCCAAAACAAGTCTTTTTCATCTTCTCAGTGTAGAATAGTAAATAAAAAATTGTAAATACATAAATGTTTATTGGATACGTAAAAATATTCAAGGTCTTGTGTTAGCTTAAGATGAAGAAAACTTTTAAGGGTGGAATCACTCCTTAATGATAGTCAACAGTATGAGAGTTAATTACACAAATCACTATAATACAAATCATAATGAATATCATTTAAAAGCATAAGAGAAGAAAATCATTGAAATTAAATAACTTGTCTTAAAGAAAAATAACTAAAAATTACTTCAGCCAAATAAACGTCATTTTACTACAGATCATAGAATTTTGAAGCGGGACATTAACTAAAAGAAAAAGTACGAACTGTAAAGTATAGAAACATTGCCATTAAAAGTTAAAGTGTCATTTGAATTTTATTTCCTAGCTAACGTGACTGAGGAAATAATGAACAGGAAAGCAAATTTTCCACAGCTGATGATGTAAAACACTTTAGCTAGTGTTTGTTTCTTAACCAAAATTCCCATCTGATCTTCATCCTATAACTTGAAACAATTTTCAGAAGAAAAAAAAAAAATCTCAATTGGTAACCTGAGGCAATGGCAGTTCAGTTAATATGATTCAGAGTGAGGCAAGCAGGAGTCAGAGTGCTCTGTGATGCAGTGAGAATGCAGTCAATTACCTCATCAAATAGGGATTTTATTAGTCAATTAGCATTGCCTTGCCCCATGCCTTGGCTGACACATAACAGAAAACTTATTTTGTTAGATGATAAACAAGAGGAAGAGGCAAGTGATTTTAGCTTTTGAAAATCTCGCTGAGTTGATTGTATGTTCTCAAGGGATATGCTTTTAAGTGTTTATAGGAGTTGCAAATGTAGCCGAAGGAACATGGCATTTCACAATAGTAAACGCTCTGGCTGCTTCTCTTGCAGGACCACAACCTAGTTCCATAAAGCTTTTAGAAACCTTCTGAGGACATGAACTTGATACACAAGAGCAGCAGCATCTCTGCTGCTTACTAACAAACTTAAGCATTTTCAATAAATCTAAGTCAGAATCTGCTGGCTTGTCAGTTACGAAGATGATATTTCACTCACTGAGAGAAGATAACATGGAACTCATTAGCAGGAATACCTAATAAATTCTGCCTTGGACTATTATAAAGCCTCTTTCTAAGCACAGCTGCCTGTCTCTGGTTTATTCATTTGTATACTCAAAAGCCCTTTCATTCAAAAATCACTAGAGTCTCCTATCAGTCCACTGGTATCTTGGAAGCTTCCAAATTTCCAAGGAATTAACTTAAATGTCCAAATAAAACTGTGAAATTTCCTAAGAAATATACATGGGACATCCATCCTATAGAAATAATCCCAGAGTCTATGCTATGTCAGAAGCCTATCCAGTGTGTAGTCACAGAGGGAGCCGGAGAGAGTAGGAAGACTGGGCTAAAAGAAATAATGGTGTGTGATTATAGCTATAGGTTTGTCATTTACAACCCTGCAGACCTTGTTAAAGAATCTTCTCAATTACCCTATTTTCAAAGAGGGGTTAAAAACAACCTAAAAATTACCAACTACAACCTACAATTCTATCTTTTGCAGTGTTTTACAACAAAAGACTTTGAAGCAGGTGGTCTGAGATAGTGTCCCATTCACTAGAGTAAACGTTGGCAAATTTTTTAACATCCTGAGCCTCAGTTTCCCCAATGAAAAGAACATAGTAACATTAATATGAGGATATAATGTATTATTACATGTAGTCTCAGCAGAGTTCCCAGTGCAGAGTAAGTGTGCAGTGAATCATGGTAATTATTATCTCCTTTTATCTCTTTCTATTACTACACTATTTCTAGCACTACACTACTTCTATTGAAGTTTCAGTCTTTCAAAATTTCTTCATTAGTGCAAAATCCTATATTAGCTAATATATGCACTGACATCCATAATCATTGAGCTCAATTTTGAATACAAAACAATATAAAGAGAATAGCAATAGCAGGAAATATCAATATATATTAAAATGTTCTTGGAATATTTTAAGGAGTTCTTGGATTATTTAGTTGGAGATCCATAATTTAGGAATTAGGTTGTAGGCAATGGAATGCCCAACATTCAGAATCTACATAGTTAAGGGTAATATTTTACATTTATCCTATAAAAAGAAAACTAAATAAATTAGAATATTTCAGAATTTAAAAAAAAAGAATAAGGGAAAGAATTTCCAAGATGTATTAAACAGGCTGTACAAATGAAGCTCATATTAACTCGTGCATGTATGGAAGTGATTCATGTATTGTATAATCTCTTTTAACTCATGCATGTATGGTACTAATAAAAGATAATTAATGCTCATAATGATCATCCTGGAAAACTGCATCTTTGCAAAATTCTTTCAGAAACAAAGAGAGAACACTAAATTATGTTCAATAGTATTGTTGTGTTAAAATATTTTATTGTATTGTCCTTCTTTGAAGATTTGTAATCCAACTACTGAACAATGGTTATTCTCAATTAATCAAAATATCCAATTAACCAGTTCCATACAGATGGTAATGTGCTGCATTGAGAATTCACATTAAAAATGTGTGAGGCCAACCTCTAGGTAATAAAATCATATTTAACTCTCCTTAAGGTAATATGTTTGATATTATGGTCACAGTATTTATCCATTTATTGAAGAAAGCTTGTTAAATACTTAAAACATAAGTATAATGCCGAGAAGATACTAGATTTTTAAAAATATATACATGCATCATGTGAATGTATGTATATATGGATGTATGTATTTACGTGTGTGTTTGTGTGAAGAGGTTTATGCAAATATATGTATATATCTGTATATGTATATTTGTTGAAAAATGTTGTTTGCTCAGTCACGTCCAACTCTCTGCAACCCCATGGACTGTAACCCCAGGCTTCTTGTCCACGGGATTCTCTAGGCAGGTATGCTGGAGTGAGTAGTCATACCCTTCTCCAGGGGATCTTCCCAATCCAGGGATCAAACTTCAGTCTTGTATTGCAAGCAGATTCTTTACTGTCTGAGCCACCAGGCCAACCATATGTATATATACATATATAGTATGTAACATTAATTTGTATTTTATTTGCAATTAAGAGATACTCCTTTTTGCTCTTTAGGAACCCCTACAGTGTACCTGTTTCATGTATATCTGAAACAACTTCACATGAATGTTACATTAGGTGCTCTTTAAGGGAATGCCTACTTAAAGATCAAATAAAATGTGTGCTAATTGATATGAACCAGATGGCCCACAGACAGAAGACTTAGTCTCAACAGATTGTTCCACTTATTTATTTATATGCAGTACACGGAAACACACTCCCACTCTTACATGTACCTCAGGTCCACTCTGTCCCAACTCATAAAACGCACTGTCTGTTCCCTTACCCCATCATTCCAGACATCAAGAGCAACTCTTCTTTTCTACCTGCCAAAAGGTTCTGGCAGGAAACATGCCCAGTTGCATCCATACTCACTTTGTCTTATTCTTTTGGATGCACGTGCTCTTTAGGGTGAATCTAACTCCTTCCACATACACCAAGTCCTCCAGGGCATTTTGATACTTGCAGAATGTCCCATTCTGTTGGGATGTATATCTTGATATCATACTCATCTATCTTATTTCCTTTGTGCCTGCTAGCGTGTCTGTGCCATTATAAATAAAACCCGCACATCCTGAAGCTTTCTGTGTTTCGCTTCTATCTCTGCCATGCATGCACGTAACCAGAGCTGTCCAGAGAATTGTTTAAGTTAGATATCAAACCATGAAGCAGATCTCAAGCTCTGTGTGTTACAAGTAACCCCTGTTTATTTTCCTTCACCATCTAGGGATATGGGATTTGAATTAACATTTTTCTTGCTCTCTAATGCTCTCTAATAATCTCTCCTAGATTATTTCTCTAGCTATGTGTAGATAAATACCCATAGAGCTTGAGCTTTAACAAATCACCATAGACTGGGTGGCTTAAACCACAGCCATCTATTATTGCTCATGATTATGGAGGCTGGTGGCCCAAAATCAGGGTGCTAGTGTGGTCAGGTTCTTGGGGATGGCTCCTTCCTGGTTACAGAGGAGTGTCTTCCTGTCTCTTTCACCCTCACATGGCAGAAAGAGAGCTGGCCAGCTCTCTGTCCATTTGTATAACAACACTAATCCCCTTCAAGAGAGCTCCACCCTCATGACCTAATGACCTCCTCAAACCTCAGATTCCAAATACCATTACATGGGGGTCTGGGTATCAACATTTCAACCTATGAATTTGGGGATAACAGATATTTACAACATTGCACTTTGTAAAATTCCTTTCTTTTTTTTAAACAAACGGTGTGGCTCTGTGCCAATAAAACTTTCTTTATGAACATTGAAGTTTGAATTCCATGTAATTTTCACATGTCATGAAGTCTTTTCTGATTCTTTGTAAAAACTAGTGTAAAATGTAAAAGCTATTCTCTTTTAAATGTTTTTTTGATAGTGCTAAAAGTCATATAAAACATACTATTTTAACCATATTTAACTGTGCAGCTCAGTGGCACTAAGTGTATTCACATTGTCGTATAAGTTTCACCATCATCCATCCCCTGAAATTTTTATCTTCCTAAACTGAAATGCCATCCCCATTAAACACTAACACCTCTCCCAACCTTCTTAACTACCCACTCCCACTTGTACTATCTCCCTGTTTTACTCTTTTATTTTGTGTGTATGAGAGAGAAAGATGGAGAGAGAGACACACAGAGATAGGGATGTGAATCCATAAAAGTCAGAAAAGTGGTAAAGGAAATATAATAATTAGCTATATTCCAACAGATTTATATCACCTCAACTTCCCAGCGTATTTGATTGAAGTTTTATTTTATTCTTTTTATTGATAAATAATACATGAATACTTTGTCTTAAAAAAAAAAACCATTTAAAACCTTTAAGATAAACTTGAAATCATCATGACCTCCAATTCTTTATCTTAATTCTCTGCACTTACACCTAGAGAGAACCATGATTATCAGTTTGTTTGTATTTTTCCAAACAAATTTAATACTATTTTAAAGAAAAAATATGTAAAAGTGTTAATGTTTTTAAATTTACTGCATGCATCACTCACAACACTAGGTTTTTTGAGAACTATTCACAAAGATACACAGATTATGCAGATTACAAAGATATGCAGATTATCATATGCATGTATCATATTTTATTTAATTATGTAATTATATTGTTTCAAAATTTTAATTTCAAACAATACTGAAATAAACATTTTTTGTTTTTTGTGCTCTATTATTTATCAGAGAATGACTCTGTATAGCAGATAACTACAGATAAACCCTCTGTGCAACTAAAAAAATTAATTAGTAACAAAACTTTTCTACAGTAATAGCATCAATTGACACTTCTGGAAAGATTGTAAGAAAAAACTTATTTCACACCCTGAATTCAACAAGTGGTGTAATCAGAATTTAACCTGTAGAAATTTCACCAAGCTGATATGCTCAGTTCAGTTCAGCCGCTCAGTCGTGTCCGACTCTTTGCAACCTCATGGACTGCGGCACACCAGTTCTTCCTGTCCATCTTCCCTGTCCATCACCAAATCCGGTAGCTTACTCAAACTCATGTCCATCGAGTCCGTGATGCCATCCAACCATCTCAACCTCTATCGTCCCCTTCTCCTCCCACCTCTAATCTTTTCCAGCTTCAGGGTCTTTTCCAATGAGTCAGTTCTTTGCATCAAGTGGCCAAAATATTGGAGTACTGATCTCCTTTAGTATTGACTGGTTAGATCTCCTTGCAGTCCAAGGGACTCTCAAGAGTCTTCTCCAACACCACAATTCAAAAACATCAATTCTTCAGCGCTCAGCTTTCTTTATAGTCCGACTCTCACATCCATACATGACTACTGGTAAAACCATAGCTTTGCCTAGACAGACATTTGTTGGCAAAGTAATATCTCTCCTTTTTCATATGCTGTCTAGGTTTGTCATAGCTTTTCTTCCAAGGAGAAAGCATCTTTAATTTCATGGCTGCAGTCACTATCTGCAGTGCTTTGGAAACCCAAAATGATGTGCTAAATAAACTCATTGTCTCAATTTGCAGCTACTGACACAATTGTATTGCTTTTCTCTCATAAACTGTAACATACTGTGTTAAAAGACTTTCTAACTTGAAATACTACCTGGGATAAACTGTTTTTTTGTTGTTTTTTTTTTGTCTGTGACATATTTTTAGCACATTCCTTTTACATTTAGTATAGTCTTTTTAGAGTTATATGAGTTGTTTTATATGTATTTAAGTGACATTGGCCAATAATATCATTTTCTTATAGCATCCATATTCTATTTATGCTTCAAGATTACACTCATTTTATAAAATGTACCTTATTATTTCTTCCTAGACTGGAAGAAATTAAATAAGCCTGGGGCTTTCACTCCCATAAAACACATCTAGCGTTCTGCTACTGAAGGTAAATTGAAAGACATTTATTATTCTAAGTACATTTTTTAAAAAGTACATATTGTTCTATGCAGATTCTTTTCTTCTTAGATGAATTTTGATAACACATTTTTCTCCAGGAAATCATCCATTATATTTGATTTTTAAATTACTGACAATTATCCATGAAATAATGCTTTGGAGCATCTTTACTCTAATATGATCCATATCACTTTCTATCTTTGTGATATTTACTCATAACTTCTCTTTTCTTAATCACAGAAACGTTTTCAATTTTGCTAGCCTTATGAGAGAATTGGTTTAGTTTTTTATTGACCAACTCTGATTTGATGCATATGCTACTTCATTAATTGCTCTTTTTCTCTTCAGTTTCTTTCTTCTGTTTTCTTTGGCTTTATTTCGTTGTTCTTTCCTAAACTTCTTGAGTCCAATGCTTAGTTTATTTTTCCAACCATTCATATTTTCTGAATGCATTTACTGCTATAAATTCCTCTTTAGTTACTGCTGCATACCACAAATTTTATAGGCATTTTTGTTGAAGCTGAGTTACAAAAGATTTTAAGTTTATTTTTAGTTTATTCTGTAACTAAAATTACTTAGGAGTGTGACTTCTAGAATCCCAATTCATAGTATGTTTGGCTATCATTAGGGGTATCTTTTTTTTTTTGGCTACAATTTTATTATTGATATCTTTATTTAGTAGATGTGATTGGTGAATATAGTCTGTGAAAAATGACTTCTCTGATGGTCTCGTGGTTAAGAATCTGCCTGCCAATCCAGGGGGCACAGCTTCAGTCTCTGATGTGGGAAGATCCCGCATGCTGCAAGGCAACTAAGACCGTGTGTCACAACTCCTGAGCCTGTATCTAAAGCCTGGGAACCACGCCTACTGAACCCATGCACCTAGAACCTTAGCTCCACAAGAGAAGCCACAGTCATGAGAAGCCTGAGCACCACAAACAGAGCAGCCCCCACTCACCACAACTAGGGAAAAGCCCACACATAGCATCGAAGACCCAGTGCAGCCAAAAATAAAGAAAGAAAGGAATAATTTTTTAAAAATCTGTGAAAAAAATGCTTAAAACTTGTCATTTTCTTTTTATAACCCCATTAGATTTGGCTCTGTATATTTTGAGACTTTATAAATATTTTTCTCTATGTATATTACACACACACACATATATATAATTTGCACACATTTGAATTCAAGACTGACATTTTGTGTTGCATTACTGCATTTGGTTGCATTTTTTTCTATGAATTGTACTGTTTAGCCTTGTTTCACACCTTTCCACTTTAATTCTACATTTTATTTTGCCTAATGTTAGTTTTATCATGTAACTTTGTCTTTGTTGATCTTTCCATCTTTTTGGTGTTCCTTTGCCTTAGATGTGTTCCTTACAAACTTTGTATAACTATGTTATGTGGGTTATTTTAAAATCTAACTTGAATGCTGGCTTCATCATAATAAAACATGAGAGAAAGTCAAACTGAGGGACATTATGTGAAGACTTGACTAGTCCTCTTTGAAAGTGTTAAAGCTAAAAAAAAAAAAGAAAAATGAAACACTCATGGTTTGGAGGAAGCTGGGAAGACATGAGAATTAAAGGCAACATGGAGAGATCTTGGAACAGAAAAAGGACATTGACAAAAATCTTGGGGATACAGAAGGCAGTCTGTAACTCGAATACAACACTAAAGTTAATATCCTAGCATTTGATATGTTTACCATGTTTACTTACTATGTCATATGAAAGAAAGCTGGGAGAAAGGTATAGGGAACTCTGTATTTTCTTTGTTACTCTTCGGTAAATAGACTTTCATATAAAAATGAAAGTTTACAAATGTAACTTGAGGCAATCCTTCTTGTGTGTAGGGGGCCCCGCTCAATACCCCCATCCTCCTGCCATTCTTAAATTCATCACTTCTATTTTATTTTTTAATTTTTATTTTTAAATTTTACTGGAGTATAGTTAATTTGCAATGTTGTATTAATTTCTGCTGTACAACAGAGTGACTCAGTTATATATATATAAACATTCTTCTCAGATTCTTTTCCATTATGATTTATCACAGGATATTGAATAGAGTTCTCTGTGCTATTCGGTAAGACCTTGCTTATCCATCCTATATATAATAGCTTACATCTATTCATCCCGCTTCTATTTTATGAATGAAGTTTGCTGTGTGGCTCTCTTCCAATGAGGATGCTTCTAAGACGTCACCTCAGTGGTCATCAGCATTTCTGGCCTTAGATTTATTTAACCCCTTCTGTGGTGGGAAAGATTGAAGGCAGGAGGAGAAGGGGATGACAGAGGATGAGATAGTTGGATAGCATCACCAACTCAATGGACATGAGTTTGAGTAAGCTCAGTGAGTTGATGATGGACAGGGAGGCCTGGCATGCTGAAGTTCATGGGGTTGCAAAGAGTTGGACACGACTGAGCAACTGAACTGAACTAAACTGAACTGTGGTGGGTGAAGTTTCCATTAACCCAATAATAAGACAACACTTTTCCTTTCAAGTAGTCTAGAATAAACAGCAGTCTTAGGAAGTTCTCAGATCTGAAATCTTTGAGGTCTCATCTGGGGAGCCTGTTTCAAATTTTTCCCAAAGATTTATTCTGTGTCTGTTTGGCTTGCACCTTGGTCCTAGCGGCTTAAGGCGGATGCTGGAGACACCACTCTGTAACTGTTTAGTGCTAGTTTCTACTCCGAACCCAATTCTAATTCAGATTCCCTTAAAACAGGTAACAAACGAGGACTTACTATATATAGAGTATACATATTGAGAACTATATATATATATATATATATTCCTGTATATACATATCGGGAATTATCCTCAGTATATTGCAATAAACTATATTCTTAGATTAGGAAAATGATTTTGACAACAAATCAAGTAAATCGAATGAATCAGAAGATTCACCCCCATTTAACCCTTAATCATCTATTGTTCACCTTTCGCTCCTGCCTGACATACTGGCTGAATAGAATTGTGACAAAGGGAAATACCCTTTAACCATTTCCTTTATCAGAGTAGTATTTGCTTATCCCCTTTCTGGATTTTTATCTCTTTGACATGAATAACCAGGATGGTCACTCACCTAGAGCCAGACATCCTGGAGTGTGAAGTCAAGTGGGCCTTAGGAAGCAAAACTACCAACAAAGTTAGTAGAAGTGATGGAATTCCAGCTGAACTACTTCAATTCCTCAAAGATGATGCTGCGTTAAGTGCTATGTCAATATGTCAGCAAATTTGGAAAACTCAGCAGTGGCCACAGGACTGGAAAAGGTCAGTTTTCATTCCAATCCCAAAGAAGGCAAAGCCAAAGAAAGTTCAAACTACCATACAATTTGACTCATTTCACATGCTTGCAAGGTTATTCTCAAAATCTTTCAAGCTAGGCTTCAGCAATACAGGAACTGAGAACTTTAATATGTACAAGCTGTATTTAGAAAAGCCAGAGGAACCAGAGATCAAATTGCCAACATCTTTGAATCATAGAAAAATCAAGGGAATTCCAGAAAAACATCTACTTCTGTTCATTGACTATGCTAAAGCCTTTGACTGTGTGGATCATAACAAACTGTGGAAAATTCTTAAACAGATGGGAATACCAGACCACCTTACCTATCTCCTTGGGTATCCTTACTCAGCATCTTTCTTGCCTCTGGGATTCAGTCCTGGGCCTTTCTTGCACAATCCCTGCTTCCATGGGATTGACTATGTTTTGAGCCCTCAGCAGAGAGGCATGTCCTTGGCATCTTAGTCCAGAAGCTCAATTCATTCTCAATCTCTTCCTCTTTGCCCTATATTGTTTTTCTGGCCACTTGTATTTATTGAGAATTTGACAAGTGCTATTGCAGATCCTTCTACATTTCCCAGATCCTCTCAGATCTGTTTCTAGGGTCCATCCTTCAGTTCAGATGTGTCTTTATGTGGAAAGCCCATGGCTAAACCTGCTTCAGAGGATGCTCTGGACATGGACTTCGCCTGGTCAGTGGAAAGGGACCCTAGGTCATGTGTTCTCTGGTCAGGACAGCCTGAACCTAGGACTGACTGTGTGCATGACAGAAGTCTGGACCCTTCACTCTGAGATGGGATTTACATTTCCAACTCCCCAAGGATTCCCTGAGGGTTCAGATTGAACCTGGGGCTCCTAGGGGAAGTTGCACTCTCCTTGGCTTTTTCCCTTCTGGCTCTGGCTCTTCTTTCTCTTCTTGGTTTCTCCTGAGGGCGGCTTCACACATCACTTGCATTTGGATCCTTGACTCAGGTTCTGCTTCTAGGGAATCTGACTGGAGATATTGACTAATACTCAATTCTTGCCCAGCCTTCTGTTCCTGGTGAATCTCAGGGTCTTGCTTTGTCTCGAAAGAACTCAGAGATGAAGTGGTAGGTAAGAAGTGGATCTATTTAGAGAGAAACACACTCCACAGACAGAGTGTGGGCTAACTCAGAAGACGAGAGGGAGTCTTGAAATGTGGTATCGTTAAGTTTCATGGGCTGGGCGATTTCATAAGCTAATGAGTGGGAGGATCATTCCAATTATTTTGGTAAAGGGAGGATTTCCAGAAATTGGGTCACTGCTCACTTTTTGACCTTTTACGGTCAGCCTTGGAACTGTCGTGTCACCTGTGGGTTTGTCACATAGCTGATGTGTTAGATGAGCATATAATGAGGCTCAGGGTCTTGTGGAAGTTGGCTCCCCCACCATTCAGTTCAATCGCTCAGTCATGTCTGACGCTTTGCGACCCCATGGACTGCAGCACGCCAGGCCTCCCTGTCCATCACCAACTCCCTGAGATTACTCAAACTCATGTCCACTGAGTCAGTGATGCCATCCAACCATCTCAACCTCTGTCATCCCTTTCTCCTCCTACCTTCAATCTTTCCCAGCGTCAGGGTCTTTTCCACTGATTCAGTTCTTCGCATCAGGTGGCCAAAGTATTGTAGTTTCAACTTCAGCATCAATCCTTTCAGTGAATATTCAGGACTGATTTCCTTTAGGATGGACTGGTTGGATCTCCTTGCAGCCCAAGGGACTCTCAAGAGTCTTCTCTAAAATCACAGTTCAAAAGCAATTGTGGTTCTGTTGACTCCCCCACCATCTTGGACCTATTTGGTTCTAATCAGTTTATGTCATGTCCTCAGGCTATGTCTTTCTTTCAGAGATTTTGCCCTGACTCCTTCACACTTGTTTCACTTCTGGTTAAGGCTTCTGTCTTAGAGAATGGGTTGCACTTTGACCCCAGGCTCTCCTCTGACCTCTGTTCCTATCTCTTAACACAGCCATGGTACACATCCTGGATCCTCCCTACTGAACTCAGATGCCACTTTGAAATTCTCTCCAACAAGCTTCAAAAACCCTTGAACTGTTTTTAACTTTTTCACCTCAATAAAAAACAATAGCAATACATAATAACAAATCTGTCCCTTTAACCACTCACTCTCCCAGCCCTGCTATCTGGAGAATTTCTAATGCAAATACAACTAAATCCATGCCATATTCTGAGCTGCTTAATCTACTTACAGGTGACTGTACACTGATGTTTTCTTCTCTGTTTTCACAGAGGAGTTTTAAAGGAATTCTGCAACTATGTGGTCAGGGAGAAAGAGCACAGTATCATTCTTTTCTTTATTTATTTTTAGTTAAGATAATTGCAATAGTGTTGGTTTTTGCCACACATCAACTTGGATCAACCATAGGTAGACATGTGTCTCTTACCTCTTGAGCCTCCCTCTCACTTCCCACCCCATGCCATGCCTCTAGGTTGTCCCAGATCCCTGATTTGAGTTCCCTGAGTCATAGAGCAAATTCTCACTGGCTATCTGTTTTATGTATCTTAGTGAATGTGTTTCTTTGCTACTTTCTCCAATCACCCTACCTTCTCCTTCCTACTCCCCCCTCACCGTGTCCGTAAGTCTGTCCTCAATGACTCTCAACATCTCCATTGCTGCCCTGCCGATAGGTTCATCAGTACCATCTTTCTAGATTCCATATATATGCGTTAATAGACAATATCTGTTTTTCTCTTTCCAACTTATTTCACTCTGTATAATAGGCTCTGGCTTCATCCACCTCACTAGCACTGACTCAAATGCATTCTTTCTATGGCTGAGTAATTTTCCATGGTATATGTGTACAAAAGCTTCTTTATCCATTCATCTGTCAATGGACATCTAGGTGAGCACATTAATTTCTTGTTGATCACTGGGGCATCTTGGAGCAATCATCAGTTTCCCTGGGGTGTGCCTCTTGCTCCTTTGAATGACATGAACCCCAAAGCTGAACTTGGTAAATGTGTTGAAAGATGTGGTTCTTCCTTCTATTTCTTTAGGTAACAGCTTCAAATTGACTTTTCAGATGACTCTCCATTAAAAGACAGTGCTGCCTGTTTACTTCTTCCTGTTACTAATGTAGACTTGAAATATATTAACTTGATAATGTCTGACTGTCTATCAGAAAACATTGAATAAAAATTTCATAAGAACAGGAACATATCTGACATGTTTGTCTTTGTATACCCAACACCCCATTGCCCGGCACAGAGGGCTTCAACAATTATGTGGTGAACAATTTAGTGATGATTGAAATAGTGGGAAGAAGCATGCATATATCTAGACAGTGGAATATTATTCAGCCTCAATCTAGATGAGTCTTCAGGGCATTATGATAAGTGAAATAAGCAAGGCAGTGAAACAAAGATACTGCATGGTAGCACTACTATGATTTTAGTATACATTTACAATGTAGAATGGTGGGTCACACATGGTTTTAGAAATGAGATACAATCTATATTTACATCCTCGGCCTGCCATTTACTACTAAGTCAGGGTGATGTAAATTTCAGCACTCTGTTCCCCTTTAAAATAATACTATGCAGAATAGGGTTACAATGAAGATAGAATGAGGCAGTATCTGGCACATAGTCAGTGCTCAATAAAGATAGCTGTTTCAGAACTTCCTGCATACAACACTATTCCTTTTTATGCACTGTGAGGGTAAACGAAATAAAGCAATACTACTCATATATGAAAGATAATAATACATACTAGTGTGAACACAATTTTGTTTACCTGAACAATGATATCTTAGTTCTAAATTGTAGCATGAAGGCTGGAGATCATCCCACCCATCATTCCACTCATCAATTTCAAGGTTAATGACCAAGATTTGTTGTTCCTATTCCTTTGGCAACATAAAATAATTTTGAAACACTGTTGGATTTTAAAAGCTACTTTGAAATCTATACACCAAATATAACAAGTAGTAAATACAAAAACACCATTTAAAGAATGCCATGGATATGTGTGGTTCTTTTAGACCCAAATTTCCTTGCTTATCTATGGAGAAATTTGAGCTGTATAAATTTTATTCTACTTAACCTTAGCCTTCCTCCTGTACCTTGCTTTTTATCATAACTGGAAAGCAAGTAGTTCGGCTAGTTTCTGTGTATGTTTGCATTTGCAGAAAACGTTATTTGAAAAGATCCAAAGTTTCTGTGCTCTGGTGACTGTTCCCTACCTGTTTGTTCTCTTATTAATTCTAAAAGCTGCTTGGTAGCAAGTGTTCTAAAGATGTCTCTACTTGAGTCTGTGGCTGTTGTCTTCCTAATACAATAAATTCTGTCTTCATCTCATTCTGTTTCAGCTTTAAAAGGGGCTTTAATGTCTACTGAAGCATTTTAAGTAATTCTTTCTATCTTCTGCATAGAAGTTGAAGAAGGAAATTTTTTTAATATTTGGAAATGGCATCTCAAAGAGAATTTTGATGGTTGGTGTCAGTTGGACAGCAGCCCTGAACAAAGGTTAAAATAACAAATAGAGAGTGTGATTTCCACTTATACTTGCAAGGAAATGTCAACTACAAATTGGCACTTGCCATGGGCACTTGCCACCTGCCTCTACAAGGATTAAATCATGTGCTACTGCAGCTGCTGACCATTAACACCTGAACTCCTTAAAGGAGAGCAGAAATGCAGAGAGCTGTTCTGGAGAGCAGAAATGAGGCACACGTTGCTCAGGGAAAAATGACGGAATAAGTCCTTAAATAGCTAGATATTCTCAGGAGCCAATTTTATGAGCCCAATTCTTGTATCTCCTCATACCTAGAAAAGCACTAAAATCCTTCATGGTGACAACTGCTCCTCATGGCTAGTGTGGTCTGGGTATGGGTTAGAAAAGAATTTCCAGACATGAGACAGAATGGGAGGGAAATAAAGTTTATTAGAGTGGGAGATGCTGTTAGAACAGCGGGCCAGCTCAAGGGAGAACTGACCTTGAATGGGGGTCCTTAGTCTACTTTTACACCCAGGGTATATGGAGTGGGATGGAGTCTTGTGGGTCATTTGCTAATTGGATGAGGCACGTGTACTGGGTGGGAGGGAAAGTAAGGCAAATACCTCCTCCCTATGGGGTAGGAGGGGAGACAGGTTATATTGTTCCATTAATAGTTACAACATAGGGATTGGAAGGATGATAAGGGTCTGGTTTTTCCATTCCTGCATTCCAAAACCCTTCTTAGTTTTATCTGCCCTTTCACTCTTGGGTCACCATAGCTAGTAGAAACCTCCTGCAAAAAAACACGTACTAGAATGCATGTACTCTCCCTTCACCAAAATCACATATATACTGATGTACCCACCTGCCTATTTAGAGTAGTTTCTCAGAGTTATCTGAGGTGCTGTCTCCCAGGCTGCAATTCTCACTTTGCCCCAAATAGAACTTAACATGCAACTCTCTTGCTGTGTATTTATTTTTTAAGTCAACAGAAGGTACAAGAAAAGTCTGTAGTGCCCTTATTTTGCTAAACTTAATTGAATCTATGCCCTCACTCCCCCTGGGTGGTGAGAAATTAAAGTCTGTCAGTACTTTCTATTTCAAAGGACCCTTTCCTTTCAGATGGTAAACTGGAGAACTTAGCAATGCTTGGCAAGTATGAGAAAGAATTCCTGTCTCCAGGGCATCAAACCATTTTCTGAGGTGTATGATCTTTCAGATGCTGTGAGCAGCTCTATCTTTCCACCAGAACCTGAGCACAGAACCTTTGCCCAACATCAAGGCCATGGTGCTTAGGTTTCTCTGTCTTTGCAGGTCCTCACATGCCACCCCTTTTGGGCTTCTACCAGCCCCCAAGCCCTTCCATATTTTCCCACATCTTGTGAAGAACCCCATTCCTCACAACTCTCATGAAAAGTAAATCCAAAGTAAACAAGAAACTCATCTCCATCCTTCACAGATAAATTGTCTAGTGGTTGAGACGTTTTCAGTCTTAACTTTCCAGTAACTTCAGAACTACATCCTTCAGTGTCTGACACTTTAATTCAAAACCCATTAAATATGACCCTAGGACAAGGGCATCCTTCTGCCTCTAGGACTTGAAAACCCAGCAAAACATTTCAAAGGGGGTTAGAGGTGAGAGAAAGAAAATAGTTCTCATTCTTTAGGATTCTTCTGAAAGAGGGAGAACAAAAGCCTTCTTGTCATTAACATCCGCTCTGTGATACATTTCAGTGAAAAGGAAGGGTAATGAGGCATCTGAATGAGGTTTTTGTGTCTAATTTGACTGAAGTACTTTCTCAAAATTAATGAAGAACTACATAAACAGTGCGAATTTAAAATTAACTTTTGCAACTTCAGGTGGTTGATTTCCTCATTTTGGTGAGTACCTTTGATTCTTAGGTGAAATAGAGTGTACTGGAACTGAAATTCTGCTTTAATGTCACCGTCAGAAAAACGTTTTCGGTTCCATTCGTCCATATGGAGCAGCAAAAATCTCTCAGACGTGGCTCTGTTTTAATGTCTAGAGAGAGGAAGCAAACAAACAAAAACCAACCGACAATAAAAACAAAAGTCTTGTCTTTCTGTCAGGACTTCATAAAATTTTGTTAACTTTAATTTTTAAAAATAGCTGTCCAACCATGCACGGTCACATAAAATACTTAATTAGTGTGGCCAAAAAGAGAGTTTGAACTAGGATGTTTGTGAGCTAGAAATTCTTTTATGGAACTCATTAGTGATATCAGACCCAAAAATATTTATGATGTTATAAAACTGCTGGGAAAAGAGATGGTATTTAGTGCAGTTGAGGGTTAATTTGGGCCTCAAAGCACTTTCACGGCCTTGAACTTTTCTCAAGCTGTCCTGTGGTAGCAAATGATGCTGTTGCACCAGAGTTTATGGTGTGAGCGGAATTTATACAATGTTCAAGGAATAGCTTTTGAAATGAACAGAAGGCTATAATCATAACACATAGTATTTAAGTGATTGAATCAATGTAAATGCTTCTAAGATGAGAGAAAGAATGTTTCTCCTATAAAGTCATAGAACTTCTCCTTTATTAGGATTATCCTCTCTGGTGGACAGGATGATCTCTCTGCTCTGCACTCCTTTCTCCCTCCTTCTCCCTGGTCACAGCACCACACACCTACTAACTCCTGGCTTTAGTGGTGAGTCCCAAATTCAATCCCTGTTATTTCTTCTTTCCGGGACACAGGCATTGAGGTAAAGCTGGACATGTGACCTAGGCAAGTCAATAAACAAAAATCTTGAATCTTCAAATGTTTCGTTGGAAAGTTGAAAAAAAAAGTGCTTTTGCTTTGGCTAGAGGAAATACCAGTTGCTACCACCATGAGACTTCATCTTTTTTAAAAATTGAAGTATAGTTGATTTACAATGTTATATTTGTTTCTGATATACAGCAAAATGGTTTAGATACACATATAACTGACCTGCTTCTTGAGAAACCTGTATGCAGTTCAGGAAGCAACAGTTAGAACTGGACATGGAACAACAGACTGGCTCCAAATAGGAAAAGGAGTACGTCAAGGCTGTATATTGTCACCCTGCTTATTTAACTCATATGCAGAGTACATCATGAGAAACGCTGGACTGGAAGAAGCATAAGCTGGAATCAAGATTGCCGGGAAAATATCAATAACTTCAGATATGCAGATGACACCACCCTTATGGCAGAGAGTGAAGATGAACTAAAAAGCCTCTTGATGAAAGTGAAAGAGGAGAGTGAAAAAGTTGGCTTAAAGCTTAACATTCAGAAAACTAAGATCATGGCATCTGGTCCCATCACCTCATGGGAAATAGATGGGGAGACAGTGGAAACAGTGTCAGACTTTATTTTTTTAGGCTCCAAAATCACTGCAGATGGTGATTGTAGCCATGAAATTAAAAGACACTTACTCCTTGGAAGGAAAGTTATGACCAACCTAGACAGCATATTAAAAAGCAGAGACATTACTTTGCCAACAAAGGTCCGTCTGGTCAAGGCTATGGTTTTTCCAGTAGTCATGTATGGATGTGAGAGTTGGACTGTGAATAAGGCTGAGCACCAAAAAATTGATGCTTTTGAAGTGTGGTGTTGGAGAAGACTCTTGAGAGTCCCTTGGACGGCAAGGAGATCCAACCAGTCCATCTTAAGGGAAATCTGTCCTTGGTGTTCATTGGAAAGACTGATGCTGAAGCTGAAACTCCAGTACTTTGGCCACCTCATACAAAGAGTTGACACATTGGAAAAGACCCTGATGCTAGGAGGGATTGCGGGCAGGGGAAGGGGACGACAGAGGATGAGATGGTTCGATGGCATCACTGCCTCGATGGACATGGGTTTGAGTAAACTCCAGGAGTTGGTGATGGACAGGGATGCCTGGCATGCTGTGATTCATGGGGTCGCAAAGAGTCAGACACGACTGAGCGACTGAACTGAACTGATACCCTTTATACACATATACCCTTCAAAAATCACAAGCAAAGGGGCTTGTGCAACTCAGTGAAGCTGTGAGCCATGCCAGGCAGGGCCACTCAAGATGGGTCAAGTGAAGAGTTCTGACAAAATGTGATCCAGTGGAGAAGGAAATGGCAATCCACCCCAGTATTGTTGCCTGGAGAGCCCCAAAGACAGTATGAAAAGGCAAAAATGTATGATGCTAGTGGATGAGCCCCTCAGGTTGCAAGGTGTCCAACATGCTACTGGGGAAGATCAAAGGGTAATTACTACAGCTCCAGTAAGAATGAAATCAGCTGGGCCAAAACAGGAATGATACTCAGTTGTGGATGTGTCTGCTGGTGAAAGTAAACTCCGATGCTGTAAAGAACAAGATTGCATAGGAATCTGGAATGTTACATCCATGAATCAAGGTACACTGGACATAGTCAAGCAAGAGATAATAAGATTGGACAGTGACATCTCAGGAATTAGTTCAGTTAAGTCGCTCAGTCATGTCCCACTCTTTGCGACCCCATGAACTGCAGCACACCAGGTTTCCCTGTCCATCACCAACTCCTGGAGCTTGCTCAAACTCATGTCCATTGAGTCAGTGATGCCATCCAACCATCTAATCCTCTGTCATCCCCTTCTCCTCCAATCTTTCCCAGCATCAGGATATTTTCTAAAGAATCAGTTCTTCACATCAGGTGGCTCAAGTCTTGGAGCTTCAGCTTCAACATCAGCCCTTCCAATGAATACCCAGGACTGATCTCCTTTAGGATGGACTGGTTGGATCTCCTTGCAGTCCAAGAGACTCTCAAGAGTTTTCTCCAACACCACAGTTCAAAAGCATCAATTCTTCAGCGCTCAACTTTCTTCAAAGTACAACTCTCACATCCATACATGACCACTGGAAAGACCATAGCCTTGACTAGATGGACCTTTGTTGGCAAAGTAATGTCTCTTCTTTTTAATATGCTGTCTAGGTTGGTCATAACTTTCCTTCCAAGGAGTAAGTGTCTTTTAATTTCATGGCTGCAATCACAATCTGCAGTGATTTTGGAGCCTAAAAAAATAAAGTCAGCCACTGTTTCCGCTCTTTCCCCATCTATTTGCCATGAAGTGATGGGACCAGATGCCATGATCTTAGTTTTCTGAATGTTGAGCTTTAAGCCAACTTTTTCACTCTCCTCTTTCACTTTCATCAAGAGGCTCTTTAGTTCTTCTTCACTTTCTGCCATAAGGGTGGTGTCATCTGCATATCTGAGGTTATTGATATTTCTCCCAGCAAGCTTGATTCCAGCTTGTGAATCTTAGGAAAAAGTGAACTAAAATGGATGGGAATGGATGAATTTAATTCAGATGAATATTATACCTACTACTATGGGCAAGAATCCCTTAGAGCAAATGGAGTATCCTCATAGTCAACAAGAGTCCAAAATGCAGTTTCTATGTGTGTGCTAAGTCGCTTCAGTTGTGTCCAACTCTTTCCCATCCTATGGACTATAGCCTACCAAGATCTCTGTCCATAGGATTTTCTGGGCAAGAATACTGGAGTGGGTTGTCATGCCTTCCTTCAGGGGATCTTCTCAAACAAGGGATGGAACTCATGTCTCTTAAGTCTCCTGCATTGGAAGGCAGATTCTTTACTACCAGAGTCACCTGGGAAGTCCCCAAAATGCAGAACTTGGGTGCAATCTCAAAAAAGACAGAATAATCTTTGTTCATTTCCAAGGGAAACCATTCAACATCACATTAATCCAAGTCTATGCCCCAACCACTGATGTTGAAGAGGCTGAAGCTGACCAGTCCTATGAAGACCTATAATACCTCTAGAACTAGCAGGAAAAAAAAAAAAAAAGATGCCCTTTTCATCATAGTGGATTGGAATGAAAAAGTAGGAAGTTAAGAGATACGTGGAAAACAGGCAAGTTTGGCCTTGGAGTAAAAAATGAAGAGGGCAAAGGCTAACATAGTTTTGTTAAGAGAACACATTGCTCATAGAAAATACCCTTTACCAACAACACAGCAAATGACTGTACCTGTGTAGATCATCAGATGGTCAATACTGAAGTCAGATTGACTATATTCTTTACAGCTAAAGGTGGAGAAACTCTACATAGTTAGTGAAAACAGGACCTGGAACTAACTGTGCCTCAGATCATGAACTCCTTATTGCAAAATTCAGGCTTAAATTGAAGAAATTAGGGAAAACAACTAGGCCATTCAGGTATGACCTAAAGCAAACCCCTTACTGATTATACAGTGGAGGCGAAGAATAGATTCAAAGGATGAGATCTGATAGACAGACTGCCTGGATAACTATGGATGGAGGTTCATAACAATGTACAGGAGGCAGTGACCAAAGCCATTGCAAAGGAAAAAAAAAAAAATGAAAAAAGTCAAAGTGGTTGTCTGAGGAGGCTTTGCAAATAGCTGAGGGAAGAAGAGAAGTGAAAGGCAAAGGATAAAGGGAAAGATATACTCAACAGAATGCAGAGCTCCAGAGAATACCAAGGAGAGATAAGAATGCCTTCTTAAGTGAACATGGCAAAGAAGAGGAAAACAATAGAGTGGGAAAGACTAGAGATCTTTTCAAGAAAATTAGTGATACCGAGAGAACATTTCATGCCAAGATGGGCACAATAAAGGACAGAAACAGCATGGACCTAACAGATGCAGAAGATATTATGAAGAGGTGGTAAGAAAAGGCCTTAACGACCCAGATAACCACAGTGGCTTGATTGCTTACCTAGAGCCAGACATTAAGAAGCATTACTAGAAGAAACGATAGTGAAGTCGATGGAATTCCAGCTGAGCTACTTAAAATCCTAAAAGATGATGCTGTGAAAGTACTGCGCTCAATATTTCAGCAAATTTAGAAAACTCAGCAGTGATCACAGGATGGGAAAAGGTCAGTTTTACTCCAATCCTAAAGAAGGGCAATATCAAAGAATGTTCAAACTACCATACAATTGCACTGAGTTCACACAAGATTATGCCTAAAATTCTTCAACCTAGGCTTCAGCAGTATGTGAAACAAGGACTTCCAGATGGACAAGTTGGGATTTAAAAAAGCAGAGGAACCAGAGATCAAATTGGCAATGTTTGTTGGATCGTGGAGAAAGCAAGGGAATTCTAGAAAAAGACATCTATTTCTGCTTCATTGACTATGCTAAAACTTTTGACTGTGTGGATCACAATAAACTGTGGAAAATTCTTAAAAAGTTGGGAGTTCCTGATCACCTCTGTCTCCTGAGAAACTTGTATACGGGAGTCAAGAAGCAATAGTTAAAATGGGACTTGAAACAATGACTGGTTCTAAATTAGGACTCTCCTTATTTTGAAATATTGCCACTCTCTTTGTTTAACTTCTATAGTACATCATGCATAATGCTGGGCTAGATGAATCACAAGCTGGAATTAACATTGCCAAGAGAAATATCAACAGCCTCAGAAATGCAGATGATACCAGAAACTAAAGAGCTTCTTGATGAGCATGAAAGAGTAAAGTGAGAAAGCTGGCTTAAAACTCAGCATTAAAAAAATTAAGATCATGGCATTTGGTCCCATTCCTTCATGACAAACAGAAGGGAAAAAATTGGAAGCAGTAACATATTTGACTTTCTTGGGCTCCAAAATTACTGTGGACTGTGACTGCAGCCATGAAAATTAAAAGACACATGTTCCTTGGAAGAAAAGCTATGACTAACCTAGACAGTGTATTTAAAGGCAGAGACATAACTTTGTTGGGCTCCAAAATTACTGTGGACTGTGACTGCAGCCATGAAAATTAAAAGACACATGTTCCTTGGAAGAAAAGCTATGACTAACCTAGACAGTGTATTTAAAAGCAGAGACATAACTTTGCTGAGAAAGGTCCATATAGTCAAAGCTATGGTTTTCCCATAGTCATGTAGGGATTTCAGAATTGGACCATAAAGAAAGCTGTATGCCAAAGAATTGATGCTTTTGAATTGTGGTGCTAGAGAAGACTCTTGAGAGCCCGTTGGACTTCAAGGAGATGAATTCAGTCAATCCTAAAGGAAATCAATCCTGAGTATTCATTGGATGGACTGATGCTGAAGCTGAAGCTCCAATACTTTCCACTTGATGCAAAGAGCCAACTCATTGGAAAAGCCCCTGATGCTAGGGAAGATTGCAGGTAGAAGGAGAAAGTGGTGGCAGAGGATGAGATGGTTAGAAAGCATCACTGACTCACTGGACATGACTTTGAGCAAACTCTGGGAGACAGTGGAGCACAGAGGAGCCTTGTAAGCAACAGAGCATGGGGTCACAAAGAGTTGCACATGACTTAGGGACTGGACAACCTAAGGCACCCTTCCTGGACTTGGAAGAAACCTAAATGTCCATTGACAGAGGAATGGATAAAGAAGATCTATGTAGATATCTATCTATCCATAGATAGTGGAATATTACAAAGCCACTAAAAGACAGAATTGTTCAGCTTCATCTTCTTCGGCATTAGTGGTTGGGGCATAGACTTGGATTACTGTGATGCTGAATGGTTTGCCTTGAAAACAAACCAAGATTATTCTGTCATTTTTGAGACTGCATTCAAGTACTGCATTTTGGACTCTTCTGTTGACTATGAGGGCTACTCCATTCTTTCTAAGGGATTCTTGGCCAGATAATTGTCATCTGAATTAAATTCACCCATTTCTGTCCATTTTAGTTCACCGATTTCTAACATGTCGATGTTCACTCTTGCCATCACATGTTTGACCTCATCCAATTTACCTTTATTCATGGACCTAACATTCCAGGTTCCTATGCAATGTTGTTCTTGAGCAAACTCAGGGAGATAATGAAGGACAAGGAAGACTGTTTTGCTACAGTTCAGGGGGTCACAAAGAGTCGGACAGGATTTCATGACTAAACAACAACAGAAAACAAAATGACATTTGCAGCAACATGGATGCAGCTAGAGATTATCACATGAAGTGAAGTAATACAGACAGAGAAATATAAATATGATATCACTTATATGTGGAATCTATTTTTAAAAAGGGAGAGAGAAGATTTCATCTTAAGTCTTAGATGACAGTGATTAGGTCAATCAGATCCTATTGTAAATCTGGTATTATAGTTCTATGAGTCAATATATTTATTTTTAAGGCACATGGAGCCAAATTTTTGTTGTTGCTATTTGTATAAAACTTCAGGAACCAAATTATTTTTTTTTAAGACCAAGAAACTGTTCTTCAATCCTCTTTCATTCAGATATAAGAATTTAAGCACCACCCCGTTAAAATAGATTAATATTTTCATTCTTTAATAGTTATGTATTTTCCCCGCTTCAAAGCAGAGCTTTCTAAAATGTATGACAGAGCTGTAGCTATTGCTCTGAATATCCAGAACCCTTGCAGTGACTTCTTTCTGCTCTCTGTTAATGCAGAAGTGAATCTTAACCCCCCCAGCAAAGTTTCATGGGGAATTAGGGCAAAGGTTACACCTTAGCAGGACAAGCTAACTAGGAACACTAGATTCATTTTTTTTAGTAAGTACTTTATGTCCTTTTTCCCAGGGATTTTTGACCGTCTTCTCTGTAAGATCCTGGTTCTGTTAGGGGAAGCACACTGATTGAAACCGCCCACCCTGGCCAGGCACCATAGTAACCATTTGCATGAGTTGTTTTATGACAGGAGATCCTGATAAGGAATACGGAACTAATAAGCCACCACCAGCCAGAAGAGTTCGGGAAAGGTCGAGGGGAGACACTGCCTGTCCGTCCACTTCCCAGAATCCCTCTCGCTAGCATCCATCTTGGCTGAGCAATGCGTGCGCCACCAGGAAAGACTCTGAATTAGAATGATTGGCCAAAGACCACCCGGAAACTAATCCCATCACCATAAAACCCAAGACTGCGAGCCACGCGGCAGAGCAGTTCTCCTGGGTTCCCTTACCTACTGCTCTCCACCCGGGTGCCCTTTCCCAGTAAAATCTCTTGCTTTGTCAGCATGTGTCTCCTTGGACAATTCATGCTTGAGTGTTAGACAAGAGCCCAGCTTCGGGCCCTGGAAGGGGTCCCCCTTCCTGCAACAGTTCCTGCTACGCTGTGTTTCTTCACTTCTCTGTTTTCTGAGCCACTTATACTGGGTGTCTCCTGGAAATTCAACTCTACTCCTTTTAAAAAATAAGTAGAAAACTAGTTTTCTCTGCCTCTTCTTAGGTATAGATCCACTTTTGCACATCCAAGGACTTGTTAAAATGCTCTGTTAAATAAAACATTAATCCAGCTCAGCCTTACATTTTGCAGTTCAAAACTGGCCGAGACTTTGAGATTGAAATCTTTCTTATTTTGCATTTCTACAGGTCTCTGTGGCGGGCGGGGGCGGGGGGGGAATTATCTTCCCTGTCATTAGAGTCATGCCTCTTCTTTTTTGAGGGAAAGTAACTTCCCATAACATTTTATTCCTTCTTTGCAGCAATTTGTTTCTCTCACTAGAATAGGTACTTTCTGAAGGCAAAAACTATTACATTAACCTCAGTTTCTCTGGTACTCAACATACATGACTAATCATATTTATTGAATGGCTTAACATGTAACTGAGCAATAAAAATAAAAATTTCAGCATATAAAGAATTTAAATTGACTTGATCAGCTATAGGCATTTGTACAATCCACCAAAGGATTATATTCACTTAATATTCTCCATGTGATATCTTAAATTTTTTTTTTATCAGAGCATTGTTACTTTACATTGTTGTGCTATTTTCTGCTGTATAGCAAAGTAAATTAGACATATGTATACTTGTATCCCCTCTGTTTTAAATTTCCTTCCCACTTGGGTCATCACAGAATAGTACCACCGTGTTCATTACAGCACTATTTACAATAGCCAGGACATAGAGGTAACCTAAATGTCTATTGACAGAGGAATGGATAAAAAAGATGTGGCAAATACATATATATATAAAATGGAATATTACTCAGTCATAAAAAGTAAAATAATGCTATTTGCAGAGACATAGATGGACCTAGAGACTACCATACAGAGTGAAATGTCAGAAAAACAAATATCGTATGTTAACATATATATGTAGAATCTAGAAAAAATGGTGTAGATGAACCTATTTCCATGTGAAATCTTTTTGAAATTATACTGTTCATTCTTTAATATTATTTGTACTAGAATTCCTTAGGATAACTGCTCCTTTTATAAAGCTTTTTATAAATTATGTTTGCTATATTCCAGAAAAAAATAAAAAAAAACTACCAGAGGATATTTTTTTATACTTATTAGTCTATATTGAAAACAATGGCAAATTTGTGTCTTTCAATGTCCAAAGATAGGATTATATTCCTATCAATAATGTTACATCTAAGAATGTAATTTCAGAAGATCAGAATAATTCAAGTTTGGTCATAGGAAAGGTAACTAATCCCTTAAAAACTGACCCCAACAGTATAAAATGTGTTTCCCCAGGTCTCCTCAGACTATGAATTCAAAATCGGTACTTTTTAACAATAATGTTCATTGGCTTTTGCCTACTTTTGGGACAAAGTACTGTACTTTGAGAATCGCTGGTGTTATCTCAAGGGGGCTCACAAAATCCTGCCCAGGTACCTGACTCTGGCCCTTCATCAATCTCTCAGGGATAATGAAACCATTTTACAATGTACATTTCTCACCTCTGATGCTAGTGTCCTATGTGAGAGCATCTACGTGCTTTATGAGGTGTCTATAATGACAAAGACCTCACACTGCCAAGCTGGCATAGAACTGCTTGGCTTTTCATTCTGGCCGTCATAGCAGAATCCCAGCAGAGCCGGGGAAGGGCTAATCCAGTATGTCACCGATTGCACCACAGAGGCTCAGAGAGACTCCTGTGAAATCATTCCCCCATTACATTCTCTCTCAAGGTACAATAAGTGTATCATGAACCTAAGTGAGCCAGACTAATGCTGTTGTCCTTTCCTGCCTTTCCTCTGGGAACTATTGCCAGGCTGAACAATCAAACAAGCCATCTACTTGTAAACCACTGAAAATGAAAATAGTGTCTTCCTCATCGATAACTCTCATGAAGCAGTTTATCTCATATTCTACCCTTTAACTGAATGTCAATCCTGTTTAAGAAATAATGGCTCTTGTGTACTGGTTATATCTTCATTTCTTCTTCAAGTTCACTCCCTTCCCTTCTCCATCCTGTGGAAGCTCACCTCTAAGAGTGACAATAATCATTAATAGCTTTCCTCACTCTACTTCCTGTTGGCTTTAGCCAACTGGGAGCTTGCTCAGGTGACTAGAGGAATGAAGCAGAGAGAGGTTAAGATATTTCTTCCTCCAGCTTCCTTCTGACAGTTCACCTCAGGTGGCTTGGGTCTTTTAGTCAAAGATCACTGCATCTTTCAAGATGGCCTTCTCCTCAGAACTGTCCTTTGTGGTTCAGATTACCTGTTTCCTTTCTCATCTCCTTCTGCTTAAAGGTGTCAAGAGCTCTATGGCTACTACCCTAGATTTTTTTTTTTTTTTTTTTTTTTACTAAATTTTGAGGTTTCCTTTGCTCATATGCACTTTGTAAGTAAAATACCCTTGAAACATTCCTTTGTTAATGTCATTTATTTTATGCTAAGACCCAGATAGAGAGTAACTGGTGTTGCAAATGGCCGTAGGAAACAGAACCTCATGATGGAATTCAAGGATTGGGTTGCTCACACATTTGAGGAGCAAGGGATGTGCTTTTTACAAAGTGGGTGGGTAGGACTTGGGTAACCTCTGGCAAATGGTGACATCATCTTTATCAGCATTGTCACTGACAAAGGGCAGAGAGGGGCTGGAGGGAAGTCAGGTAACTGTGGCTTTTTGTGGATATGACAGCAGCAGTGCTTTGAAATACTGGAGCTTTCCAGCTTCTTTTTCTGGTCCCAGAGGACAAACACAGGGGAACTGAGAAATTCAAACCCATGAGCATACAATTCACAGGATGCATGGAGAACGAGAAAGCCTCTTTGAAGTTTGAATGAGTATCTCCTCTCATATAATAGCAGGAAACTTATGGTTTGGGGAAGCCTAAGTAAACAGTGTGCACTGCCAATTAAGGGCTCTGCCACAGGCCCTGATATAATGGGACTCTGATGTACTGAATGAAGACACTGCTACCGACTTGGGTGAGGCTAGGAACCTAGAAATCCAAAATATCCCAGAATTCCTGTGCAAACAGAAACAACCTTTTAACTCTGTAAGGGAAAAGTGAAAGTCGCTCAGTCGTGTCCGACTCCTACAACACTGTGAATTGTAGGCCACCAGGCTCCTAGTTCCATGGGATTTCCCAGGCAAGAACACTGGAGTGAGTATTCATTCTCTTCTCCAGGGGATCTTCTTGACCCAAGGACTGAACCCAGGTCTCCTGCATTGCAGGCAGATTCTTCACCATCTGAGCCACCAGTGAAACACCATCACCTATATGCAAATACATATGTATGTATGTGCTAGCTGTGTGCCTGCCTGTTAAGTCACTTCAGTTTTGTCTGACTCTTTGCAACCCTATGGACTGTAGCCGCCAGGCTCCTCTGTCGGGGATTCTCCAGGAAAAATACTGGAGTGGGTTGCAATGCCCTCCTCCAGGGGATCTTCCTGACCCAGGGATTGAACCAGAGTCTCATGTCTCCTGCACTGGAAGGCAGGTTCTTTACCACTAGCGCCACCTGGGAAGCATATCCATGCATGAAAAGTTACTTCTGAAGAAGAAGCCAATTCTTCCTCACACCAACACCTTTCATTGTTTTTAGGCCAATAATAAGAGTTTTATCCCCGCCACATCCTCAAGAGAGACACAGAAACTGCTCTGGATGTGATCATCTCTACAGCAGAACTTTAAATGGGGTACATTGTATTGATGACACTATGTAAACTGGACCTGATGAGCCAGAAGTAGTAAGCCACGTAGATGCCTTGCAAAAACATGTGTGACAGAGTATGAGAGATAAACCCTTCAGAGGTTAGAGTGTCTGCCTCACAGGTAAAATTTTTAAGCATCATCGATCTGAGGTTGGTTGTTGGTTTCGGCACGTATCACACAGAAGGAAGGAAAGCGTGGTAGACCAGCTTGGATTTTGTGTACTAGGATTTTCGTGTACAAAATCATGTGTGCACACATCGTTTTGTAGATGATTTGTACCACATGTAGGCTTGCTGCTGTGTCATATTTATTGGTATTCACGTATAAGGCTGCCAGTTGGGCCCCAAGAAATAAACTACAACAGTAGGTGCAGGCTGCAGGGCGGGTTACTTGACACCTAGAAGACCCGATGGTATTTGAAGTGTCTCAGGCAGACAGATGCTAGTAGAGAGACTATGGCACCTCTAATAAGAGAATCACAGCACAGATGCCTGGGGTTTGAGGTAAGACCTTGTTCCCTGCTGCTTGCAACTCTTTTCTATTTCAAAAATAGTTTCTGACTTGCCACTGGGCACTGTGTCTACAAGTCACTGTGTCTACTTGGCTTCTGTCCACAGAATGCAACATGATTCTATAACCCAATATTCCTATCCTATCTTATCCACTGAACTGTGAGACTTCACATGCACAAGAGCATGCCATGCTGAAATAGAAATGGTGTGCCCTGAACTGGGGAGAGGATAAACGCATAAACAATAGAGAAGTGATTCACAGTCTACTGCAGTGTCTCTTGTATTCTCTTGTCCAGTAACCATATGCAAAAGAAAACTCCAGAAGTTCCGAAAAGGGAAAACCAGAAGGGATTCACATCCTGGAGGGATGAAAGTTTGGGTTCCATATATCAAAGAAAGACTTCTGACTAGCTAAAAGTGCTTACAAAAGTAATGTGAAGGGCTTGACTGGTGGCTCAGTGGTAAAAAATCTGCCTGCCAATGCAGGAGACACGGGTTTGATCCCTGGTCTGGGAAGATCCCGCATGCAATGGAGCAATTAAGCCCATGTGCCACAACTACTGAACCTGCGCTCTAGAGTCTGGGAACTACAACTACTGGCCCACATGCCACAGATACTGAAGCCTTCGTGCCCTAGAGTCCGTGCTCTGCAACAACAGAAGCCGCTGAAATGAGCAGCCCAAGAACCACAACTAGGGAGCAGCCCCTGCCTGCCACAAGAGAAAGCTCATGTAGCAGTGAAGACCCAGCACAGTCAAAATTAAATAAATAAGTTTAAAAAAAAGTAATGTGCATGACTGATTCATGCTGATGTTTGGCAGAAACCAACACAATTCTGTAAAGCAATTATCCTTCAATTAAAAAATAAATTAATTTTTAAAAAGTAATGTGGAAATGGAGAGAGTGAAGAAAGAGGCTATGATTACATGTTAAAATCCACTAACCATATGCAGATTTGGAAACCTTTGTAGCTATGTTTTATACTATTTGTTTGCTTCTTTTCTTCTCCTTTTGGTCCCGTCTTACATGAAATGAGAAATATAGGGGAGGTCTGCTGAATAATTCTGGTTAACAGTTTGCCCTTCTAATTTCTGCTTTCACCCATTGAGAGAGAATAAAATGTATTTTAAAAAAAAAGAAAACTTTTTTTGATAGCTGGAATTTGATATTGTGATTGTATACTTTAGTTCAAATACTTTGTAAATTAATAACATGAAAAGACAAATGTTGATAACTCTGTTGAATGTTCTGGAAAGAATCAGTCATGCAAGTAGGCACAGAATTTTATTTTGATTAAGAGTGAGTAAGGTTATCATAAAATACTAGAAAAAATCAAAAAAATGGAAAAGGATTTAGTATTAAGATTTCTTCACAAATATTCTTAAATTCTTGTCCCACTTTAAAGTAGAGACTGAAATGGGAAACTGATCAGTAGAGGTATGTTCCAGGTAATGGTCTGTTTCCTCCTCAATTAAATGGAAATAATGTGCATTTATCAGTATGAAGTGAAAGCAGGATTTTGAAGGTATGCATATGTCTTCTCTTTTTTGGATCTTTTGCTTTAACTGCCTTATTAAAAAAGCAGTAACCATCGTGTGAAACATCAAAGGCTGATGACTCTCAAAATTAACTTCTAGATGCATTCTCTTCCCTGAGTCTCAGAGTTAGTGTGAAGAGCTAACATACCAGCTTGAGTGGGAGTGTCCCACAGACCCTATAAACCCAAGACCACCACCTTGCTCGCTTATCTCCTTTCCAATATTCTCTACAGCCCATCCTGAGACAAGGCAGCATTCTCCTGGGCGCTCAGCCTCCTGTGCTGGTAGTAGGATTTGTTTCTTCTTAACATTATCTCTAGCACATACAAGTTCATTGATGAGTTCCACTAAGTCTTCATTCTAAATACTTTCTGAAACCAACCGTTCCTTAGTCTCTTAATTCAGAGTCCCATCACCTCCACCAGAGATACAGCCTCTTACCAGGTGTCCCTACATTCAATATGTTACTCCAGAAACACATTCTCCACCCAGGATACAGAATGTTCCATCTAAAATACAAATCTTAAGAACTCACCTCTTGCTCTTCTGGATGAAAATGGTAGAGTAGAAAGACATGTGTTCATCTCCTCTGAGAGCACCAGAATTGCAACAAGTTGTTGAACAACCAATCCATAGGAGGATGATGAAATCCACCAAAAAAGTATACCCCATACCCAAAGACAAAGAAGAAGCCACAACAACATGCTAGGAGGAGTGCAAACACAATAAAATGAGATCCAATATCTGCTGGATGGGTGACCCACAAACTGGAGAACAATAATACCAAAGTACTCCAATGGTTATGAAGGTTCTGAGCCTCATTTCAGGCTTCTCAGTCCTGGGGATCCAGGAAAGGGATTGGAAATCCCCAGGGAACCTGAATTTGAAGTCCATCAGGATCTAATTACAGGACGTCCACAGCATTGGGGGAAACAGAGGCTCCACTCTTGAAGGGCATAAACAAAATCTTGTATGCACCAAGACACAGGGGAAAGGAGCAGTGACTCCACAGGAAACTGAACCAGACCTACCTTCTTAGGGTTGGAGTGTCTCCTGTGGAGGTGTGGGTAGGCAGTGGCTGCTGCTAGGGTGGGGCTACTGGCAGCTGCAGTCCTGGAAGGTGCCCTTTGACATAAGTCCTCTTGGAGGTCACCATTAACCCTACTATACAGCCCATATTCCCAAGAACTGGGTCACCTCAGGCCCAACAACTAACAGGGAGGGGGTGAAACCCCACACATTAACAGATAATTGGATTAAAGTCTTACTGAGCATGGCCCTGCCCACCAGAGCAAGACACAGTTTTTCCTAGTCCCTCCCATCGGGAACCTTACACAAGTCTCTTAGCCTCGTCCACCAGAGGCCAGAGAGACTAAGCAAGAAGAACCAATATCCTGCAGGGGCTAGAATGGAAAGCACATTACAGGAAGCTAATCAGAATGAAAAAGCAGAGGGTTTTGTGTCAGATGAGGGAACAAGATAAAGCCCCAGAAAAATAACTAAAGGAAGTAGAGATAAGCAATCTTCCAGGAAAAAAAAAAAAAAAAATTCAGAATAATGATAGTGAAGATGATCCAAAATCTCAGAAACAGAATGGAGAAGACGCAAGAAATGTTTGCTAAAGACCTAGAAGAACTAAAGAACAAACAAACAGAGATGAACAATACACTAGAAGGAATTCAATAGCAGAAAAACTGAGGCAGAAAAACAGATACTTGAATTGGAGAACAGAATGGTGGAAATCATTGCTGCAGAACAGAATATAGAATAAAGAATGAAAAAAAGTGAAGACAACCTAAGAGATCTCTGGGACAACATTAAACACACCAACACTTGCATTATAGCAATCCTAGAAGAAAAAGAAAGAAAGAACCCAAGAAAATATTTGAAGAGATAATAGCTGAAAACTTCCCTAACATGGGAAAAGGAATAGTCAACAAAGTCTAGGAAGTATAGAGTCCCAGGCAGGATAAACCCAAAGAGGAACATACTGAGATACATAGTAATCAAAATGATAAGATTAAAGACAGATGTAAAAAAAAAAATATTATAAGCAGCAAGAGAAAAGTGGCAAATAACATACAAAGGAACTCCCATCAGGTATTCAGTGGATTTCTCAGCTGGATACTGAGAAATGGAAATGGAAACTCTACAAGCCAGAGGGAATGACATGATATAATTGAAGTGATGAAAGAGAAGAACCTATAGGAAGAACCTATAACCAAGAATATTCTACCCAGCAAGACTCTTGTTCAGACTTGATGGAGAAATCAAAGCTTTCCAGATGAGCAAAAGTTAAGAGAATTCAGTGCCACCAACCCATCTTTACAGAAAATGCTGAAGGAACTTCTCTAGGCAGGACATACAAAAGGAGGAAAAGACCTACAGAAAATAAACCGGAAACAATTAAGAAAATGGTAATCGGATCATGCATGTTGATAATTACTTTAAATGTAAAGGGATTAAATGCACCAACCAAAAGATGCAGATTGGCTGGATGAATGAAAACATACGAATATATGCACTTCCACTTACCACATCACTCTACTTAACCCCCCCAAATTGTATGTAATTATTTTGCATAGTTAGGTTGATTATGTTTCTATTATGGCTTGCAATTGTAATTAACTTTTATTTTTTGACTGGCTATTGATTGTGAAAACTGATAAAATTTTTTTCTGATAAACATTTTTTACTAATGTCATTATATAACTATTATTCACTTAATACCATTGGGAAAGTAGTACATCAAGGCTGTATATTGTCACCCTGCTTATTTAACTTATATACAGAGTATATCATATGAAATGCTGAGCTGGATGAAGCACAAGCTGGAATCAAGATTGCTGGGAGAGATATCAACAACCTCAGATATGCAGATTATATCACACTCTAGGCAGAAAGTGAAGAGGAACTAAAGAGCCTCATGATGAAAGTGAAAGGAGAGAGTGAAAAAGTTGGCTTAAAACTCAACATTCAAAAAACAAAGATCATGGCATCTGGTCCCATCATTTCATGGCAAATAGGAAAAAAGTAGCAACAGTGACAGATTTCATTTTCTTGGGCTCCAAAATCACTGCAGATGGTGACAGCAGCTATGAAATTAAAAGATGGTTTCTCCTTGGAAGAAAAGCTATGACAAACCTAGATAGTGTAATAAAAAGCAGAAACATTACTTTGCTGACAAAGGTCCATCTAGTCAAAGCCATAGTTTTTCCAGTAGTCAAGTACAGATGTGAAAATTGAACTATAAAGAAGGCTGAGCACCTAAGAATTGATGCTTTCAAATTGTGGTGCTGGAGAAGACACTTTAGAGTCCCATGGACTGCAAGGAGATCAAAGAACTGATACTGAAGCTGAAGTGCCAATATTTTGGCCACCTGACGCAAACAGCCAACTCATTGGAAAAGACCCTGATGCTGGAAAAGGTTAGGAGGAAAAGGGGAAGACAGAGGAGGATGAGATGGTTGGATGGCATCATCTACTCAATGGACCATGAGTTTGAGCCAACTCAGGGAGATAGTGAAGGACAAAGAAGCCTGGTGTGCTGCAGTCTATGGAGTTGCAAACAGTCAGACATGACTTAGCCAGTTAACAACAAGGGGAACAAGAGAAAATAATAGAACTGTATCACTGTACCTACCATTTAATAGAAAAATCTGTAATCATTTTCTAAAATTCAGATGCATATCAGATTTATCTTGGAATTTTTTGAAAAATACAAATTTCCTGGTATTGCTTTTTTTTCTCCAAACCTCCAGATGTGTTTCCAATGAGCAGCTGTGTTTAAAAACAACTGGATTATATTATGATCTTTTATTTTTATCTAGCTTGTTTCATTTTTTCTATTTCATATTCAGTGCTGCTATTTCATTTAGTTTATGTTTTCCAATTTCATTACTGTTCTTTCTCAAGCCTTTATCATGCAAAATATAAAGCTTTTGTATACATATATATATATATATTTTTATAAATTTATGAATTTTTGCATAGCTAAAATTTTGTGACATTTTGATTCCACTGTTTGACTTAGTATGAATAGGATGCTAGATTTCTAATTTATATTCACTCAGAAATTTGATATAGTTCCACTTTGTTTTGGCATCTAGTATTACTGCTAAAAGTCTAGAAAATTTATCTTAGTGATTTTAAAAAAAATTTGAATGAGACTTGAAACTTGTAATCCAATTCTGAGAATATAAAGAAATACCATGGTGTAAAAAAACAAGAAATTAACATGTACTACAGTATTATTAATTAAAGTACATATCTTGTTCAAATTTCACAAAATTTTATACTAGTGTCCATTATTCTTTTTCATATCTTATCCAAGACTCTACATTGCATTTAATTGTATTGAGCAGCCTCAGTTGCCTACAACAAACTCTGGTAAATTCTCTTTTCATTTTTATTCTTTGTAAATATTTTCTAATTTTCTTTACTATGGCTTCTTAGATATACCTATCATTTAAAAATGGACATTTATTTTTCAAATACATGGGATTTTTTTAAAATGTATCTTTGATATTAATTCTTCTTTAAATACTTTTTTCTCTGCAATCACCTTCTGTGTTTTTTCATTCTAACTTTTTTGAGTTAGACATCTTTTGGTAAATATTACATTGCACTTGAAAATATGTGAGTTATTTTCAAATATCTTTTGATATTGATTTTAAACATAATTCCATAGTGATAAGAGAACAGACTCTGTATGATTTCAATATCTTTAGACCATGATATTTTTACACCTTGTTTTATGTCCCTGGATATGTTCCAGAGTATCCTAGTTTATAATCTATGGGAACCTGAATAGAATTTGTATCCTACTGTTATGTTAAAATTGTATAAATCTTAATTATGTTGAATTGGTTCATAGTGCTTTTCAGGTCTACTATATCTTTCTACTTCTCTGCATATTCATTCCATGAATTTTTGAGAGTTTGATATTGAAACTCCACCTAAAAGTCTTAGTTTATCTACTCAGAAAATAATTGTAATATGCAGTGGAACTATATGTAACCTTGTTATGAATTTTCCAAGTCTCCTGTAAATGAGTTATCATACTTTAGCAATTTAAAAAATAAAAAAGAAATAGATCTTTAAAAAAAGCAAAAAGAAAGAAAAAACAACTCACCTTTTTCCTGAAAACTCTCAAATGGTTCTGCTTTCCTATAGGATAAGGTGTGCATTTCTTACAATGGTCTGGTGTATTCTTATTACTCCTTGCCTCACAATTCCTATCCTGCAAACAATGCATTGTGTCTAATACCTGGATCATGCTGATGCTTTTCCTGATGGGATTGCATTTAAATGAAGTGTTCTTGGGGTCAAGTAAGGTTGCAACACGGGAGGCTCACTGTGGCTTGTCCCTCTCAGGATTCAGCACAGAGGAAACAACAAAAATGAAAGGGATCCTTTGAGTCTCCTAGGATGTAAGTACAGAAAATATGGCTAATATTTGTAATGACTTTAAATGGAGCATAATCTATAAAAATATTGAGTCACTACATTGCACACCAGAAACCAATATTATATTGTAAATCATTCACTTCAATTAAAAAGAAAGTTGCTGTGGAAGGATCAGGCTTCTGACTTAGCACACAAATACAGGTGGCCAAAACCCTCCCTGGAGACTGGGGAAGTTTGGGGCACCTCTTCTGCTGTCTCCCTACAGTCCTCTCTAAGTTGCCCCAGATTTTATGGCTGCTGCCCAAGGGATGCATCCCAGGATCACCAGCTCTGATAGCCAACAAGGCTTGAATTCATAAAGAAGCAGTTCTTAATGGTTGCAGGAGCCCGCTCTCCATTCTGTTGTGGCTGTACACCTCAGTCTAACACAGAGGGTGGGGAAAAACACACATCTCCAAGTTTACCCCTGGAAGGGGCTTAACCATTAACTACCCCAGCTGCTGAGTGAGGACCCACTTTCCAAGCAGCCTGCATCTCTAGGTGAAGAATATGGTTTGCCCATTTGGGCCACCGACATGTTCTCAACTACTGAAACAAATAAGAGTGAAGATGGTGGCTTGGACAATTACAAAGGTTTCTGAGACAACCAGGAGCTTAGGCCAGTCTGACTGACAAGAATTATCTTCTACCCCAGACCGCTCTGTCAAGACTGGGAGAGGTGGCCATTTTATCTAATGTGCAGAGAACCACACACAGAGTCAAGGGAAATGAAGAAACAGAGTTAACACATTCTAAACAAAAGTACAAGAGAAATCTCCAGAAAACAGATCTTATTGAAATGTAGATACACAAGTTACTCAATAGAGAGTTCAAGATAGTGGTCATAAAGATTGAATCATGAAGAAATACAGGGTCTGAGCAAGCCAATTACTAGTAAAGAGATTGAATAAGTAAACAAAAACCTCCAACAATTACAACAAAAAAAGTACAAGATAAGATGGTTTCTCTGGTGAATTCTACCAAATATTTAAAGAAGAATTAATACCAGTCTTTCTCAAACACTTCCAAAAGTCCGAAAAGGAAAGAATACTTCCAAACTCATTTAATGAGGCTGTAATTATTTGCCTACTTGAATGAAGTCTGGAAACTTCCTGTGGAAGTCTTCTTTTCTGTCCATCTTTTACCCATTGTGTCAAGTTTATTATCTAGAATCTTCCCAACCCAGGGATCGAACCCAGCTCTCCTGCATTGCAGGCGGATTCTTTACCATCTGAGCCACCAGGGTAGCCCAAGAATACTGGAGTGGATAGCCTATCCCTTCTAGAGCGGATCTTCCTGACCCAGGAATTGAACCAGGGCCTACTGCATTGCAGGCAGATTCTTTACCAACTGAGCTATCATGGAAACCATTATCCAGAATATCCTTGCCATATTTAGCTTGTTAAATTAAGTAATGAATTGAAACACTTTCCCAATAAATATTTCTGCTACAGGATCATTTGTGGGTAAAGTTAATTAAAATCTGTATAATCAGAGCCCCAAGCAAACTAAAATGAAAACTTCACTTATTCATTGAATTTTTGGACTTCATTCTAAGTTCTACAAAAATACACAAAGGTTTGACTTCAGATACGTGTTGTGAATCAAGTAGTTGATCTTATTGAATCAGTGATTTAAAAGTGTGTCACAAAGAAAAGAATAATCAATACTGTCTCATTCTGAATAGCTATTTTTATTAGCATTATTCATTATCTTAATTAAAGAACAGAAACTCCCCAGAATGAATATCTCTACTTCCAATCCTGAGTGATTAAAATCCTCATGTTTTCTCTTCTGTTTTACAATTTTTCTGTCTCAGTCAATAATGTCTCATGTTTGGGACCTAGGTTCGTTCTGTAGGATCTGCTATCCTTGCTATCTCCTGCTGAAAGGAGCATGGAGCCACTTTCCTTTTAATGCTGAGTTGTATCTGAGCCTTTCAGATAGCCTTCCCAGTTCCAGAGGATCAATAGGAAGGCAGGAAACTTCTTGTCACTTCATTGCTGGGGACCATGGTGCTGACATTTATAATCCAATTTTGATAAGGAATTCAGCTAAAATTTGATCTGCCAATCATTTCAAAGTTGTTACCCCCACACCCCACCCAACTCCTCCATAATGACTTTCCTAAATGCTTTTTCATTTTGGAACACAAATTAAAACTACACAGAATTTGTAAGCATATATAAAATCCTAAGCATTTCAAAGCAGATTTTAAAAGAAAATAATTGCTTCTTATACTGAAGAAAAGACTGAGTAAAATAGAAATGAAAATGTTATGTATAACATTTATTTCTAGCCTAATGATAAGATTATATTAATCATACACAAAAAACAACAACAGTGAAAGCGACCAAACATACAAATGATAGAACGGTTAATATTTTTATTTCTTCCATTTGTACTGTTATTTATCCTTGTTTCATAACAATGCTTGCATTTTAGACAATTACCAAAATTGAACAGCAGAGGGCAGAGAATAGCAAACTGTGTCTTTGAGCACACTATTCTATTCAATTTTAGTCTCAGTAGTTTTGAAATTTTCAAATTTGATTTTACTACTGATCAATATGAGATATATTCTTGAAACAGGAAGTTTCTAAGTATTAAAAATAAATTACAGTATTTTTAATTTATTTGCATAACCACTTCCTTCAGCCAATTTAAATGTATTACATTCATACTGACAGTATTCTATGCCTGAAAAATGCTATATGATAAATACTATAGTGAATTTGAAAAAATTTCATTAATGATAATACAAGCACAACAATGCCAATGCTGCAAGAGATTTATCTGTCTATATTTGATGTGAAAGTACATGCCTTGTGAAAGACAGTAACAAAGTAATAGTTGAATTACAAGTAATGCCTACTAAATTATTTTTATTTTATATATGAATTATAGTTGGTCACTAAACAGCAATATTTCCTTGAAATCTTACATATTATTTACTAAGAAAAATGTTTTTATGATTCAGCAAATTCTTATTTTATATTATTTATTTTTATAGATTGTAATTCAGTCAATTCTGGGTTCATCTTTGTCCTTGACTTTGAAATAGATTACGATAAAAATAGCTTTAGAAGCGACCTCTTTAAAAAAAATTAATTTACATTGACCCATTCTTTAAACATGACCAATTCTCCACATTTAACCTTCTCTCTCTCTTTCTCTTTCCTTTCATTACTAGTTACTTGATACGAAGTTTAAGTTTTTCTTTCAGGAAAAACTGAATGAAGAAAAATGATGGCTGAAAAATTTTCTATTTTGCTCTGAGTTGTTATTCAATCTTTTGTATAATAAAGAGTTCAAATAGAGAATAATGCAAATCATTTTTGTGCCTTTCATCATTACTAGTGATTGAATAAATCAGATGCATTTAATTATTCTTTATACTGTAAATGTGGATATATATTTATGTACATCTTCCTATTTTCATTCTTAATTTTTAAAAGGCTTTAAAATTTTTTTAAAGGCATTTTGACTCACAACACCTGTCTCATATACATAGAAGTGTATATTAATAGACTAAAATAAATTCTTGGTGATAAAATTGAGTGGTATTTTTACCTATAGTATAAAATCTTATTAATAGATTATGGATTCTTTTACTTCCTGGCTTAGGAATACATATAGAAAAATAAAAAAGAGGGAAAGACTATGACTTGAAATCCGAGAATTCCGTGATTAGAGAGTCATAGAGTCCACTTTGCTCATCTTTCTCATTTTAAAAGTTGAGGTCCGAAGTGATTAAGGGGAAGTATAACATGCAACAGTCAACAAGGAGGTTATACTAGTGATATTACTGTGACAATTGCACGGGAAAGCCGCACAGTAGACTAGCTCTTGGCATTCTGAAATATCACTAGGCTACTCCTTCTGTGATGTGGGCTCCAATCTCCAGCCTCCTGGAAACAGTCCCTTGTACTCAACCATCCTTTATTGCTTTGTTTAAACCACTAAAGCCATAAACTCCGTGAGGAATTTCTGCCAAAGCAGGTCCCAGGCGTCGGCTTGGCAGGCAGTATGAGGTGCGTAAATCCCCAAGGGGAAATCCAGGCTTCCATCCTCCCCACCAACTCCCTTCCCCCAAACTTTTAATCCCTAACCTCATCTTTTTTCTCCAGTGGTCTGCAGTTCGCGGGTTCAAAGAGATGAGAGCTTGCTTCACTTTCTTTGGACGCTGATTATTTTAAAAACTCACGGCCAAAAATGCGACGGAGTATCCGGTTTCTAGTAAGCCTCTGGGAAAGGTTGTGCAGCTCAGCGGCCTTTCAAGACTAGCTTCGTCTTTTCTTTCTCCTACAAGACTAGTTCAAAGGGAGTCTTCTTGCTTTCGATCTGTATACAGACGGGGATCTAAGTAAAGACTACAGATCTTTGCTGTGTGTTTGTGTGTGTGAGGGGGAAGGGGTACGATGGGAGGGGGCTGGTAGTCTGCCTTGAAAATTGTGAGAGGGACCCGCACGCAGCAGGCTGGACAAGTTGGTGTCACAGCCCGGTGGAGCACAGTGTAAAAATGGGATTTCCATGCAAAGTGTTCCAAAGATTCAACCTTGATCTTCTCCTATGCGGTTTTGACCTTTAAAGATAGAATTTTAGGTTTTCCTTGGATCCTGCTACGTCCCATTTAGCTAAAGTTCACACTTTTGGAGCACTTCTTCATGGTGTTTTGTTCGCTTTCCTGCGGGTCAGGTGAGGTGGGTGGCAGCGTTTGTCTATTGCTAGGTGGGATTTGCAGGCTATAGAAGATAAAAATTAGCATTGCTTGCATCCTAAGACAGCAGGGCCTGGTGAGAGAACGCTTCAGCGCCAACAGCAATTAGCAGTTCGGCTTCTGCACGGCAGCCGGAAGTGGGCTCTGCTGCATTTGGTCCAGGCTGGAGCATCTATCTCCGCTGCAGTGGCAGCGGAGGCACAAGGGTAGCGCGGAAGGGAGTTGGGCGCTGTCCGCGGTGCTGAAAGGCAGATCACTGGTGGGCGCGACAGCTCGCGAGACCGGAGGTCTCTCCCGGGGGGCAGCTGCGGCCCGGCTCCAAGCCTCGCTCCCAGCCCTGCGCGCGCGAGACGCCGGGGCGCGCGGGGTGGGCGGGGGAGGGGCGCGCCAGCCGCCCCCCGCGCCTCGCGCACGCGCGCCGGGCCCGCCTGCCGGTCTGTGACTCGCGTGTGTCTGTGTGTGTGTATGTGTGTGTGCGCGCGCGCGCGTGTGAGAGAGGGGAGAGGGAGAGGCGCGCGAGGGTGAGTGTGTGAGCGCATGGGAGGGTGCTGAGTGTTCCGAGGCGCTGGGACCACAGCGGCAGCCTGCTGGAAACCATCTAGCCGGTCCTCCGGACTTCGGAGCAGGCGCGGGGCGCAGGGCGGCAGCCACCCGCAGGACCTGGAAATAGGGATTCTTCTGCCTCCACTTCTGGTTTTTAGCAGCTTGGTGCTAAATTGCTGTCTCAAAATGCAGAGGATCTAATTTGCCCAGGAAAACGGCCAAAGAAGGAAGAGGAGGAAAAGGAAAAATAAAAAAGAAAGGGTATTTTGTGGATGCTCTACTTTTCTTGGAAATGCAAAAGATTATGCATATATCTGTCCTCCTTTCTCCTGTTTTGTGGGGACTGATTTTTGGTGTCTCTTCTAACAGCATACAGATAGGTAGGTACCCTTTGTGCTCTGCTTTTGAATTGTGCATAATTTGGTGGTAATCTTTGTTCACGGTGGACAAATTAATTCATGTCATGTAGACTTATGTCATACCTTGACTGCATTCCAGATTTAAATTGCCTAGAATATACATGTTTTTCTTAGGATGAAGCAAAGCTAAAAGATTGTGTCTCTGATACAACAGAGGGAAAGGTCTTCTCTTTTCGAACCCCCAAATTTTATTCATTTCGCCTTAACAACATTTTCCCGTTTGTTCAGAGTCTCTTGGGGTCTGAATGCACAGCTTGTGATCACTAGGGAGGGAGAACGTTTTGGCCACCCCTCTGGCCCCCGAGCTCCTTCGTATCTTGACCCCCTCCGTGTCTGGTCTATACCCTTTGAATATCCACCCCCGCTCTCCTGTTGCCCAAGTCCAGGGATGTGTTTATTCGTCCTATTAACGTGAACCAGGGACTCCTGGGCAGTCCCCCGCTAGCGGGCTCCTCTCCTCCCCACGGCCACTGACACTGTCCTCCTTGCTTGGTGTTTGTTCCTTGCAGGGGGGCTGTTTCCCAGGGGCGCCGATCAGGAATACAGTGCATTTCGTGTAGGGATGGTTCAGTTTTCCACTTCGGAGTTCAGACTGACACCCCACATCGACAATTTGGAGGTAGCCAACAGCTTCGCAGTCACCAACGCTTGTGAGTAATGAATATTCATGCCCTTTTGGGGGCCGCACGCGGAAAGCGGGCTGGTGTGTGTGTGTGTGTGTTTCTGCGTGTCAGTGTGTGGGTGTAGTGACTGCACACGCGCGTGCGTGTGACGGCGTCGGGAGAAAGTGGCTGCGTTCTCGGGGACCCCGCTGGCTGACAGTTGGGGGCTGAAGAGGAAGCGAGAGCCAGGGGAGAGTGTGCGCACTACGGAGGGGGGTGTATTGGAGATCGAAGGGGCTTCCTTAGGTTCGGGGTCTTGGCTTGGCTGGAGTCTTCAAAATAAGCCCCCCTCCCCTGCTGGTCTGGTGGCACCCGGCGCGCGGGGAACACGCGGTGCCCCAGGGCGCGCCGTCGGGCTGCTGGGTAGATCCACCGGCCCCGGGGTGAAATCGGCAGGCCTCGCTCCGGGTCACTGTGTGAACCCCGCGAGCCTGTACTCTGTCCCGAGACGGGACAGGTTGTCACACTGGTCCCATAGCCGGTTTGGGGTCGTTACATAAGGCCCGCCGAGGGGTGCAGCGAGGCTGACGCAGCCGGGGAACCCGTGCAGTCCTTCCTAGCTGCCCCGGGAGCCGCAACCTGAGTCCGGGGGCGATCGTGCGCCGGGCACCATGGGCTCTCGCGGGCCGGGGGCTTTGTTCTCAAGTCGCGGGGCTCCCACAGAGGATGCGGGAGGAAAAGGAACTGAAAGAGGTGGCATGCGCCGAGTTTGGAATCTGGAGAAGTAGCCAGCCGATCAGCCATTTTAGTCTTTGCAGCCATCCTGTTAGTCCCAGCGCGGCGTGCAGTACTTGGGGACCCGCCGTGAAGCTACATCCAGGCTTCAGAGTAATAGGATTCAAGCAATTAAGTCTCCGCACGGTTCAGTGGAAAGACCGGCTGGCCCGGGTCCAGGCGCGGCCACCCCCGCGCGGACGTGGGCGGTGCGGCTACCGCCGGACCCCCTGCCCTCTGCCGGCAGCTGCTATCCTGCCCTGCCGACTAGGTTGGGGCGACTCCTTTCTGACTTGATGCTCTTGGTGTTTATTTCAGAGTTGACAGTTTCGCGGGGGGATTTGCAGATGCCTCACCTCCCACTCTGGCTTCCCTGTAAAGGACGGAGCGGAAAATTACCACCGAAAAATCCCAACTGCAGTGTCCCCATGTTAGACAAACAACTGGTTATCATCCCACGTTCCCATGTTGAGCTTTAATCGTATATTCCATGGTTAGTTTGATTGTAGTATCAGGAACATCCTCAGCCCATTTTGAAACTGCCATCAACCCGATGAATGAAGGAATGAAACAACTGTCTTTGATAGAACAGGGGTCATTATTATGGAGCTGTTAGATGCTTAGAATTAAACTGTTTATGAAAGCAGATTTAAGAAGATTTCAGTGCTGTATATTTTTTTTTCACATGTTGATTCCAAGAGAGAAAAGAAACTGGGCATGATGGGAAGGAGGTGGGAGGAAGAGAGACTGAGACTTAAGTGAATTTTCAGTTTTAAAAAAATCTTCCTAAAAGAATGCAAGAATATCTTGAAAAATTTTAGCACGTAGATACACAAAGAAACCGGCTGTAGTTTAATTTTTGAAGGCCTTTATAATTTGACCTATTTATCTACCAGAATTAGATTAGATTATTCATTTCAATTGATAACCAGGTCTCCAGTTGTTTTTTGTTTTTTTTTTTTCCCCGTCTGAATTGTGAGTTTGACACACAATTGGTCTAAATATCCAACTGTTTGTAATTGTATACTAGTGTGAAAATGCTGCGGAAAGTAATGAACCTAAGGCAAGACTAGGATTATTGGGAGGATTTAGGTTTTAAAAACTAGGTGAAAAGAATCGATATCTCTGCGTTTTGAAAATGGTCAATGATGTAGAAGTTCATTCATTGGTGAGAATTATGCCAGGGCCTGGCTGAGAGCAGGGGAGTTAGGTCCCCTGAAGGAAACGAGTATTTCCTCATTCCAAATGCTGAATGACTCTGTTGGGGCTTGTAAAGATTAAAGATTATGGTTAGTTAAGGTTAAGTGACTAGTTTAGGTCCTTAGTCTCAATATTTTTGAATAATTTATTTAATGTAAATTTTATTGAAATAAGATATGCAGACAGAAAATATACACATATTAAACACAGATATAAATACATAAAGTTCCACAGAATGGATACATCCATGTAATAAGAGATGGATTTCATTAGAAAAACAGAAACACAATTTAATTTGCTTGACAATTCTAAACCATCCAAGTGAATGGAGTGAAAGTCACTCAGTTATGTCAGACTCTTTGTGAACCCATGGGACTGTACAGTCCACGGAATTCTCCAGGCCAGAGTACTGGAGTGGGTAGCCTTTCCCTTCTCCAAGGGATCTTCCCAACCCAGGGATCGAACCAAGGTCTCCTGCATTGCAGGCGGATTCTTTACCAGCTGAGCCACAAGGGAACCCCAATTCTAAGAAAATGGGAAAATCAAATCTTCACTGTGCATCGATATTTTGTTTTTCTCAGAAAATAAAGCTGAAATAAAAGGTTGCATGTCTCCATGTCCCAAAGTTGCTCCTTCATGGGTTATTTGATGACACTAAAATAAATGACAGTGAGGATCTGAATGTATTTTCAAGTTTCTGGCATGGGAATTCAGAACCATGGCCTCTGCAACTCCTGTGCTATGAGTAATCTTACAGATTGCTGAATAGAACTAGTTACAGAAGAAAAAATTCTATTCTATCACTCATTGAATAGAATTTTCTGGAGTTGACATTAACTCATCTACTTGACACTTAAAGTTTTTGTGGCTCAATTTCTTCATTCCTTTAGGAATTTTACAATACAGAGTTTGCAAAATGAAATGGAGTGTTTGTGTCCTTTTTTTTTTTCTTTTTTAAACCAAGAGTAATAGAGAATGTAAAATTATTTTTTTTCAGAGGGAGAGATGCTTACATATAAACTGCATTCACAAAGTGAGCAGTTCAGAAATGAGTGGAAATCTCTGATACCAAATTTATTAAAGATGAGTCTTGATCACTTAGATCCTGCTCAAGGCTTTTTCTCCAATGCTTAGCCTTTGTTTCCTTGGCTCCTCAGTCAGGGGAATCCTTGATTCTTTCCTTTATGAAGTGGAAGCAGCAGTGTCAAACATGTAGGTAGCGGAAACCAACCTGACTTTCTCCCATTTCCTACAGAAATTTAAGGAATTCTACTTCATAATTCTACCACTAAAATATGTATCATCAGTCAGAGGTCATAAAATAGCTTGCCCTTCCTTTGAGTTAAAACATAAAAATCCCATAGGGTAAATTTAACCCTGTGTAATATATAAATTTAATGTATTAAGAAAGTAAAATTGTGAATCTTAATAATATAATTGCAAAATAGCAAAGACTTTAGTTTGCTAATTTGATTGTATCCCTGAGATGGAGGGGCTGCTTTGGGGATGCTGAGACTGACATGGCAGGACCCACTGAATGGGTTAAAGTTTTGCAAACGAAATAAGTCATTACATTCTGAACCCAGTAAATGCTGTGCTGGCTCTGAACTCCCTCCCACGCCCTCTTTCACAGTCACAGTGGGATAATTCAAGTACCTACTTGTTCCCATTTGTTTCCATGGTACCTGAGGAAATAAAGACAGATTTTCAGTTTTTTGCCTTCTCCTCTTTCTGCCTCCCTCCCCATTTCCTTTCTTCCTTCTTTCTTCTTAGCTAGAGAGCCTACTAAGGTTTTATTTTTCTTCCCCCTCAAGCCTGCTCCAACTTAAGACTTCAACATGAGAAAGTCCATGAAACCAGAAAAATAAATAACTTAGCATCCGATGTTCAACAGTTAAATCAGTGATGGGCCTCAAGAATTCCTTCTTCCCTCGCTCCTTTCCTTCTTCTCACCTCCCGCTTCAGCGTCAGTGTTTGTTGAGTACCGTCTAGTCATCAGAGAATAAATGAATGCTATTCCTATAGTAATTCATTTTTCCCTAACCTTTCCCCTTAATTCTCTTTCCAATAGTTTTCAAATTCTTATGGGCCTGGAGGCCTTTCCTGTACATTGCCACTGGGTCTTGTCTAAGCAGTTTGGTCTGAGGATGTGATGATATTCTAATCGTTTTTCTACAAAAGCAATTTATTACAGTAACAACATTTTTATGAAAATAATAAATGTGATATTTACACGTGTATGCACATATTGTATATAGGTTAACAAAATCAACAGGTTTTAGGAAATAATAAGCATTTTTACTTTCTAAAAAGTTTTGATAAACTTTAATGTTGTGCTCATTATTAAAACTTGGTTAAAATAAAATTGTCTAAAAGAGCTATGAACATATTTGATCACATAGAGCTTTGGAATTAAAATTATTAAATGTCTTCTTCAAAATTGTTCCTATTTTTTTAATGAATGACTGACAAATAGCTATTAATCTATTTAAAAATAATTTAATACTTTGATATTTCAATTTCATAAAAAATAAATTAAAAATATTAAATTGAAAGAAATAGCAGATGAAAATATGCTTTTTCTCTAAGCCAGTAGATGGAGATGTTGGAGAAAACATAGTTCTTTCATAAAACTGTTGCGCACACTGAATGCCCATTGAAACATTGTAAACACATTTATTTAGAGAAATTGAAAAAATAAATATAAGTGGCATCTGTTTTAGAAAAATTCATTTAAAATGAGGTATTTGAAAAGTAACTCCTAATGCCTTTTAAAAAGAGTGCCTTTGATTTTTTATTTTATTTTTAAAATAGATTATCTTATATATTTTTGTGAATTTGATTCATAAAGAAATTCAGGAATAGCATTGATTATAATACTCTTGGAAGAAAGAATTCTAAAAGTGTATTTTTTGGCTTTTTAACCTTGATTCTTCAGGTGTAATCTATTTATTTTATTGAAGTATATTTATTTTATTGAAGTATCATTAATTTGCAATGTTGTGTTAGTTTTATATGTGCATGCATACATGCTAAGTTGCTTCACTTTTGTCTGACTCCTTGCGACCCCATGGACTGTAGCCTGCCAAGCTCCTCTGTCCATGGGATTCTCCAGGTGAGAATACAGGAGTGGGGTTTCATGTCTTCCTCCAGTTTCATATGTACAGTAAAGTAATTCAGATAAATATATGTATGTATCCTTTTCCAGATTATTTTCCCTTATAGGTTATTATAAAATATTGGTTATAGTTCCCTGTACTATATAGTAAGTCCTTCAGGTATTATTTTAAGGAGTATTTCTTATCATTGCATTTTAGTCATGAATTATTGAGATGTGTATCTGCGTTCATTACACTGATGCTTGCTAAACCTTTGTTACACTTTGCATGAATTTGTCTGTATGTGTGTGTATACTTATATTATAATTATGGATTGTCAGCAGCTATAGTTTGGGTGGGCTATCATGTTCTATCATTCTGTCAAGATAATTACCAAAGCCTAGAGTTACCTATTTTAATGTATGCAAAAATTTTCATACAACCAGAATCAACTTGGATGCTCTTAAGCAATCATAAGAATTTGTAGTGTACCAGAACACAGGACCTTATAACCTGAGGGTAAATCTTTGATTATAATCAATTGGAGGTTACAAAGAATAAAATAGCTCTTTAAATGTAAGAATAATTAATTTGTTGTTGGATTTTTTTGTAGTTAAGCTTTTATACTGCATGTATCACAAGAGAATTTTAGGAAAATCAGGCATTATACTCAACAGAAATTTAAAAAAAATGGCATTGGTTGAAATACTTGGTTTAGGATATGAGAAACTGAATATTTAAATAAAAATGAGTATATGAAACTATAGGAATTTAATAGTAATCAGAATTTACTCTTATGCTATTGCTTTTTGAGGTCTTGCCGACTTCCACCTACTGATTTGAGAAGCCTGGGGCTTTTCCCTTTCATATCAAGCCTTTATAGTGAAGGGGTTGTTGCACCTTGACATTAAGACAGTAGAAGGCTGATTCATGCCAGAGCCTGTATCTTCTTGGAATTTCTTCCCAAAACCACCTTTCAAACTTCCTGGAGCCCTGACCATTTTAGGGAAAGCAGTAGAAGACCAGTTGTTTCCTGGTTATTCTATCACGTGTTGCTGTATGGTTGAATTTTCAGAGTGTATGTGTTTTTTTTTCCCTTTCTTCTTCCTCTATTCTTTTACCTTTTAAAAAAGTCAGCGAAAGTGCTTAATCTGCAGAGCAAGTGCTACTACAAGACGTAAACTTAAACTGAAATGTTTTTTATTTTTTAAGTAAGCAGAGGATATACTACATAGAGCTAAAATCTTGTATTAATAGTAGATTTAAACTTTTTATTGGGATGCTAGTGGCCAGTGGATAAATGTATTTCCTTTCTTCTTTAATTGATTTCTAGTGAAGATTCCCCAGACAAAATTGAAATACCAGATTTTTTTATTATGGCAATTTACATTCAGAATTTCTGAGATTTTCTCTAATGATCTGAATAACTCATTGCCAAATGCCTTAAATGACTATGCCTCTTCCATAGGATAGGAAAAATCATTGTTGAATTAAAATCTACCCACAATTTCTTTCTTAAATCTCAAAATCACCCATAATTTAAAATTTTTCTAGCAATAAAATATTTTTCAAAAAAGATTTCACTAATTTTGGAGAAAAAATGAATCTGCTTCTTACAGTGGTATTTGTTAGTAGTCTAAAACCTATTATTTTGGGTTACTATTCAAAGTATTTTGTCATTTTTGATTATATAATTTATAGAAACATTTAAAATTAACATGGAGAATGAAAACATGCCTTTCTTAAAGTCAGGGTCATGCCACTGTCGGCTTTGTGTGCGTCATGATTTTTAATCTATTAAACAGACTTCATATAGCAGAATTTCTTGGTATAGAATTCTATTTGTTAAATTCAGAATATTGCTATTACTCTACATTTGGATTTTATAAGAAACAATTTCTTTGCTATCTGCCTCAAGTCTTATTCAGATAGAGGTGTGATGCATTTTCATTTTCATCTACAAGTTGGATATGTTCAAAGTTATTATCTTTTTCCCTACGACTACATTGCTTTGTGTTAAAATGCTTTGCTGAAATAAATATTGGGATGATGCAGAAGCCGTGTTGAAGTGGTTTGCCTACAGGACTCTGTTCTCAGTACTCTGAGGGCTGTGGGAGTGTCGGTCATCCATTTTTGTTTGAATTTTTCGCAGAACATGACTGTACACATTCCTTGAATAGCCACAAAATTATCTTATTCTCCCCCTACCCCCCACCCCCAGGATATTGTATGCCATGATTTTCTGTTAATTCTTTCATTTTTAATTAAAAAATTAAAGCTTCAATATTTAATTTTAAATTAATTTTATTGGAGTATATTTGATTTACAATGTTGTGTTAGTTTCAGGTGTGTATGCAGAGTGATTCAGTGTGTATCTATTCTTTTTCAGATTCTTTACCCATATAGGTCATTACAGAGTATTGAGTATAGTTCCCTGTGCTATTCAATAGGTTGTTATTCACTTTAGATTTTATATATGGTAGTATTTATATGTCAGTCTCAATCTTCCAATTTAGCCTTTCCCACCCCTTTCTCTTTGGTAACCATAGTAAAATTTTTACAAAGCACAAAATTGCAAAAATATTTTTTCTTTTAGAGATATTAGACAATGACAAATTTATAGACACAGTTTTTTTATGAACCAATTGCTCTAATATTTCCGCTAATGGGTGTGATTCTTTTATATGTATGCCTTTTTTTTTTTTTTCCATTTCTGTATGGGCAGTTTATCATTACCACTTGTTTTCCAGTAATTTAGCTTTGTCCTATTTTTTATCCTATTGATAATTTGCTTCAGCAAAAATGAAACCCAATTTGTAATTGTAGTTTTCTTCTTTATATATTAACACAATATTTCAAAAATTATCCAAAATGCTTACTACTAATCTGTGGCTTAAAGGTTAAAGACAGTTTTGAAATGTAGAGTCTTGAGAGTTATAAGAATCTTCAACTGAATAGAATAAATAGGTGTGGGAGTCGGGGGTTCGTTATAGGAAGGGGATCTATGAGGACAGAGTTGCTTAGAGTGTTTTAGTTTTCATCTCAACATTTCTCAAAAAATGACACACACCTGTTAGTTTTACTATTTATTTAGATTGTCATACAGAATTCTACTTTAGAGTTTTAAGTATCTTAACACCTACATTTTTTTTCCCGATTCTTATTCTGATATTTATAATATGAGCACATACTGAACTGAATTGAGAAATGCCTGCATTCTAGTGTGTCTATAACACTTTGATAGGGCATCATATTTCTACTGAGCTATTTACCCTTTGTGTAATATTAATTTCAAACTATAAACACTGTGGTATTCACTTACTTTATGCTACTGTAATTCTTACACTCTGATTGAATTTCAGTGAACCTCAGAATGTGCATTCAATGCAAATATTTTTAGTCTAATCTTTATAAATACCAGGTGATACTGATGGAAACGATAGAAATATATTTATATAATCTGAGTATATCTATGCTTATTATGAAAACAGAATAAATATTACCTAATTCTTCATCCCTGTAGTAGAATATGGCCTTAATCAATCATGTCTAACTTCAGCATAAAATTGACTGAAACTCATGTTACATAATTTAAGAAAAGGTTTTCTCAGCCCTTAAAACTTTTGCAGCTTATACTAAGGTTTTGCATTAAAATACTATTCTCTTTCAGAATTAGTATTCATTTTACAATTTCCCTTGCATTAGTATTTGGTCCACTGCAGTAAGACTATGTCAGCCATGTGATTATATATTTTTTATTACTTATGCAAGAATAAAAAGATAGGTTGAGCATTTTGAAATAATTGTTTTTTTCCAAAAGGGCAAAAAATGTTTTTCTTCATTGTAGATTGAAATTGCAAGATTTCTTTAAGTGCGGTGATGGTGTCATGGACAAACAGGGAAATCTGAGAGGCAGAGTAACTTGGTGTAGTAAGCAAAAGAGTAGGAATTTGGAACCGGAAATTTTTTTCTTTTCATTCTCTCTTTGTTTAAGCTTCTTCTTTACCTGGTGTCTTCTTAGTTTGCGTGTCTGCAGTCAGGCTTCTACACTACCACTGAGCTATTATAAAACAATGAATTCTCATCATAATATTACTTCTGATGGACACAATTGGCTTGATACTGTTAACTACTTCCAGAGGGAGACAAGAAAGAAAAGAAGCATTCTGGATCTTTTATAGGCAAAAACACCACTTTCAGGCACTTTATTGCTCAGGGCTGATAAAAAAAAAAAAAAAAAGTCATTTTTGTTAATCATGAGGTAAACTAAAACACTGTAGCTAAAAATATGTAATATGGAAGGAATATACTACTAGAGTTTGAATTTATGAGACTTATAATAAACTTTATCTCCTACATGGTATTCTTGAGACATTGTAAGAACACATCAACTGATAGGGTTTATTTTCAGAACACAGAAAAATTTGTCTTTTTGTTTGTATTCTGGTGGTGACTTATTGTTCTTCTTTAACATCTAGATAGTAGTTTTAACAATCCTAGGTATACATTAAAATGTGTTATCATGTCTTACAAGAATATTTAACAAAATTAATGATACTTCTTGAACAGTATATAAGTTTTGTCATTAAAGTTAATTATGCAAAAAATCATTAAAGCACAGTTTGGGACTGAAATGCAGTACATGATGAGCAGTTTCAATTTGAAGAATAAGGATGATCAGGAAAGGGGAATCAGTTTAGTCAACATACTGGGAAATATTGTCATCTACATTTTAGTGGTACTCATTTGGACTATTTTAAAGATATTCTTTAAAGGCTTCATGTAAGTTATTTGTTGGGAATTGCAGATTTTAAGGGATTGTCTATTTTCAATAATCCAGCTACCACAGAAGTCGCTCCTGCAATTCTCAAGTGGGAGAGGGGCTTCTCTTTAAAATAAAAAAGTCTCTCTTCCCCACAAGAATTTAGCAAAGAAAGTTCTGGAAGTGCCAATCTCCAGGGGTGGTAGGAAGTGTGTGTTTGCTAGTTTTTCTTGAAAGACACAGTTCAATTTAGGACATGAGTTTTCAATTTATTTAGGTCTTATCCTGTGTTTGGGAAGGATTGAAAAATTTCAATCTTGTGTTTAGTTTATGTATGAATGAAATGGAGATATTGAACTTTATGATTCCCAAGCACTTTACTATTTATAGCTTTATTTGTTTTATCAGTTTTTTTATTTTATTTTATTTTTTTTAGTTTTTACTAGTCTGCAATGTTATTACTAATTTTCACATGGAGAGGAAATTTTAGTAACAGAGGCAAGAATTCGGAGGAAGTATCAAGGTGTTACAGAGTTTCAGTTTTTTCCTTTGTCTCTCAGAACACAGGCAAGTCAAAATAATCATCGTAATGATAAATGTGCAAGTGTTTTGTGTACAAAATAAAAGACATTGATTCTTTGTAGTTTGCAGCCATGGTATCATAAGACACAAAGTAGCATTAGTCGAATCTGAACTTGGAATGAAATTCTGATCTTACTGTTAGATGTGTGACACTGGACAAGTTTAATGTGGTCTAAGTCTCTGTTTCCACCTTTGTAAAAAGGAATCATATGTTATAGGACTATTTTGAACATAGAGAATAGGCATAAAAGACTATGTGTTTGGTGCATCTAAGTGCGTTGTAATTAGTGGACTTTATCACTTTCTCTATTGGGGTGTTTGGATGGCTTTGATAAACACTTGTTGAGGACAGAGAAAAATGCACTTCTAGTTTCTTGCTGGAATCTTCTGTTTCTTGTACACCTGGGCAAGACTGTTTGGTGACAAAGGAGAAACCAACGAAGCAAACCACATAAGTCACTTAAGGATATGTTTAATGCATTGAAAGAGGAGAATGGTTTTCAAAAGCCGAGATGCTGAAACTCAAGCAGTATCACATCTTTTCTTTTGTCACATGCCACTTCCTTGAGGATGTTCAATAATTTGGAGCTCTTTCATCCCCGGTGAATCTTGCAGCACGTAATTAAGATACGTCCACACATTGTCTAACTGCACATTTTATATTCCTCATGGTTTATTTCACCTAATTAATCAAATTGTATCTATTTAAATGAAAAGCAGATGAGAGAATACAAGCTTTAGAACCAGGGTTTGAATCTGATTCGCAGCTTTGTGACACAAAACATGTTTTATTTTCTGTTTGTGGAATAAGGCTGTTTCCTCATCATGTAGGTGTCATTATTGGGGATTTAAATGAGGAAATAAGTGCTTTGATTAGTTTGTCATAAGTGATCCCAATATATCCTTCTTTCCTGTATCTCAGCCTTTTACAGTGAATGGAAGAGTGTGCTCAGATTAGTGGAGGAGAATAACATGGAGATCATTGCCTTCAGAGAGCTTATATATTTGGTAACTTTACATTTACGTATAACTTTTATCTTTTCAAAACACTTTCATAGCTGTTTGGTCTTCACTGTAGCTCTCTGCAGTTTATAGGATAAATGGAATTATTGTTGTTCATTTCTAGATGAGAAAGCAAATTTAGGTGAGTCCTTCTAAGCTGCTCTAAATTTGTGGAGGAACTTCTTTTACTTTATTTTTTTTTTATTGCATAGGTGCCTATTTGATTTTAACTTACTATTTTCACTTTTAACAATAGAAAAACATAAAAGCACACACCACCACATTTTAAAAAATAGTTGCTTAGTATTCTCTTGCTTAAGTTTCCTTGCTTGGGTCATTTCGATTTTTTTCCCATTTTTTTTCATCCCTACGAATATTGCTCCGGTGAGCATTCTTTATGCCTTTACCTCAGTTTGTGGATATGTATCTGTGGAAAAATTCCTGGAAATATAAGTGCTGGGTACATTTGGAGTTTTGTTGGGCATTGCTCGCCAGGAAAGCTTGTGCTCATTCAAGAGAGCTGAGCTGAGCTTCCGTGAACCTCCCACTTGAGGAGGACAGGTTTCCGATGCCCCATCACTGTGCTGCTCCTGTCTGTTGCGTCCACTCTAGTGATGGAACCCTCTTGCTAAGCTGCTGAACTGGAATTAATCAGAGGTAAGATCTTGGCCAAGTTTTAGAAATTCGGCTGCGGGCATCAAACAGAAGGACTCAAGACTCTGCCTGGAATGCGCTCTCTCTGTCCTCCTTAGACCAGCTAGTTGGATGACTACTTTGGCCCAGCTCTGGGGAAACGTCTCTTAGAAAAAAAAAGTTGTAGTTTAACATCTACTATGTGGCTGTCTCTGTTATGGGTATTGAGAATATAAAGAAGATTAAGTTGTAATCCATGTCCTTGAAAAATTTATATTGTAATTGCTGGAAAAAAAAGTTTAAAAATTCACTGGGCATTGCTATGCAAAACAGGTGTGCACACTGTTTTACTGAAACAGAGAAATCCAATTCTGAAAAGAAAGAAAATTGGTAAACGTGGTAATGCACTGCTGAAAATCTTGGCCTTCTTCAGGAAAGAAGTAGAATGGAATTGGTAAGAGCATGGTTTCTGAAATCAAAAGACAGAATTCAAGTCTAACTTCTAACTCTCATCTTGTAAGGTAAAGCAATGATAACCATATTACTTAGCATGTATAAAATTTTCTATCCTTTCTGACAACTTTGAAATAATAATAGTATCTACAAAATAAAGTTTGATAATGAAAATTACACATAAGCATCTGATTTTATAGTTTAAATATGTGTACTCACTAAATCATAGCCTTAAAATGTATTTTGAAGAAAACCAAATTCAATGACAAAACAATTGGAAGAATGGAGACCTGCTTCCTTTCTTCTTTTCTTTCTTCCTTTCTTCCCTCTTTCTTTCTTGCAGGTTTTAGAATATTAATTTTTTTTTCAAAAATCAACAAACAATCAATGCTGCTGCTGCTGCTGCTAAGTCGCGTCAGTCGTGTCCGACTCTGTGCGACCCCGTAGACGGCAGCCCACCAGGCTCTGCCGTCCCTGGGATTCTCCAGGCAAGAACACTGGAGTGAGAAAGAGTAAATACATCTGCTGCAGCCTGAGTCAGAGTTTTTCCCAATGTCGGATGGCAGTGTAGCCAGTATATTAAAATAAGCAGATTGGGTGTGATATGATGGCTGCAAAATTTACCAGTTGTGTGACTTTGTATGTGTCAGTTTAACTTTCTAATCCTCTTTCTTCCTCTGTAAAATGGAGATTATTATAATACCTGCCTCATAATGAAATTGTCAGATTCAGATGGTAATCACTGCCCTATATAACACAGAGATTGATGCTGCTAATTTCACTGATTTCCAGTCCCCTGAGTGCATATTAATTATATACACTTAGCTCCATCCTTGTAGATTCATGGAAAGGAAGTAGCTAAGGAGATCTAATAGAGCTCGCTATGTAATTTTCAAATTAATAAGCTTCTTTAATATAACCATTTGAGCTAAGAGTGGAGACTAGAGCTTTATTGTTCTCATTTTTAGAATACTAATAAATATGCACAAGAAAGAATGACGGTGTTGGTTCTCCATGATGAGGGTGATATCAGACCCACGACTGGCTCTTCCTGTTGTGGCCTCTTCCATGTGGTTCAGTCCTCTGCCTCTTCATGCTGCTCAAGAGGCCCTTGGTCACGTTCCCAGGAAGTTCCTGCCTCAGTCTGAATAAGGGAGGCTACTTGCCTGTTCCCTGTCTGTCAGAAAGGTCTTGAAATTGAAAATTTTTCAAATAGTTACCTGTCCAGAGGTTACTTTCTTTGGAGAATGGAAAAACAGTTTTCGGGCAGATGTAATCTCTGAAAATGAGTAGAAGTGAGGAAGTCCCATGAATGAGTTATTTTCCTGGTTTATAAACCATTCGCTCCCTCACTCTGTGTTGTCTTCCCTTACTCTGAGCCTTCCTCGTGTTGCAGAAAACAGTAGCGTGGAGACTTTTTCATGTAGGATGGTAAGAAGGTGGGTCAAAATTACTCTTTTAAAGCAAAGGCATGTGCTTATAAGATATGTTGCATTGGTGACTGGATTTGGGCCTGAAGTAGGAAACATTGGGAAAAAAAGTCAAATGCTTGTCTTCAGGATGCTTCCATCCCCATTGCTTGTGTGCATCAAAATCCATTGCAGGATTCTCTTCTTTCTTTACTGTTTCTCAAACTTTAGTAGGAAAGGAAAAGGTAAGTGAAGTCACTCAGTCATGTCTGACTCTTTGTGACGCCGTGGACTGTAGCCCACCAGGCTCCTCCGTCCATGGGATTCTCCAGGCAAGAATACTGGAGTGGGTTCCCATTTCCGTAGAACAGGATAAGTTTCCATTTTGGAAATTATTCATGGGTGCAGAATTATTTTTATGGCAAAAGTAGAAGTAATTAATCCAGTAGAAAATCCACATGATTTTCTTATTATTTTAGAATGTGAAGAATAGTCATTGTTTCCAGGTCATTTGTAAATATTGTCCTATAACTTGGAACTATATTTGAATCAAAGTGTCATAAAGAGCAGAAATGGTAATTCTAACAGTTATGAAGAAAAAAGAGATGGAAGCTAAAAAGCCATTGTCTTGCACACTGACTTAGAATATGTTATTGAAAATGGGGTGATTAAATGAGAAATTGGTGATATTAATGGTGGTGTGCATTTCAGATCTTTTAAAAGCAATTTTAATTTTTGAATCATGTTTGGAGATGATAATATACATTTTGTTTTGCAAGTTTTTCTTTTTTTGCCTTCTCTGCCACACGTTCTTCAATTTAGTTTGAAATATCATGGAGACACTTACACCTTGCTAGTTCTCTTGTAACTATACACATAACTATTAAGAGTTTGAAAACTTCAAGTGACAAAATCTTGAATATCTGAAAAAAAAAGATTTGAGTTTAACATAGAGAAAAAAGTATATAAAAGGATTGAAATATTTGTTAGCAATAGCTTTTAGGTATCGTGGGTGATTTAAACCTTATAACCTGCAAAAATGAGAATTTAGATTTTAAAGGTTTATGTTTTGAGATTTAAACCATATGAAATAAGTAACTCATAGTAATCTTTAAACTTTACAAAAGGGGTATAATAATTACTGTTGATGTCTCTTCTCCCCTAATTCCACTTCTCTCCTAATTCCACTTCTCTCAGATAATGATCATCAGTGGTTTACAGAAATACTCGTATCATAAACACACTGTTCTTGCTGTATCTTGGTAATTTCCTATGCTAACATAAATTAGAGACCTCTTTTATCTGCACGGTTTCCTCCTTCTTTAGGGTTCCCACATGGTATTCTGCTGTTATTCATTCTGTCTTTTGTTGATAACTTTCCAACGTTTCCTGACTGTATTAATAATGTGTGCAGATGGGTTTGCAGAATAAATTTCTATGAGTGGTATAATTCAGTCAAAGGATGTTTGCATTTAAAGTTTTGCTGAATATTCAAAAAGATACACGATGTACATTCCTACCTAAAGCTCAGGAGTGTGCCTACTCTCACCTGCTCTCAGGAGTAGCGTACAATGTTGACCTTGTTTAGGCTTTGCTATTGCTATTCCACTGCTTAAATTTAAAATGAAAAGTTTTGACTGAAGTTAAATATTTCTTACCACGTTATTTGCCTTATATAAGTGTGTGTGTGTGCTTGTGCTCAGACTTTGCCCATGTTTCTCTTGGGTTGTGGCTCTATTTATTATTTATCGATATGATATCCATTAAAATAATATGTACTTGTCACAAGTTGTCACCATCTTACCCAGTTTTTTTAATTGAAGTATAGTTGATTTACAATGTTGTGCTAATTTCCGCTATAGAGCAGAGTGACTCAGTTATATAGGCATTCTTTTTCATATTCTTTTCCATTATAGTTTGTCACAGGATATTGAATATAGTTCCTTTATCCATCCTATATATAATAGCTTGCATCTGATAATCTCAAAGTCTCAACCTATTCCTCCCCCACCTCCTTCCCCCTTGACAACCACAAATCTGTCTTTATGTCATTTTTCTTTTAATCTGTTCATGATTTTTTTTTAAATCATATTCCTAAATTTCTTGTAGTCAGATTTAGAGATTTTTTATTTTATTGCTTTAAGATGTTTGTGCCTTGCTCAGAAAGCTTTTTCCCATTCAAGGTGCTTTAAAGAAAAAGAACTGCTTTTCCTTTTATTTAATACCCATCCTATTTTGGTTTCAAGAGTGAAAATGAATGTTTCATCTGGATTTATTTGGTATAAATGCTAAAACAGGTATATAGCTTCTTTCATAAATTTAGCCAAATTTCACAGCCTATAAACAATCTAATTTTCTCCCTGCTTGATTTGAAATGCCACGAGAAATTCTAAATTGTTCCTCAGGAATTTAAAGACAAACAGAGAACTTATACAGAAAACAAAATAAATAAAATTAAAACTCTATTACAGGCAAAGGAATGTAAATTTTGTAAGGTACTTGTTTCCTGAGTAATGCTGTCTCTATAAATTGTGCTTCTGTGTTGTTGTGGTCTCAGATCAACAAAAAGGATGTCAGACTCAAGGTTCACTGAGCCCAGAGGGATAAATAGAGGACTGTGTTATGCTTTTGGCTTGTGTTGCAGTACTAATATCACTTAAATGGACTGCTGGTTTGTGTATTTCTTAACCTATTTCAAGGCTTGAGTAATGGGTTATGATTATTACTTGGTTTTTGAATGTCACTTAGAAGACAACTTAGTGTAAAATTCATGTGTTCACAAATAAAATATTAAAACTAGAGACTGCAATGCAATAAAGGTAAAGGAATTCAGATGCTTATGGTTTTATTAACTAATATATAGTTGCAGCCTCAGGTTGTCTTAAAAACTAGTTATATGGTCTCTCTAAAGCCAGTATCAAGCAATTTAATTTAAGGTATAAATCTGATTTAAACTGGAATACTAGATACAATACTAAACTGTTACTTTCATCAATAAATAATTTCAATTTGCCTTAAGGTGTATGACATGCACTGTGTATTTTTGTCCAAACATCAGGGAATTTGTATATCTTTTCATGATAACATTTTGTGGAACTCTGAACTTAATGTGGCCTTGAAGTGCCTTTCCATGATTATTAAAATGGAAAGATTCTGACTTTCAAGACAACAGTTTCATAAAATGTATTTTATAATTTCTTTAAGATTCTATTTATCTGTTTATATTTATAATACCCTTTGTTCAATAGAAAAATGTTACCTGGGTGAAAATATATAAAAAATTTTTTGCACAGTGTTAATTTTTTATGCTAATACTTTAAACAAATTGAATATTTTGCAAAAGTTGACTTGGTGTCTGTCATCTCTTACAACATTCCTAAAGGCAGAGGAAAGTAAGAAAAAGCCATTTGATGCGAGGATACTAAAGATGCTGGTGTACCATGAAGGGTGTCCATAATGCAGTTTTAGCCTTATAGTTGAGCAGGACCAAGGTATGCTAAGCAGAAAGATTTTTCTAAAAGATTCCATGAAACATAGACCCTCTTCTTTTAAGGGATGACTTCTGCTTTTCTTGGTGTTTTTTGTTTGTTTATTTTACTTAACACTTGTGTCTAAATGGAGAATAAAATATGTCATAGTAACTTATTTGTTTTGATTTAAGAACCTCAATGTTTGATTTACTTTTCCATTTAATTTTCTTTGGTGGTGGTGGTTTAGTCACTAAGTCATGTCCGACTGTTGTGACCCCTTGGAGTATAGCTTGTCAGGCTCCTCTATCCATAGGATTTTCCAGGCAAGAATACCAGAGTAGGTAGCCATTTCCTTCTCCAGAGGATCTTCCTGACTCAGGGATCGAACCCAAGTCTCCTGCACTGCAGGCAGATTCTTTACCGACTGATACCAGGGAAGCCCTTAATTTTCTTTGGCACATTCAAATGTCAAAGCACTGTGTAACCATATTTGTCTTGTTTCCATTCACTTTTATTTATGTCTAAGTTCTTCTCAAGTTGCTTGTGCATCATAATGTTTCTCAGGTGAATTTAAATCTTCCTCCAAAATTAATATAAAAACTTTATGGAGTTCTGAGTAGATAGTTCTTTTAATTCTAAAAGTACTTATTAAGGTGGAAAACTTGGAAAACACAAAAGAAAAGAAAAATCAGTATTCATTTTACTCAAGGAATAACCATTCGTTAATATTTACCCGTGTTCTTTTGTACTTAATGTCATGCCCAGATCTTTTTGATGGTAGTAAAGCCATGTGTAAACTTAATTTTCATGGCTTTGTAATATTGATCTGTAGCTTAATTAGCTCCTATTTTTACAGATTTTGTTTGAATCCTTCTTTTATCCATATATTGCTACAAATGAAAATCATCTAGTATGTATTTTTCTTCATTTCTGATGACTGAAGTATTATGACTGGATAAAAGGCCATCAAGCACTTAGTTAAGTATTTCTGATTAACACAAAGGAAATCCACACCAATTTATAAGCCTATCAACAGTCTATGAAAAGCCTAATCTCTCAGACCCTCAGCATCATTGTTATTTTTAATCATTTTTATATATTTCATCATTAAAAGATCCTTCTTGTTATATAAAACAAATTTCATATTAATTACTCATTTATGTTTCTTTTTTCACAACAATCTTATACCCAATTTTCATTGCCATCTTGGTATTCTTTCCCATTGAATGGTATGAGTTATTTATTCAAGATCAACATGGCAGGGAGGTAAGGGGTTGTTAGGTAGTTGTCTAGCCAACAGTTAAATTCTCTGGCTAGGACAAGGACCAGGCCACTCATCCCTTTCATTGGGTAGAGTTTTTCACATGGTATGTCCAACTCCAAGGGAGTGGACAGTACCTGCCCTTGTGTCCAGAAGAGGAGAAGATTTTTAGTGTCTCCAACAGATAAGATCTCTTTGTCTGTCAAAACCTGCTTTGTTTTTGCCTTAGTTTTATTTTTCCTTTCAATTTTGTATAGGATTATTTTTAAAATGTTATTTCAAAGTGTTTTTTGTTTTGGAATTTCTTCCCCCACCGCCAGTATATCTACACGTTTATAACTTCTAATCAAATAGAAACACAGAATGGAAAACAATTTACCTTTGTGTTTCCTTACCTGCCTGTAATCTCTTCCCTAGAGATGACCAGTTTTAATCATCACTGTCATTCTTCTGGTGGTTAACTTTATATTCATAACTACTATATCATTAATTTTATATTTCTGTTTTTCATTATAGTTTGTATTAATATACTCGAAACCATATTTCTTATTTCGAGAGTTAGAGATGTTTTTTTTCAACTGCCTACCTTATGAGTCGATAACGTTGTTGAATCTAAATTAGGAATATTTACATTCTGCTCTGTGTTTAATAGGTTTTACATGCATATATTTTATATATGTTTATTCTAAAAGCTCAAAATTAGATAAGTTATTTATATAATGATCTATTGCTATTTGGGGCTTCCTTGGTAGCTCAGACAGTAAGGAATCTGCCTGTAATGCAAGAAACTGGTTTGATCCCTGGGTGGGGAAGATCCCCTGGAGAAGGGACTGACTACCCACTCCAGTGTTCTTGCCTAGAGTATTCCGTGGACAAAGGAGCCTGGCAGGCTATAGTCCATGGGGTGGCAAAGAGTCACACGACTGGGTGGCTAACACTTTCACTTTCATAGCTATTTGACTATTTTTTGTTGTTGAGCTTTTTTCTTTCCTGGATATTTGAAATCCCCAAATTTCCTCTTGCATGATGTATCCTTAACATATCTGTAGGCTCTTACTATTGTATATCTGGTTCTTGAAATCTAGTCTTCCAGAGACTTCCATCCTCCTTCTCATGTAGCCTGGACTGACTGCCCTGGATCCTTCTGTGCATTTGACACTTGGGATGGCCAGCCATCTTTCTGTGGTTGACCATGTTTTTAACTCTTGGCTTATTTCTTCATAAGCTAAACCCATTTTTCTTTATCTTTTATAATAAATTTGTTACGACAACTTTCTAAAATAATGAAACTTCATAACTTCATTCTCTCTATACACACACATATATGCACAAGCACACACATGCACAAACACACGTGTGCATGCGTGCACACACACATGATATAAAAACCTTGTTGGATATTGATTTCGCACATATAAATCACACCTTCTTAGAACTCAGAAGAAATTTCTACACATTTTTTATTATCATGTGTTGTTGTACCCTGGTTCTTTTGGGCATTTATTATTTCCTTTTTGAAAGCTTTATCTTTAGTCTCCTAAAAAAAATCACAGTGATGGTCCCAGATGGGTATCTATTTCCCCATCATATTCAATATTCAGTTTGAAAACAGACTCCTATTTCAGATCCAGGACATTTTTAACCAATATTATTTAGAGGATTTTCCCTCCATTTTCTTTATTATTTCTTTATAGATAGGTTTTTAGATGACTTTTCTTATCTAAGTTATTTAACGTAACATTTCAAAGGTGAATATTTGAAAGTAGGCCATCCATCAGATTTTTTTCATGAAACTATACTTTGTTAATATAATGCTGCTAAAAGAAATTACATAGTATTTGTTTGGCTAAAGATAGCACTAGCCACTTAATGAGATTGTCTTGAACAGTTATACCCAATAATACTTAACCAAACATCTGCCTTTTCCCTGCCTAGTCATTGCATGGCTATATGGAAATGTAGCTTTTGTGGAATTTTGAAAACAATAGAGAATCACTGGGCTAAGGGAAACATTTAAAAGTGATGATAAAAACAATACAAAAGCAAAGACTGAACTTTAGAATGAGGAAAGTAGATGAGCAGGTGAAGGTGAGCAATGATTTAAATAATATTAGATATTTGATTTGTATATTCCACATTACTGGCTCTTATTTTTGTCTTGTATTTAATTATAAGGCTTTTTTTTTACCCCTTCTTTGCAGCAGTTCTGTAAAATCTGTACATAATTGACCCTTTATATCTGCTGTTCCTATGTCTGCAGATTCAACCAACCAGGGATCAAAAATATTTGGAAAAAAAAAGTTAAAGTTCTCAAAAGCAAAACTGAATTTACCTTTTATGGGCAACTACTTACATAGAATTTGCATTATAGTAAGTACTAAGAAATGATTTAAATTATATGGGTCTGTAGGTTATACACAAATACAATTAATACATATTTTATACAAGGGACTTGAGCTTCCTTAGGTTTGGGTATCCAAGGACCAGTTTCCTGTGGATTCCAAGGGACGACTATATTCACAATCTTCATCTTTGCCATCTCCTTCTTTTGGGAGAGCCTTTCTATTTTGCTAGCATAGTTGGATCTTTTATTAATATATCTCTTTGATATTTCATCATAGGCATATGGCTTTTGAATTTTGACAGTGAAGATTACTGTCAACTTTATTTCTAAGATCTTAACTCTAAAAATGAGCCAGGTTGAGGCTTCATCTATGTTTTACCAGATACACCACTAGTGATCAAATATGCTAAAAATATTAGGTAGAAAATATACTAAGTATTTGAAGAAAGAAATTGATTGATTTGAAGAAAGAAATCGAAGAAAGAGAGCCCTGGAGATTTAGGGGTTTTATTTTAATTGTTAATTTTTCCTTTTTCTTGGTGATAATGGAGATCCCTAGCTTCAGAAAATGAAAGAACAACTTTAATGACTAGGTAACTGCATGAATGATGCATTTCTGGCTGGGAGAAAATACAATTCTTGAAATATTAATAATATATTTTCTGGTAAAATTCAGGAAGGCAGATTTGAATGCTTTCTGATGATAGAGGCTCTGCTGAGATTACCAGTGGCACATAACTCTTCAGAAGAGTATAACACTCCTTTTAGAAAAGTATGGTTGATTTTTATTATTCACTGTAGTTGTTCTACAAATCACTGTGAACACTGAATTAGTGAAAACTGACTATTGCCCCTAGGATGTATAGAACCTCTGGTCACAACATTTTCATCAATTGATCAATACATGACTTTGATGTGTTTCTCTGTTTCAGATACCTTATTGAATATATATTGTTGATGCCCTAATATTGAACTTGTGGCCAGAAGCACTATAACTCACACCTGGACAAAGATGAAATAAGAGTCAGTAATGTGGAATGCATAAACCTAATACCTAATGTTATTGAAGTCATCACTCACGTTTACCTGCTCATCTGTTTTCCTTATCCTACTGTTCAGTCTTTGCTGTTTGTATTGGTTATATCATTACTTACAAATATGTTTCTCTTATCCCAGTGATTCTCTGTAGTTTTCAAAATTCCACAAAGGCTATATTTTCATGTAGCCATGCAATGACTAGTTAAGGAAAAGGCAGATGTTTGGTCAAGCATGATTAGGTATAGCTATTCAAGATAGTCTCAGAATTTGTTGCCTTTCTCTTTAGCCAAACACATACCCTCTTGCTCTCAGGAACGCAAGACTTCAGCACTGTGCTTGGGGCCATTTTAAACAGCACAGGCGCTCATAAAAAGTGCAAAATGAAAAAAAAAAAAAAAAAAAAAAAAAATCTTGGCTCTACATAAACTGGGAAAGAGACATCTGTATATATTATAAGGGCTGGAGCAAGAGGCAGTACCATCTTATTTGACCTCAGCTGGGCAACCTGAGTATTGGGCGACCCCTCCACATACCTGTGAATCACTGCAAAAGGACTGCAGATAGTAACTGTGTGTGTGTGTTAGTCACATAGTTGTGTCCAACTCTTTATGATCCCGTGAACTGGGGTTGCCAGGCTCCTCTGTCCATGGAATTCTCCAGGCAAGAATACTGGAGTGGGTTGCCATTTCCTTCTCCAGGTATTGATTAAGGGTTTATAAACAGATTTGAGTGAGTAGGCAAAGTTGCACATACAAAATTTGTGAATGATGAGAATTGACTCTATTTGTTTGATTTGAACCAGTTTTGGCAAGTCAAATGGCTCTCTATGTCCTCTGGTAGTCTGCTAAGGTTTAAAACATTTCACCCAGCTTTGAAATGTTTGTAAATACCTATGCTGATAAAGCACCTCAGGTTTGAAAGGATAAGAAACCAACATTTCTTTAAACTCTGCTGAAGGAGTCGAAAGGAGAAGAAAATACTTTTTCTTACAAATTCAAGTTCATGATGGCATAGCTGAAGGACAAACGTTTTATTTTTCTTTCCTTAATAAATGTCCCCTAAATGTGAAAAGTCTAAAGCACTGAAGGGCATTGAGCTCCTTTGAAGTGTTGAGGAAGCAATCATTCTTGCGAGTTGGGTCGTCCTGGGTTATTTTCCACTTGTGTTTCACCAGGCTTCTCACCAGGAAGGTCAAAGTGCCAAAGGAGATAAAGAAAAGGTGGGAGGTGATGATGGTTGTGTCCGCACACCATGTGCACATGATTTGGCTACATGGGGTGATGGATTCAGGCTTCACATGGGCTTTATGGAATCTGGTATGTCTCCTGTCTCTTGTGAAGGATGGTTGTAAGCACAGGGGGTCGTGGTGAGGAATCCTGGGGAGGCGTGGTCCTCTGACACTGGCATCAGGGAGGGGTGAGTGATGACAAATCCGTAAGCAGCAAAGACACACTTCCAGGTTGGGATATGTGTTTGAAGGAAATCCCCACATGATGGGAGAACCGGATGGAGAAACAGACCTGACAGAGAGAGTCACCTGAGAGGTGAAGCTTTGGGGACAGAGCAGCCCTGGCAGGGAAGCGTGTTCACAGACTGGTTCCTGTGAAGGGGGAGCAGGAAGGACCAAAGAAGGAGGCAGACGCTTCAGACTGGAAGATCTGGCTTTAATAAACAAGGAACTCGACGAAGGAGATGTCATGGGCAGCCTGGAGGGAAGTGCATCTCCACCCTGCCCAGCAGAACCTTCAAGGTTTATACAGAAGCCTTCCTGGGTTCAGTCACGTGCACCATCCAGAAGTCCTCAGCCCCACTTCACTTCTCTCGAGGCTGTGTCCTTGAAGGGCTTCTGGGCAGGAAGTGTGAGCGGGAGGTACAGTCCAAGGGTGGGGAGAAGGGAAGGGGCTGCTAATCATCCGAGTCCAGCTGGAGGCTCCACTGTGATCATGGCTTCTTGACGATTCTCTTCAGTAAGGGGACAGGGAAGACCTACAGGAGAAAGACATGCAACCTCTCCCAGGAAGGCAGGCAGCCTGGGTGCAGCATGGTGGGCAAGCAGAGGGCCGGCCAGGGAGCTGGGATTCCACGGGAGGGAAAGCACAGGTCTACTAAGCCCTGGTTTAACTTAGGCATATTCAAGATTCATAGGCACCCCAGACTGTAAGGTAAACTTAACAGCAACTCCAAGATCTTAACCCTCTAACTCCTCAGCTTCATCAGAGCAAATGACAGCAAGAGTATCCACTGAGATGGAGCAGGTTCTGTTTCCATACTCACGGAACTGTTTGATGAGTACAGAAGAGCTTCATTTGAGGGCATTTGGGTTTTTCTTCTTTTTGGGGGGAACGGTCACCTGTTTATTATGAATAAAAATGCCTCAAGAAATGTCTTATGCTGGCTTCTGATGCTAATGGGTCCTTGTGTTCTGTGGGTTGTGCATTGGTCTGTATATAATGAGGCAATGAGGCTATCATGAAGTTATAAATCAGGACCTTCAAACTTTGTCCCTCACATGGCATAGAAACTCTTTTCTGAACACCTGTTGTCTTTGACTTGACTCTCTTCACTGTGAGACCCAGGGGATCATGGACTGCATGATCCCCTTTCCAGCTCGAAGGCTGAGACAGGGTCAGTTGGTGGCTATGAGGATGAAGATTCTCCCAGAAGCCAGGTCATTCACTGGTTGTGTGAATAGCCTCTACTCTGAAAGTAAGGTGGGGAGAAATGTGCAATTTAATTGGCCCTTCTTATCTCTTTTAAAAAAAATTAAAAGTTAGATTTGCTCATCTTTTCTCTGTCCTCTGGCTGAATGTAGTCTTTGATAGAAAAAAATAGCTGCTTAAAAACCCATAATATCAGGATTGTCAGTTTTCTAATAGTTTGTGTTATGCAGGCTCATTTCTCTCGTGGACAAAGCAGGCATCCACACAGAAAGTGGGGATCTTACCACACAAACACTAGCAGGCATGCAGAGTGGGTACACAGATCTTTAAGGCAAGCTGTGTCTCTCACCGTCATCCACAAACCAGCTACCACTTTCTTTCCAGGTGATAATTAAGTAGCATCATGTACTCAAGGTGTGTTTACACTGTTGGGTTTAATTTGTGTTCAAGGATCCCTACCTTTCTTGTGAGGGAACCCACTCCTTTTTCCCTTTCTCTTTATGTGAGTGATAAGAGGCTCAGACTTCCATGTCATTCAAAGACATAGCATCCCACCTAAGAATCCGAGGCCTCTTGACTCTTATCCTATATCTCTCCTTGGGATTTTTATGTCTCTGCATGGGTTAGGAACAAGAGCTCCTTGGGTGAGCTGTTAGAACTGAATGACTTTATAAAATGCAACAATTAGGAGACTTTGTTGCATTATTAGACATAAGTGAAATGAAATCCAACTGTAAAATGGCAGACCTTGGGAGCCCAGGGTGGAAGTAATGCTAAACAACACAGGTAGTAACTTGTCTGTCTTTGGGGATGCTTTCTAGGAAGAAAGATTTCAAGAAGTCTCTGGGTAGTCAGGTGAATCACCCAATAAATCTTGTCAGAAAGTTCTGCCTTCTGTCTAGCTGAATTTTCTTTTGCTGTAATTTACACATCGTTTCTTTTAATCAGCCTCCAAGGAAGAGACAGAAAAGTCTCTGCTTCTGATAAGGTCGTGGCTTCCTCTACCTGAGGACAGCACATGAACCACTCTTGCTCGCTGTGTAAGGAACTCAGCTCTCCTCACAGCGCACGACCTTGTTCTCTACCTTCTTTTTCTCTCTATGTATGACCTCATTCCAACTTTCTTTTACTTAAAAATACTAATTGAAGTCTACAAGGTGAAAATTCTAGCTAATTTTTATAGTGATAGAAGTTAGTATGCCTTTTACATTGAATGCATTCCAATATTACATTGAGTTTTAAAAAACTCAATCGTGTGGAAGACATATATCCAATAGGTCTCTGACCTTTCTTGCTTGTTTTTAATTTTTTTCCTCATTGTTCTTGTGTTGGGTAGGGATCTTAACTCTGCTACTTTTTAGCTATGATATATTGGACAGAGTAGTTATCTCCCTTGGCCTCAGTAACTTTGCTTGTGAAATTTGACTAATGTGATCTTGTCTCCATAAACATAGTAAGAATACAGAAAGGGCTCAAAACTGCAATTCTTTTTCCTGAGTACATTTTACTATTGTATATACAATATATGACCTTAATGGGCTTCCCTGGTGGCTCAGATGGTAAAGAATCTGCCTGCAATGCAGGAGATGCAGGTTTGATCTCTGGATTGGGAAGATCCCCTGGAGGAGGGCATGGCTACCCACTCCAGTATTCTTGCCTGGGAAATCCCATGGACAGAAGAGCCTGGCAGGCTACTGTCCAAGGGGTGACAGAGAGTTGGACACGACTTGGCGACTGAACGACAAAGTGGCTGTGGTCTGCATATCTTATTAGGTGCTCTGTAATATCAAGTATTAAAATTAAGATGAAGTTATCTACAATTCATAGGCTTTCCTCTTATACTTCTGTAGGGATTTTCACGTCTGAGCTTTGGATTGGTTTTTCTCCTTAGAAAGACTGAGTGGGTATCATTCTTGATCTTTACTGTTTCCTTAAGTGCTTCAGGAAAACATGTTCTCCGACTCAGTATAAAAATATATTAAGTTTAAATTCTCATTTTTCATTTTCTCTCTACTTCACTTTGGATTTTTATATTCTTATTATAAAACTAGTGGTCAAAATTGAAAGCTACCTTTTTAACAATTTAATTTGCAATGATATTAATTATGATTTAATTCATTTTTTTTTTCACTAGCCAGTAAGAGCATTTTTCTTGGCTACTCCTTTTATTTTGCCTCATCCAGGTAAAGATGAAAGTCTGTAACACGTGGGACTCATCAGGTAAGCTTCTGTCAGAATACCCGATGCTCTTCATAATCAGCTCATACTTTGTGGGGGCGTTTCCTGGGCCTTTGTGCCAGGTTCTCTGAAGGAAGGAACTCAAAGTCATCTTCTCCCAGCACATAAGACAGAAGAAAAACACACCAAAGACTTGGAAATGGGAAACGATGTCCCTTCAGACGTCTCATACATGGATCTATAGAAAATGGAGAGATCTTTGTGATTGATGAAATAGGGAAATAGCCTTGTGTTTTGAGGATATGAAAGAAAAAGCTTATAGTCATATCTCCTGATTCATACATTAGCAAGGTGCCCAGACATGTCCTTAGTGTGTGTGTAGAAGGTATTCAGTGAAAGATATGAAGGAAATCCAAGGAATGGCTGTTCTGGGCCAGGCAGTGGGGATGGGGCACATATGGAGTCACGCAGAAGGTCAGCTCAGGACTAGGACCAGACCAGCAGTGTGGGAAGGTCATCTGGAGCATTGGCTGCTGGCACAAGCTCGGCTTCTGGCTGCAGGGTGATTTGGGGGTGCAGTCCCTGCCCTGCTCTGAGCCCTGGGGAGAAAGCTGAGATCTGAAATCTCCAACCAAAATGGAGACTGAGTCGAGTTCTGACTGAACGGGAATTTCAAATTTTGAACCAGAGCAAGGACACAAGCAGGGGTGTGCAAGGAATTGGATTTCGGGGAGCGGAGCTGGTGAAGCAGGCAAAGGGAAGTCATCATGAAGGCAGCATTTACTGTTATTGGGAGGAAGCTGTTAGGGTCTGAACTCTGGTTTACCAGACAGAGATGCCTGATCCTTGTTTTTGTTGTTCTGTCTGGGAAATTATTTGTTATCATTTTATCATGTATCAATTCTGCCAAATTTATGACTTCCTCCCTTCACATCTCCGGGGAATGAATTCTCTGCTCTAGTCCATATTATCTTTTTTCCCTTTTCTTCTAAAAATATTTTCAGCACTTCTTATGCAACAGACATCGTGTTAAGGGATAAGAAACTGCCATCAAGGGTTCTGCAATCTTGGAAGGGGCTTTGTGAACATCTAAAGCTGTTTTAAAATTCCTGTGCACTTCCTGTGTGAGGAACCTTCAAGTTTTTTCTCTGACTGTTCAAGAACTTTCTGTAAAATAAATACAGACAATTGTTATTTCTCAATCACACTTCAGTAAAATTGAGGAAAAATCTTTCTCTTCCTCTCTCCTTCTCTGTACATATGTACATACATATATATTTAAATGATAACTGTATATTTATATTATATTTAAAAGGTAATATATATATTTACATGGGCTTCTCAGGTGGCACTAGTGGTGAAGAACTTGCCTATCAGTGCAGGAGATGTAAGAGATGCAGTTTTGATTCCTGGGTTCGGAAGATCCCTTGGAGGAGGGCATGAAAACCCACTTCAGTATTCTTGCATGGAGAATCCCATGTACAGAGGAGCCTGGTGGGCTACAGTCCACAGGGTCGCAAAGAGCTGGATACGGCTGAAGTGACTTAGCAGCATGCATATATTTACACATAATTAAAATATTATAAACATAAAATTAAAATAAATATATACTTATATATATAAAAGAAATATATGTATTTATACACATATTTAAAAGATAAATACACACACACACACACATATATACACATCCTTCAACACAAAAGTCAAGTTCTCATCTACTCTGTAGCCTTTCTGGTAATTATAATCCTCATTGTCTCTCATGTCTGTGGAACTTTAGGGAACTGATGTATTCCTAGTGTGAAATTATAAACTCATCAGTACTAGAATAGATTTACTATCACTTATTTAACAATTTTTAACCCTTGGAGAAATTCATCCCAGAAAAATGAACTGATTTAGTTGAGTAGCGCTGCTCTTTACAGAAAAACCAGAATCTGTATAGAATGGTTCAATGGTAAAAAAATGTGCCTGCAATGCAGGAGAACCAGGTCCATCCCTGGGTTGGAAAGATCCCCTGGAGAAACAAATGGCTACTGATTGCAGTATTCTTGCCTGGAGAATCCCACAGACAGAGGAGCCTGGTGGGCTACAACTCTTTGGCGTTGCAAAGAGTTGGACATGACTGTGTAATTTATACTTTCACTTTTTCACTTTCTTATTCTGAAATTGATCAGGTGCCCAGCACATTGCCTGGTTATGGAAGATGCTCAGTGAATTGCTAGTTTTATTCGCTAGGTGTCAATTTATTCCTCACTAGATTGCAATTTCTTTAAGAATAGATGATGCTTTACCCTTGCATTGCATATTCTGCAGACCTGATGAGGAGCTGAGGCAGTTGTGGCTGGTAAGCCTATATTTACTGATTAATTGTAAATGCAAACTTCTTTCTCATTATCTTCATATACAGGAAGCAGAAATCTTGAAAGAGAATCACTATGTTGATGTTAAGATCTGCTGTCATTGTGTCTTTAGCATAAAGAAGGATGTTTATGGTTCCTGGGCCCTAGAGTTAAGCAATGGGCATGTCTTGGGGCCATTACTCAAGTAAAGATGATTATTGATTGTTTATATTGCAAAGAACTAGCTGTTGAGATCTGCAAATATTTCCAAAGTCACCATAATACAGGCACTCCTTAAGTTGGAGTTAGTGATTATGCATTATCAGGACTGCCAAGGACCATTACATCCCACAAATCAAAGGAAAATGGCTTCCTTTTTGTTGAGAGATATTCCAAGCTCCAAGCTTTAAGTTCAAGGCACAAGTTTAACTGTTTCACCACTGCATTCCTTGAAGAAAGATATTGTTTTCTGTGGAGAATAAAATTAGAAGCATGAAACCATATGTGATTAAAGTTTTACTTGCTGAAGGCTTTTATTGAATTAATAAACAATAAACATCTGATGTAAAGCACATTACTGTATTTTAGGAGACCAGGGGCTTAGGACAGAGACTGTCAGGTTGTGATCTGTACTGTCACTGAGACTTGGGGAGGTTAACTTCTGCATCCCGGGGTGCAAGCTGAGCAGAGTCCTTTTTCATAATTGAAGAAATGGGGTTATAATGGTGGGTCTTTCTTCTTGCCTGTGAGATGCATGTATTAAATTAACATCTAGGGCTTCCCTGTTGGCTCAGTGGTAAAGAATCTGCCTGCCAATGCAGGAGACACAAGTTCCCTGGTCTGGGAGGATTCCACATACTGAAGAGCAGCTAAGCCTGTGCTAAGAGTTGCTATTGAGCCTGTGCTTTAGAGCCCAGGCTCCAAGGGCTCTGAGCCCATGACCTGCAGTTACTGAAGCCCACACGCCCTAGAGCCCATGCTCCACCACAAGGGAAGCCACCGAAATAAGCCCCTGCACTACAGTGAAGAGTAGCCCCTGCTCGCTGCAATCAGGGAAAGCTCACACAGTGACAAAGACCCGCCACAGCCAAAAAAATTAAATAATAAATAAATCTTAAAAAAATAAAATAGACATCTAGAGACTCTCCTTTCTTATTCATTCTAAAATGGAAACAGATCCAGTTTTGAAGATTTCAGTGGGCTGAGTCCCTTCTAATGATTGCAAGATATACATCTATAGCAAATGCAAAGGTGGTAGAATATAGACACACCTCAGCACTTCCACTCTCAAATTAAAACTCACCATTAAACTGAGAACACTATCTTGCTCCCCTGCAAAATAACAAATAATGAAAAAGATACAAAACCATGATATACAAAAAAAAAAAAATACCTACCCCCATCCCCTTACAAATACATAATCTTAAGCTATTCCCCAAATGAAACTCCTTATCACCTCACATACTTTGTGATCCTGGAGACATCTTAGGTTGTCAGCTCTGTCATGAGAAAGTGATAAGAGAGGGCATCTCACCATCCCACTCTGTTTGATTTGTTTCCTCTTCTCCTCTCCCTCCTCCTCCTTCTTCTTTCTCCTTCTCCTCCTTCTTCATTTCTCTCCCATCTCCTAAGTTTTCTTCCTTTCATCTTTTTTTGGGAGGGCCTTCCCAGGTGGCGCTAGTCGTAAAGAATCTACATGCCAATGCAGGAGATGCAAGAGGCCGGGGTCCGATGGATTTGATCCCTGGATCAGGAAGATTCCCTGGAGTAGGAAGTGGCAACCCACTACAGTATTCTTGCCTGGAAAGCCCCATGGAAGGAGGAGCCTGGTGGGCTATAGTCCATGGGGCCACAAAGAGTCAGACATGACTGAACAACTGAGCACATCATATTTTAGGGGGTGAGGAATGTAAAAAATAAACCTTGGAAATAGAAACAAATCTAATTTCATCAATTCCCTGGGCTTGATGCTTTATGGCACCTATCAAAAAGTCTTATTTGTATTCAGGTTTTATGCCTAACCATGTCATTTTAAATGAAGCAATGCAATAAAAATCAGGAGAGAGAGTGGAACTCCTGTCATGGTATCAGAAGATATGGAGGATCATTGAAAAGAGACATGCCATCGGAATGTCTTCAAAAGTATCCAAAACTTTTAAAAATGTTTTCTGAAAAGGTGGATTCTTAGAGAAACAGTATCATTCTTATAAGAAAAACAATGTCCCACTAGTATCCTGGAAGGGACTGGACCAAACCAATAGGTATTCCCAGCAAGATATTGTTCTTGTTTCTTTTCATTTCCTTCTCCTCCTCTTCCTCTTCCCTCCCCCTCCTTCCCTCTCTCTCCTTCTTGTTCCTCTTCTTTTCCATCATCTTTTCTCCTTCACTTCCTCTTCCTCCTTCTTTTGTAGAAAATTCCTTTGGTTCATTGATTCACTCATTTGCTCACTTACAGAATAAAGCCTTTCCCTTGGATTCTGTTCAGTTAAAAACTTCATCTTAGGAACTACTTTATTCCTCTAGTGTTTTTTTCCTTTTTAGTTTTGCCCGCTTTTTCTTGGTGCTGACAGCAGCTGATGCCTGCCAACAGTGCTGACATTTTGAATGGGTTATGAAGGCAATGAAGATGCTTACCTTTCTAATCAAGAACAACAAGCAGAGATGAATGTGCTTCCACTAGCAGTGCTCACTGCAGACTCTGTCATAGTGAGTGTCCCTTTTCTAGGATTAGCTTCTGCTTTGTGTCACTGTGGGTGTGGAAATTCAGGGGGAATTGATATTTATTTGTTCACTCATTTTTAAAAAAATCTATAGTGGAGTATAATTGATTTACAATGCATTAGTTTCTGCCGTACAAGAAAGTGAATCAGTTATATATATATATATATATACCTATATATGTATATATATGTATACACTCTTTGTTAGCTTCTTTTTCTTCATAGGTCAATACAGAGTTTTGAGTAGAATTCCCTGTATATGTCCTCATTATCTATTTTATAAATAGTTCACTCATTCGTTTTAAGGTTAATGTAATCAGTACTCAGTATTAGGCCAGAAGTCTTATACACTAGTGTCTAAAGACCCTGAGGATTCTTGAGACTGTATAAGTAGGTTCTTTTTTTTTATTTTGTTAAATTTTTTATAAGTAGGTTCTTGAAGTCAGAATTATTTTATAATAATGTTAAAACATGTTCCACTTTGTTGTGGTGCAAACGCATTAGGAACCAGGATTATGCTCCCAGACTTTACTGAGGAGTCACGTGTCCATCACTGTCACACACTGACAAAATAAAAGGGTTTTCATCCAAGAATATCTATCATAAAGCAGTAAAAGTTATTGATTTTATTAAATCTGATTCTTCAGATTTTTTTTTTTTTTTGTATTCTGTGAAACAAGACGGAAAGTATGTATGAAGCACTTAGTTATTTGTTTACTTGCTTCATAAACTGCCTCTTTATTTGAAGGAGGAATTGACATCCTGTAATTATTTAGATTTGATTATTTCACCAACATTTTTGGGAAAAGAACAAAGTCAGTCAGCCACTTGAAGGCAAAATACTGACTATTTGGAGTGCCAATGACAGTATTCAAGATTTTAAGTTAAAAATAGGATTTTGGAAAACTTGAATCTGCCACTGTGAGGTTGTCACCTCAATAATTAAAGGCTTCTCTGAAAAGATGAGCACTGATACTGAGAAATGCAAAATTTTGATGCTGTATAATGAGCTGTACCAACATTTGGAATCTCTACTTAGCTTATGAACAGATATTTTCCAAATGACTGATGCATAATATTGCAGAATTATGCATGAGTGAAAGAGATACTCAAAGCCCAAGATACATCAGTGATTCTTGATGGGACAGAATACTAAAAAGTTCATTTATATGGTTTCAGATTCCACACAGCAACTAACCTTTAAGAAACTACATGCTGCCAACTTTTGGTGTGGTTTCAAAGAATAATATTCACAACCATCTGAAAAGGCTGTCAAAATACTTGCCATTTTTGAAACTATTACATATGTACGTGAAGACAAATTTTCTTAATATATGTCCACTAAAGTAAAATACGAGAATCTAGCTGTCCTTTTTAAAAAATATTAAATGGATTTGCAAAAATGGAAAGCAGTGCTACTCTTCTCATTCCTTTGGATAATATAGTTATTTTTCACAAAAGATATTGTTGTTAATAATAGTTTGTAGTGGGCTTGTTGTTTTAAATTAATTGATAAGTAAATATTTCAAACATTTTTATTTAAAAAATTTTTTTCAAACACATTTTAATTTAAAATATAGTAAACAGGACTAAGTGTAACTCATGTGAATAAAGACTTCTTTGGGTGCTTGATCATCTTTAAGACTGTAACGCAGTAATGAGCCCCAAATGTTTGAGAGCTGCTGTCTTGGTCTATGGAGATTGTCTGCCTTTGGGACTTAAAAGCTTGAATTGAAAATGCTACGAAACCAGTACTTACAAACTGGGAACTTCAGTTTTTTCTTTGGTTATTGAAATTACTATATTTGGGGAAAATTGCTTCTTTTAGGACTCAAAATATTCAGTGCGGCTCAGTTGTTCTTCCTCTTTCAGATTCTGCAAAATTGATCCAGGCAGAGAATGCCACTGAAATTTTTAACATAGTGCCATGTTGAGCTCAATGTCTGTTGTCTTCTTGCCTTTGTTCCTGCTTGTAGTAGGAATCCTGCCCCCTTCACACCCTCCTCATCCCCAATTCGCATTATCTTATGCAAATAATGGAAAAGCAAAATAAACATTAGAGAAAAGTTCTTTTGGCGTATTCTTTTAAAAGATTTGTCAAATACAAGTAAAAATAAATCTATTTAGCCCAAGAGTAGTTTTTTTCAGAAATATTTTAAAGTGAAAATACACACATACACCTTTTTCTCTTTTTTTTTTTTTTTTTACAGTGGTGGTCATGGGGTTAGACAAAAAATGAGAGAAAATAATTCTTTATTTTTCTGTCCAGAGACTCAAAATGCATATGTGTGATTATGCACTAGTGATAAAGAAAGTCACTCAGTTATTGAAGGGACGAGTTACATTAGTCTGTTAATGATTTAGGGACAATTAGATAACTATTGGGAAAGGTAACATAAACTGTCTGCATCTTATATGTACTGTAGGAACATTTAGGAAAGTCCATTTATTGTATAGGGATAGAGGTGGTCTGTCTTAGCATATATCCAAAGAACATGAGCCACAAAGGAAAAGTATGAATAGATTTGATGGCAGAAAGCTAAAAAATCTTGTGTTATTCATTTGAAAAAAAAATTGGGAAATTTTTTAATATATGTAATCAACAAATGATCAATTTCCGTAGTGTATAATATTTGTAAAGTGAAAGTGAAGTCACTCTGTCATGTCTGACTCTTTGCAACCCCATGGACTATAGCCTACTAGGCTCCTCCATCCATGGGATTTTCCAGGCAAGAATACTGGAGTGGGTTGCCATTTCCTCCTCCAGGGGATCTTCCCAACCCAAGGATCAAACCCAGGTCTCCTGCATTGCAGTCAGACGCTTTACCATCTGAGCCACCAGGGTACTCCTACAAATCAACACGAAAGAGGCAGATTTTGCTAAAGATCAGGAAATACAATAATAATAAGAGACGTGTATAGCCTGCAAATGCAGGAATAATTTGCCTAGTTGACAATATTGTAAAGATTGGAACCATCCAGAGTTGAAACATGTGAACAGGCTCTCATGTCCAGTTGGAAGGATGTCGAAGTGTCCAAATGTGACATCTAAGCTAGCAATTCCATATTTAGTAATTTTTTTCTTGGAACATTCACATATATGCTCAAAGATAAGTAGAGGATGTTCATTGTTTTAAATGGTAAAAATAGTAGTCACCAATAATGAATTAAATAAATGATGGCAAATGACATCTTGACAGGTTCCTGTGCAGTTGTGAAAGTATATCTAGTTTTATATACAATGAGTACACATATTTTATTGTATGTTCAGTATAAAAATGTTGTGATTCTTTCTATAAAAATACTGTGTGTGTGTAATACATGTCTATATGCATTGATCAACTGTCTTTGGAAGGTATTCACCAAAGTATATCTTCCTATAGTGAGAGCTGCTTTGCATCACTGATGCAATTGTGAGAGATTTTATTTTCTTTTACCAGTTGATTTATCTTTTCTAAACTTTAAAAAAAAATTGCAATGAGCATATATTAATGGTAAATGTAATTAGATTGAAGTCTTATCATTATCAGACACATTACTTGAATAGAGTAAGTTTGTTAATATTAATTAAATTTTCCTGGTGAAATATAAATAATACAAACAGCTCACAAGATGGATGCAACTTAAATCATTGCTTTGAGATATAAACTAATTCTTAAATTATGGCCACCCTGGACCTTTTGAGGCTTAGGGAGTAAACTTGCTGTGAGCCTTTCTCTCCCTTTAAGTAATTAACTTCTTAAAATTGAAGTTTGGGCCATTGCAATCTAGCTGACACTTCCGAACTCTCCCTGTAATACAACACAGGATGAATTTAAAACTGAAACCAGGAGAAACTACGACTTTTCTTGTATCATGGCTTGATATCTGGAAAGTAGGATGAAGTCAGAGATGCACAGAAAGGAAACTGATCCTGTAGTCAGGAGAGCCAGTTTCTTTCTTTCTTTTTTTTTTAAATTTTTAAAATTTGTTTATTTAACTGCATCAGATTTTAGTTGCATTGTGTGGGATCTCTTTCCTTGTGGCACATGGACTGTCTCGCTGTGGCGCATGGGCTCCAGAGCATATGAGTTGAGTAGTTGTGGTGTGCATGCCTAGTTGCTCCACGGCATGTGGGGTCTTGGTTCCCTGACCAGGGATCAAACCCACATCCCCTGCGTAATGCAGATCCTTAACCACAGTACTGTTAGGGAAGTCCCAGGTGAGTCAGTTCCGAAGATGCTCTAGAAATTTCTTGATTTCCCTGATTCTTAGTATTGACAATTATGAATTTGGATTTAAGCTACAGGCCATTGTATTAAGTGAGATATTTTTGTCCAGGAATTATTTTTGTAGTAGAGTTATTTGAAAATGTAAAAAAACTCATTATTCTAGTTTTAATAAAGCCATTGGAAAACTAACCCAAGTTGAAAGAAGTAAGCTGTCGTGTGAAATTGATTTTACTCCTGAATATAATGACTGCAGATTGGAAGCATTGTCCCCTCTGTTACCTTGAGATGTAGTTTTACTCTTGTAAAAAAACTATAAAAGAACTCAAGGGAAACAAAACAAGGAGTTGCCCATTAGAGATCAGTGTCAGGTAAATGTCAAATAAAGCCTAGTCAAATGTCAAATAAAACCACAAAAGCAAAAGTGGTTTTGCTCCGTACTTGGAATTGTGGTAGTTTCCATGAAGAATGCAAAACAAAATACATGAATGAGGTGGCATGTAGGTTGTCTAATCAAATCTTACAATGTATTGAAGAATAAACCCTTTGATATAGTATATATGTAAAATATTAAAATGTTGACTATTAGTATAGGGTGAAAGTGAAAGTGTTTGTCACTCAGTCCTGTCCGATTTTTGCGGCCTCATGGACTATAGACTACCAGGCTCCTCTGTCCATGGAATTTTCCAGGCAAGAATATTGGAGTAACCACTCCCTTCTCCAGGGGATCTTTTTACCCAGGGATCAAACCTGAGTCTCCTGCATTGCAGATAGATTATTTACCTTCCGAGCCACCAGGTAATTAATGTAAAAAATGCAGGTCTTGGATTAAGACAGTATGTGAATCATTGAATAATTACAAGCTGTCAGGAGGTGTAACCTCAGAAGAGGGGACTATGGGATAATCTGGAACCTGGACAGTGAGGGGAGGATGTTGAGCTGGGTCTGGGACAATAGTTAGGATTTAGTTCAGATGCAGATCTTTGAGGGCCCGGAATAGGTTCCAGAAATAACAGAAATTACCGGCAACTCTCCCATTCACTTAGGAAGCACTTTCTGTTATTTCTAATGAATTAGGGGAAAGGGTTTGATATAATGTCCCTGATAATGATTGTTACTTTCTAAAATTTTAAACATTGTGCTTTATGAATAAATAAATGAATAAAAGCTATAAACTATTAGCTAGGTGGGTGATCAGCATTTAAAGACACATTTTTTTCCTACATATTCTCTTTTTAAAAAATTATTGAAATATAGTTGATTTACAATGTTATATTAATTTCTTTTGTATAGCAAAGTGACTGAGTCATACATATACATCTATGTACCTTTTTATATTCTTTTCCATTATGGTTTATCACAGGATTTGAAAATAATTACCTGTGCTATGCCTTAGCACTTTGTGCTTTATCCATCCTATATACAATAGTTTGCTGAATATTACTCAGCCATCAGAAATAATGCCATTTGCAACAACATGGATGGACCTAGAGATTATTATACTAAGCTACAGAAGTCAGACAAAGACAAATATCATATGATATCACTTATATGTGGTATCTTCTTGTGTATTTTTTTTTTTATCATATTTACAGTTTCTTTTTTAAAGTGAGCCTGGGAGATCTAAATTTATTTAGGATCTATGGTCAGTTGCTGTCTTCTTTTTTCCTTAGAGAAGAATTGACGTAGGTTTGTTTCCTTTATTCTCTGAGTGAGAAGATTTAGGCAGAGAGATAGATTTGCCTAGTCTCATGTGTTCTAGAAGATCTGAGATTGAGTGCATCAATCCCGTGTTAATCAGTCGCTGATGTTGTTGTTTGCTCATTAAATTTATTTTGCTCTTTCACACCATTGAAAGATTTTAATTTTACTGCTCTTGAGCTTGAAGAGTGAATGTGTCTTAAAAACATAGGTCTAACTGCTAACAAAGATCACCGAGCACTTGACTACTTCCCTCAAATATTATTTACAGTTGGTGTTTGAATCATTTCCTTATCTGAAATGGAAGAAATAACAACATGCAAAGGAAATGCATTTATGAAAATTTTTAGAGTTCTCTTCAAAAGTGTCATTCACCACAGTGCCTCAGCATTACCAGTGATATCAGAATACAATTTTCTTTTGGCATTAGTCTTTTCATCTGGAAAACTATGAAGATAATGTATTTAATTAAATGAATAATTATGGGAACAGAGAATCCCCTGGTCCAGTGGTTAAGACTTGGGCTTTCACTGTGGTGGACTTGCGTTTGATCACTGGTCAGGGAACTGAGATCCCAGGAGCCATGCAGTGCTGCCAAAAAAAATTATGGGAGCAAACTGAGTTTTCTACTACAAATAAGTTTATCCAATAGAGTTGAAGGGTATGAAAAGTCAATTGCTATATTTTCTTGCTAACCGAACCTCAATATGACCAAATCTTGAGAAGATCTCAAGGTCCAAATAGTTTTGAAGTAGAAGGGAGTTTTCCAATGGTGTGTTTTTCCTTGTGTTTCCAATGGTCTCTTAAACTTGGTCAGAATTTAACACACTTAAAAAAGAATCTTTATAACTCACTGCCAAGCCACACAGCTAAAACTGCACTCTTTCCTGTTACTTCACTGGATTAAGATTGTCTTTGATGATTACTGCAGTAATCATTTACATCTTGCTCACAAACACCCCTCTCTGACTAGTTTAAGTACTTTCACAATTTCATCGGTTCTGTCTCCAAACTGGAAGATTTCTTCTCATTCTTGTTCTTGCTGTTGTCGCTACAAGACATGTCAGGCTTTTATGACAACAGAGTTCACTGTTTTTGTGTCCAGTCTTTCTCCCTTAAGTCTCTTCTACACAGTTTGCTTCTGTTTCTAATGTACATAGTTGACCATGTCTTACTTCTTTAAAAAGGACTCTGTGGCCTTGACCTGCAGAGAAGTGACCCTTTTCAGTCTAGACCCCCCAGGGCCTCAGTCTCTGGCCTCCTTCATTCCAACTATGTCTCCTGGACCTCTTGTCCTTCAGTCCTACCAGAAAACCTACCATTTTTGAATCCATGCTGTTAGTTACAATATAGACTTTTGTGTGTGTGTAGAGGAGACCCCGTGCTGTGACTTAACCCTGTAACCACCCAGGCATGGTCAAAGACTGCCGTGTGCATCTATCCAGTCATCCCGGGACCCAGACTCTGCCATGTGAGCTGCTTCGACTCTTTCTGCATCACCAGTGTGACACAGTTCCAGGTTCCCATTTCCAGCAGCTCAGAGGAGGAGGTGAGGAAAATGGACAGCATCTGTACTGAAAGCACATCCTGGAATGTGGCTCAATCATTTCCCCTCACTTATCATTGGCCAGAACTTAGGGACACTTAGACATCTAGTCAAACTAGTTACTTAAAAGGCAATGTTTTGGTCCAATCTTGAGACCAATAGAAGAATCGATACAGACTTGCATGAGTCAAGGTTCCACTGGAAGACTTCATTAGTGAGACCTTGTGAGCATCTTATCTCAGTCTTTGTGTGGAAGCTTGGAGAAGGTACAAACTCTGCACTTTAAGCAGTAAAACTCCAACTTGTCATCTCTTGCCCTCTTTCTACATCCATCAGTTCTGTTCGGTGTCTGACTCTTTGTGCCCGCATGGACTGCAGCACGCCAGGCCTCCCTGTCCATCACTAACTCCCGGAATTTACTCAAACTCATGTCCATAGAGTCGGTGATGCCCTCCAACCATCTCATCCTCTGTTGTCCCCTTCTCCTCCCACCTTCAATCTTTCCCGGCATCACGGTCTGTTCAAATGAGTCAGTTTGCATCAGGTGGTCAAAGTATTGGAGCTTCAGCTTCAGCATCAGTCCTTCCAATGAATATTCAGAACTGATTTCCTTTAGGATTGACTGGTTTGATCTCCTTGCTGTCCAAAGAACTCTCAAGAGTCCTCTTCAACACCACAGTTCAAAAGCATCAATTCTTCAGTGCTCAGCTTTCCTTATAGTCCAACTCTCACATCCATACATGACTGCTGGAAAAACCATAGTTTTGACTAGACAGATCTTTGTTGGCAAAGTAATGTCTCTGCCTTTTAACATGCTGTCTATGTTGGTCATAACTTTTCTTCCAAGGAGTAAGCGTCTTTTAATTTCATGGCTGCAGTCACCATCTGCAGTGATTTTGGAGCCCCCCAAAATAAAGTCTGTCACTGTTTCCACTGTTTCCCCATATATTTGCCATGAAGTGATGGGACCAGATGCCATGATCTTAGTTTTCTTAATGTTGCATCCTTGGTCCTTCTCAAGTAACAGTGACTTCTGCTGAGGATGGGCTCTGATCTCAAGTTCAGGTCTGCATGCGTTTCTGTGGCAGTCACAGCAAAGGGGAATCAAGAAGAAGGTCAATGCTGTCTTCTAAGCAAATTGATGAGCTCCTGAGAAATCTGTCCAGCTAATCGTCTATGATGCTTGAAGGTGTCGAGAATGACCCTGAGGGCCCAAGTAGCTTTTCAGCCATTGTATAGCTTTTCTCTGAAATTTGCTTATAAATCTGACCCATTTCACAGGACTAGGTTATATTCTTGCCCTCATTTAATTAGCTACCTTTGTCCTTCCTTCAGAAAAACCTCTGGGTCCATCCTGGCTTCTTACTGTCACACAACATAGTCTTACTAGGTCAGTCTTCCACTTTATCTTTCTCTCATTAACCTCTCAAAAAAGGCACAGTACAGAGATACAGAAACAGACATAATTACTCCCTCGGGAAAACTTTTCATTTCTATTTTCCAATCATATTGATATTTCCAAAATGTTTTATAACTGATCAAAGTTATATATGTTGGAGGAGAAAAAGAAATACAAAATTGAATCATCAGCATCAACTGTACTTTTATAGAAAAGACAGATAATGTAATCCATTATGTATTTATTTATTTAGACCATGGTAGTTAACATAAGCTTACTTAAGATGTGAATTTTCTGGTTGTCATATACGTTTGTCTGAGTAAGCCAAGGGCTTCCCGGGTGGCGCTAAGTGGTAAAGAACCCACTTGCCAATGCAGGAGACCTAAGAGACGCTTGTTTGTTTGATCCCTGGGTGGTGAAGATCCCCTGGAGGAGGGCATGGCAATCCACTCCAGTATTTTTGCCTGGAGAATCCCATGGACAGAGGAACCTGGAAGGCTACAGTCCATGGGGTCACAAAAAGTATCAGACACGGCTGAAGTGACTTGGCATACAGCACGCAAGAGTAAGCTAAGGGTAGCAAGATTTCCACAAACTAGGTCACAGTCTTACACTGTTATTTCCTTTGATTGGGGAAACAGAAAATATGCCATAGTAAGGTCTTCAATTCAGAGTAATTGATGTTATACCCTTGTTTCTTCTGAGACATTTCTTTCTTTCTTTTTTTTTTTTTTCCTGCTTCTCTCATTCCCCAGTGCATGCCCAAAGCAGTAAGTGGACACTGATATTTTACTGTGAAGATAACTTTCAGATTGCTCTATAGAAATTGCAACTATTTAGACTGCTTCAAATGAAGCAATTTCTCCATTTTGGATGTCTACATTTGGACAGTTCACTCTGTAGTGGCTCAAGTATTTTACAAGTGGTTTAAGAGTTGACTACACCAAAAAATTGATTTGCATTCTTGTTGATGTTTAAAGACTGCAGACCTCATTTATTATCATTTTATTCCATCTTATTGGAGTTAATTCAGAAAATATGGCCAACCAGGTGGTATCAAAGGATTTTGCTATTTCTGAAGACATTAGCATATAAACACACCACAGCATATGGTTAAAGCTTCATTTACAGGTGTGACAGCATCTGCATTTTATAGCCCTAAATCAATGTAATAGTGTACTGAGTTAGCTGCCTTGGCAGAAGTATTCAGCTGTTGTTTTTTTTTTTTTTAATTTATATACACAGTATAGATTCAGTGAGCATTTATTATAATTGCAATAAATTCAGTAATTCTGTTGTCTTGGAGAGGCAGGAAGGTGAATTATCTTCCCCAGGGGAGAGTCAGGGTGCTGATCCTTCCTGGGGCAACTTCCACTCAAACATCCTGGCATCATTAACTATATTTTTCTGATATTTTTGTCTCTGTACCTTTTTCCATTCTTGAACTTTACTACTAGTTACAAAAAATCAAAATGTTATTATCACTTTCAGTGGTGAAATATATTAACAGAGGAAGACAGGAGACTCTTAATGGACCCAAATGGAAATATCTGAATGAAATACCATAAATTCAAGGAGCACTTTAGAAAATTTGTCATGTCTTGATTTTTTGAATTGCATGCAGGTTTTATGAGTTCATAAAAAATTGGTGGGTGATGTTTTAGTTTCTTATTGTGGCTATAATAAATCACTACAAACCAAGTGGTTTAAAACCACCACAGTTTATTGTCTTACAGGCTAGAGGTCAGAAGTCTGAAATTGATCTCCATGAGCCCAAATCAAGGGTCAACCAGACTGTCGTCCTCTTCAGCGGCTCTAGGGCGGGGCCTCGCTTTCTTGTCTTGTCCATCTTCTGGCACCTACCTGTGCTTCCGGCTCCACTCTTCCAGCCTCAAATCCAGCCATGTCAGGTTTTTTCCCTTGCTTTCACACTTCTCAAATCACAGCATTCTGGTACTATTTTGCTTCGGTTTTTTATCTGACTTTCTGAAATTCTAACCGTGCCTTTATTTTGTAAAATTTTACCCAGCTCTGAAGGTTTCTCTTTCAGTCTGTGTTGTTTAAAAAAAGGGGTTGTAATCATACTGGAATGCCTGATTATTCTAAAATAATCTCCCCCATCAAAATCACACGCTTAGCAACCTTAATTCCAGTTCCAGTCCTCATTCCCCTTTGCCATGCACTCTCAGATTCTGGGAATTAGAATACAGAAATCATTGGGAGACTGTTTTTCTGTCTACCAGGGATGATGGTGCCATAAATAAACACCAAGGACTAGAAAGCGTGAAGGGGGAAAAAAAAAACCAACAAAGTCAAGAAAGCAGCTTACTAACCCCAGCTGTGCAGACAGCTAGCAAGGGGACTCAGGAAAGCTCTTCTTTCCCTCTGTTTCACAGCTTATCATTTCAGTAAATAAATACCAACAATAAATAGCATTCCCTGGCAGTCTCTGATGTTCTGTTCACTGTGTGTATTGAGATGTGTATTATCTCAGTTAATCCTCAAAACAACATTACCTGCCTCTGTAGATAATAAAACTGAGGCACAGAGAGTTCATGTATCATGTTTTGATCATTCAGCAGTAGGTGGAGAGGCAGGATTTAACCCATAAGGTCTGGCTTAACAGCTCAGATTTTAGCCATTGGGCAATGCTGCCCTTACTGAAATAGGATAATGATTTATCTTTGTATTTATTTATTTAATCAGTAAATAAATATTAATTGGGCACCTGCTGGCAGATTACAGACTCTGCTAAGCTTTAGAAATATGCTGGTGAATAAACAAAACAGATTCTGTCTCTGTGAGCTGGAATATACATAAGATGGAATCTAGACCTTTGCTCCTGTAATTGACTGTGTAACAAACCAGCCCCCAAATTAGTGGCTTCACAACTCCTTCATCATCCCACATGATTTTGTAGGTTTACTGGTGTTAGCTGGGCTGTCTTCTTGCCCCATGTAAATTCCCTTCATGGAGCGGGAACATGTAGGATGGCTCACTTTTAAGACAGGCAATTTGTGCTGGCTGTCTGGCTGGGAGCTCACTGTGCAATTTGGGCTTCTATTAATGATTGCATGGTGGCCGCATTCCAAGGGGGATTCCAGGATGAATATTCCAAGAGGAGGAAGCATGTGCTGCCAGCCTTCTCAAAGACCAGGTCTGGGACTGACCCAGTATCACTTCTGCTGCACTGCATTCCTGGTATTCAATAGGATGATAAATATGTTTTAGTCTTTTATGGGCAGGGTGACCAAAAAGCTGTGGCCCCACATGGAGTAATGGCAGACCAGAACGTGGGATTCATCCAAAACGTGAAATGTTATGAGCTGAGGCTGGAAGAAGGAATCAGGGGCTAATCCTACAAGGGCCATTTTTGAAGATGAAGTAACAGCATTAGGAAGTCTTTGGATGGTTTTAAGGGAGAAAATTCAAGCACAATTCAGAATTAAGCTATGGGTAAGATCACTGCAATATGAACTCCAGGATAGTGAGAGTGGTGGCTTTGACCAGGTGGTTAGAGATGAAGTAAAGACACATCTGAATGATGTGTAAAAGGTATAGTTGACAAGACATGGTGACTGATTCCATGTGGAGGGAGAGGTAAAAGAAAGAAAGATGTGTCTTCTGACTTGAAAAAGTTAGGGTGCTGTTTATCACTTAGCTTGCAATGGGAGACAAAAAGTTCTTTTTATATTTTTGGCTGCATCAGGTCTTAGTTGCAGCATGTGAACTTTAGTTCCCTGACCAGGGATTGAGCCCGGACACCCTGCACTGGGAGTGTGGAGTCTTAGCCACATGCCAGGGGAAATCCCAGAGAAAAGGGTTCTGAAGGGAAAATATTAAGCTCAGCTTTGGAACCATTCAAAGGTCCATATAGTCAAAGCTATGGTTTTTCCAGTAGTCATGTATGGATGTGAGAGTTGGACCATAAAGAAAGTGAAACACTGAAGAATTGATGCTTTTGAACTGTGCTTCTGGAGAAGACTCTTGAGAGTCCCTCGGACAGCAAGAATATCGAACCAGTCAATCCTAAAGGAAATCAGTCCTGAATATTCATTGGAAGGACTAATGCTGAAGCTGAAACTCCAATACTTTGGCCACCTGATGCGAACTGACTCATTGGGAAGGACCCTGATGCTGAGAAAGATTGAAGGCAGGAGGAGGAGGGGACAACAGAGGACGAGATAGTTGGATGGCATCACTGACTTAATGGATATGAGTTTGAGCAAGGTCCGGGAGTTGATGATGGACAGGGAAGCCTGGCATGCTGCAGTCCTCGGGGTCGCAAAGAATCGGACACAACTGAGCAACTGAACTGAACTTGGAACCATTCAGTGATCTTTGAGGTTCATGAAACATCCAAGTGAAGTTGTCTGGAGGGTGACTGGATGGATGGCCTGGAATTCAAGAGCAGTATCTGGGATGGAGATGGGGATTTTGCAATTTTCTGCATGTAATTGAAGGTATGACTACAGATAAAGGTGCCAAGAAGAGATGGTAGTTTGAGAAAAAAGTATGCTTAGGGCAGAGTTCTGAGGAAAACCAACATGTCATGTTCGGAGAGAAGGAGAAAGGTCAAAGGTGACCAAGAAGGAACATTTAGGGACGTAGGAGAAAGTGTTTAGAGTTGGGTGCCATGAAGTATAAGTAAAAACAATTTCTTTTTTTTTCTTTCATTTTTATTGGCATATAGTTGCTTTCCAGTGTTTTGTAGTTTCAGATGTACAGCAAAGTGAGTCCATTATACATATATTAATACATGTATCCACTGTTTTTCAGATTCTTTTCCTGTGTAGGTCATTACAGAGTACTGAGTATAGTTCTCTGTGCTATACATTAGGTCCTTGTTGGTTATCTGTTTTTTGTTTACTGGTGTGCATATGGCAGTCCCGATCTTCTCATTTCTCCCTCCCTCACTTTTCACCTTTGCCAACCATAAGTTTGCTTTCTACTTTTGTGACTCTGTTTCTATTTTGTAAATAAGTCCATTTGTATCATTTTTTTAGACTCCACATATGAGCGATAGCATATGATATTTGTTTTTCTGTGTCTGACACTTCCCTTAGTATGACAATCTCTAGGTCCATCCATGTTGGTGCAGATAGCACTATTTCATTCTTTTTTATGGCAGAGTAATATTCCACTGTATATGCACCACATCTTCTTTATCCATTCCTCTGTCGATGGACACTTAGGTGGCTTCCATATCCTGGCTCCTGTGAGTAGTGCTGCAGTGATGCACCCCTAAAGAGTTTTCTAGTAGTTTGTACAGGGTTGCCCTGGGATGCTGCCCACAAGTCATGGAGAGGTAAGCCCCAGTGGTTTGTTAGATGGAGCAGCAGGAATAACACCAGAGACCTTGGCTGATGCATGTGGTACAGAGGATTTGTAGATTTTTTGGAGTGGGCTGATTAGAAGTAAGCAATGGAGATGGCATGCAGCCCATGAGCTTGGAGATGTTTGCCTGTGGAAAAGGTGAGAAAGGAGAAACATGAAGGTGGGGATGGGGTGGAGTTGTATTATTTTTTAAGTTGAGAGACTTGAAAAAGAGAAGGAACCAGTTAGAAAAAAAATGATGCAAATAAACTTTTTTATAAAACAGAAACAGACTCACAGATGTCCAAGTCAAATTTATGGGGAATGTGGGAAATGTGGGGAAAAGGGATAAATTAAGAGATTAAGATAAACATACACAAACTACTATATATAAAGTGAAAGTCACTCAGTCGTGTCTGACTCTTTGTGACCCTATGGACTATACAGTCCATGAAATTCTCCAGGCCAGAATACTGAGTGGGTAGCCTTTCCCTTCTCCAAGGGATCTTCCTAACCCAGGGATCAAACCTAGGTCATAAATAGATAATTAATAAAGACGCACTGTATAGTACAGGGAACTATACTCAATATTCTGTAATGACTTATATGGGAAACGAATCTGAAAAAGAGTGGATATATGTATATGTATAACTGATTTAGTTTGCTATACTCCTGAAATTAATACAACACTGTAAATCAACTATACTCCAATGAAAACTTTCTGAAAAAGAAATAAAGAAAAAGGAGAAAATCTGGGAGAAAAAGGTTACTCATTTTCTGTAAAAATTATTTTCACAATTGCCTTGAATCTTAAGTGTGGCAATGCTCTGAAAAGCAAAATTGCTAGTACTGGAAGGAATTATTGCAAGCATTTTGCCATTAAAGACCTACAGTTATTTACATCATTCTAATTAATAATACTGACATTTTATATCTTGTTTGATAAATTTTAAGATACGAGGATGCTTTCGAATTGGAAGATATATTAGCAATCAATTTTCTCTTTTGTTAGAGCATTTGATTTAAGAAATGGACATAGTGCAGTCGTCCTTGAGACTTTTTTTTTTTTTTTTTGCAATGTCACTTAGAGCAGAGACTATCTTAAAATCAGAATTTTTTACTTTTAGAAAGACTTTCTGTTAAATTCTTCTTGACATGACTGAATAACAAGTTTCTGGTTTCCTTTGAAATTTTAGGACTTTGAAATTGGAACTGTCTCACCTCTTGAATTTTTTATTTAATGCATTTAAAAGAACTCTTTGGGAAGTCAGAAAGGAGAGGTGATCAAAGTTTATAAAACTTAGAAAAGAATAAACATGAACTTACTCCTCAGATTTCAAAACATGGTATTTTAATTCAAGGACTCACCTTGATGCACAAAAGAAGAGGTTTCGGTCAAATCAAAATATTATTTTGAACAGTCTGTCTTAAATTAATAAAATGTTAACCAAAGAGGTGAGACAAAGTGAAAACACAAACAGATTAAAGGGGCTCATGAATGAGACCGATCTGTGCAACCTTAAGTCGTTCAAGGTTATGGTGAGTGTTTGTCATATGCCTTCATGGGGTTTCACAAAAATGGTCTTCCACAGGACTCTCAGATAATAAATGACATGTGGCCTAAGGGGAACCTTTGTCTTTCTGGTGTAGGATTGGTGTCTCATATGTTTTCATGTCTTAGAAGTTAATAGCATATATATTACTGAAATAATTAAACCTAGAGCCTGTAGGAGAATCCGAGTTCCATGGTGTTTCTGCCAATTACATAATTGTGTTTAATTTTCTCACACAGTGATATAGTGAAAATAATAGTATCTATCTACCTTATAATATTTTATGTAATATTAAAATAGATCTTTTTTATAAGATCTATTTCTTATTGTAGGTATTAAAGCAAGATATTGTAATACTGGTTTTGCTAAAATGACATTTTAAGTAAAACTATAAGCAATTTAAAATTGAAATCAATACTTCCATATAAGTCACTGGGGGAGGGTACTAATAGTCCAGGAAAATTTCAATTTTATAAACTTAAAATTTGTTTTGTGAATAATCAGTTTTGTTAATCTACTAGATCATTTAGTGTACATCTATTTAATTCAAATTTTTTTCTGCTTGAGTGATTATTCAGTTTTAAGTTCTGGGCATCCATTTTTCCCTAGGATGTACATTTTCTTTTCTTAGTAATGATTGAAAAATTGAACAGGGAAAAAATAATTTAAAAGCAGGAAAGAAAAGTAGTTGTATCAAAGTTACATAAGTAGTTCTTTTCTCCTTTGTGATCTGGAAAATATGTGTATGAGAATGGGTTGGAGAATATTAGAAGAGTGAAAGTGTTCCGTGTGAAACCCAGTATAGGTTGTGTGCATATGTACGCATGTGTGTACACATGTACATATGTGTATACATAACACATATCAGGCAGGCTGTGGTTTAGTGATGATTGTCGATGGGGGCGTGGGGGCAGTGGTTCAATAAGGATAAATCTTTTTTACTTCTCACTTCTGTTTGAAGTCATACTCTCATTCCGTCTGGTGCCTCAAGGGAAAAGGGGGTGAGAGGAAAAGTATGACAGAAAGAGAAGCATTTTCAGAATCAAGGAAGATGGCCAAGATTATGTTCCCTCACTTGGAAGACAGAGGAGAGAAGGTTGAAGTTCAGAGGCATCTGACCTAAAATGTGAACAGAAGTTACATTGGCTATCTGTCCATGTGCCATCTATGCTGGCTTCCAGAAGCAGTTCAGAGGCACAATCATTGCATCTGAGCACTGGAAGTGGAAGGGACAAAGTCGCTATCTAGTAGCAGACACTCATTTTATAAATCCATAAGCCTATGCCCCAAAGCTTAAGTAACTTGGCTAAGATCTCCTGTCAGTTCAGATCTAAAGCAACAGTGCAATCCTGAGTTCCTGGCTGGCCTGAACTGTGTCACTGTCCCAGTTTCTCTCGAGGCTCCACGCAGAGTTCAACTGATTTTTTTTCTCTTTCGTTTTAGCAGTAAATTTATACAAACCAGATGTTTCCATGTTGAATAACTATATTATACTTTAGATATCAAAATATTATTTGGTATTTTATTTTTTAAAATCAGTTATAGATTACTTAAGCCTTTTAAAATATAAACTTAAATGTGTCTATTAAATTTTGTATACTAAAATTTTGTTTTTGGCACCTATAAACTTTCTATGATACAGGCACTTTTTCTACTAAGATAGGTATTAGGGATATATTTTGAGCTTTCCTTTCGGTTCAGTTCAGCCACTCAGTCCTGTCTGACCCTTTGTGACCCCATGGACTGCAGCACGCCAGGCTTCCCTGTCCATCACCAACTCTCGGAGCTTGCTCAAATTCATGTCTATTGAGCTGGTGATGTCATCCAACCATCTCATTCTCTGCCATCCCCTTGTCCTCCTGCCTTCAATCTTTCCCAGTGTCAGATTCTTTTCCAATGAGTCAGTTCTTCACATCAGGTGGCCAAAGTATTGGAGTTTAAGCTTCATCATCAGTCCTTCCAATGAATATGTCTTTATGCTCAAGTGAAAGGATATTGAAAAGTGAGCCCATCGATTCTTTATAAATGAATTCATATTTTCTATCTTCTATAAATCAGAATTGCTGCATTAATATCTAACTTTTTAATAATAATTTTATAGTAATAATTTTACTATTAAAGTTGGCTTTTTAAAAAACTGTATTTAAACATGGTTTTGAAAAAATTCCCTTTAAAGTTTAAAGTCTTTCCATAACTAATTCAAATAGTGTACCTTTAAATTGCATAACTTTCAAATTCATGCATGATAGTGGGTTTTCTGAAAGAGAGTGAGAGATCTATCTGGCTGAGGAGACTTAGGAGGTGAGTTAGTTATCTATTGCCTTGGATTTAAATTTTGTTGATGATAATGATGATGGTGATGGTTGTAATTGTGCTGGTGGTAGTGATGATGAGGCTGGCAGTGATGGTGATGATGGAGGTGATGGTGGAGGTGATGGTGAAGGTGTTGGTGGAGGTGATGGTGATGGTGACGATGGTAGTGATTATGCAGTGATGGCGATGGTGATGATCGTGGTTGTGGTAATGATTTCACACACACTACAAGCTCTTTCTTTCCCTATGAAGAAATGTGCCTACTAATTTAGGTGTAAATGATTTCAAGCACTTCTGTCTTTCCTCTGCCTTTTACCTTTTCAGAAACTTGGCATGTGTTCTCTATAATGAGTCCCTTGGGGACACCTGGAATTTTTGGTGCTTCAAAAGGCAATAAGCCATTAGCTTTAAGGTACTGGTTCAGACTGAAGACAGACAGTCCCTGGCGCCTCCACGGTGTGCTCTGAGGTTTCTCTTTGGCATGGAACTCAAGGTGCTCAATTTGTGTTAGAAATATTTGCCGATAAAAAAAATCTATGTCAGAAGTTTAGTCATTTTTTTTTTGACAATTAAGGTAACTCAAATAGCTTTATTTGCTCATTATTTTATTCACCAAGTCAAGATTCTTAAGCCTTTTCTGGCTACCTATTCTAGGCCAGTTGCTGTGCTAGGAATTGAGGATGCAAAAGTAAAATATAGACTCTGATTCAACTCATAATCTGGCTGGAAAAACACACAAGGGAACTGATTATTAGATGATGACATCTTAATATGCACCCTTAGGGTAAAAAGTTGCATGAGGTGCTATGGCATGGGCTTTGGGATTGGTGTGGGTGTCAGGAAAGAGTTCAGCAGGATGTGAAACATTCAGGTTCTTCTCTGTAGTGTAGACAGGAGTTGAATGCCTGGGGAGTTGGAAGGACTGTTCATTATGTTAGTGGGTTGAAAGAATATCATATGTGATAGAAACTGCAATTTGTTTTTCTTTCAGTTACTCACTTTAAAAATGAGCTGTTCATTTTCATGAGATATTTTTTATTTTCAAACACTAAGCTAATTCAAAGTTCTTAAGAGAAAATATTTGACTCATTTTAATGAGGCATAAATGTTAGAATATAGGCATGTGTGTGTTCTATGTGTGCTCACTCAGTCATATCTGACTCTTTGTGACCCCATGGATGGTAGCCTGCCAGGCTTCTCTGTCCGTGGAATTTTCCAGGCAAGAATATTGGAGCGGGTTGCCATTTCCTCCTCCAGGGGATCTTCCCAAACCAGGGATCAAACTCTCATCTCTTGCGTCTCTTGCTTTGGTAGGTGGATTCTTTACTGCATAGCCACCTGGGAAGCTCTAGAATATAGGAACAGAGCCTATTTATAACTGGTTAATACCAGTAGGTTGCTGTGTTCTCTTATTGCAAAAAGTGTTTTTTGGTACCAGAAGGAATGCTTTTTGGAGGTCTGAATTTTTTTATCTGCAAATTTTAAAACGTTTACATTAAGGAAAATTCATTATTATAACATGATAGATCAATCATTTGTGAGCTCTTTTATTTTTTTAATTAGATTGGCCAAAACATTCATTTGGGATTTTCAGTAATGTCTCGGAAGAACCCCAGCAAACATTTTGGTCAACCCAATAAACAGCTTATTGCTCTTTTACATAATTAGACTGCATAATAAATCTGTGATATAGCTAATGCTATTTGTAAATAAGGAACAGAGAGGGACATGGAGGAGAAATGACTGATGAAAATCACAATGATAAATTCAGATGTCAAACACAGATTTCTGAGTTTCACATTTGCTAATCCTTGATTTCCTGTGTTAAAAAATGACCAAACAATCATTAGTGATAACGACTCAACTTTATGCCCTTATATGATCATCCTTATGTTTCTTTACAGATTTAATTTGGAAAAATATTGGACTGAAGATCTTTTAATTAATTTGCCTAATTAGTAAATTCTATTTCTAAAACAAGATTGGATCAATTAGTCATACTAAGAATAATAATATAATATTAGCATAATAGTATAATAATAGCATGATAAGAATAATAGTATTAGTCTATTCCTATTGAGTGCCTATATTTATTCACTATTTATACAGGGGATAAATTGTTAATAGATGACAAAGCTGGCTTTTAAGTTCATCTGACCCTAAAGTGTTTCTTTCATATTATATCACGTTACACATATGAATCAAATGAACAACTTGAATTGTTCTTTGACTGAAGGTATGGTTATGTTTCTAAGTAGCAAAATATTTGGAAGATTAATGCTCTTATGAATAAGGTAAGGAACCATAAAGATTGTGATTTGAAGAGTCAGAGGAAAAGAGAACTTACTGAAATCCTTTAGAACAAAAATAGGAGAGAAGTAAATAAAAAGTAGCACCTAGAGCAAAAACCGTCAGGAAAATTTCTGGGTATCTTGGAAGAAACTAGGCAATAAATAGCAGTGATAAAGAAGAGGTGGTTGTATCAATTATATGTCACTGCATATACTGCCCTGCAAACAATGACCTGAAAAACACCACTTTACTTTCCTCATCATGTGTGTGAGCTGGAAGTTCTTCAGCTGGTCTTGCCCAGGTTCACGTGGGGGGTTGCGTTGTGTCAGTGAGCTCAGCTGGGATGACCCAGATGGCTGGATCTCTTTCTCCTGTGTGTGTCTGTGTTAATTTCAATGAGACCACACTTAAACTCTTCACACACAGCCTTAAAACAGCATTCCAAGAGGGCAAGGCTCAATGTATACATGCTTAAAATTCTGCCTGTGTTACACTTACTCAGATCCTTATTGATCAAATCAGGTCACGTGGCCGCACCCTGCATTGGGGAGGGAGGGAAGCCCACACGGGCATCACTAACACAAGTCATGAACTTAGTTGGATCCATGAGTGAAAGAGTCTATCACAGGCTGCCTTCTGGTCCCAGTGATTCATGTGTGAAGTATACTTACCTGCTTTCAAGACCTTCAAAGTCTCATCCATACAGGGTACCAAGCTCAGCCCCTGAGATCAGCATCTGCATCAGATAATCCGTAGATGGATCTGGTAGATGCAGCTCTTTGGGGACAACCTGCCTCTATCTAGACAACTGTGAACTTCCAGTGATAACTTATATTTCCTCCTCACCACCCTCTGCACACGCTTGCCATCAATGGTGAAGGACGGGATAATCCCCAACAATGCAATTCACTAATGGGGTGAATGAGAGACACAGATGTTACTGGTCCACAGCGTTGCAGTAATCCAGTGGATATATAACCTTGGGTAGGGAATCTTCCTTAACTGGGTCCTCTGCTTTCTGGAAGTTTCCTTCATTCATGGCTCTCTCTTGTGGTTGTCTCTGTCTTTTGGGAACCTGGGTTTGACTTTCCTTTTTGATAAATGGTATTCCATTTTGCAGTTGGTAAATTGCTTTCTCAGTTTATTTCCATAGAAGATTCATTTTGAAATACACCTTACATTTTAGTCCAAGTGGATCCAACTCCCTTAAACTTTGGTGAAATTTTAGTGGATCTGACTGGAGTTCACTTCATGCCCCCAGTAGTAGTGTAGTGAAGTCGCTCAGGCGTGTCTGACTGTAGCCTACCAGGCTCCTCCGTCCATGGGATTTTCCAGGCAAGAATACTGGAGTGGGTTGTCATTTCCTTCTCCAGCCTTCTTGTTAATTTTCTAGCTTCTGCCATTTCTCAGTCCCCAAATCAACATTGAATTTTCTAGGCTTTTTTTTATGGTAGCACCCTACCTCTAGATGCCAGTCTCTGATTCAGAGCTTACAATAAACTATCCCCGAACTTAGCAGCTTAGAAAGACCACCATTTCCCTGCTGAAATTCTGTGGGTTGGCTGGGGGCCTCTTCTGCTAGTCTTGCTTGGGGTCATCGTTTGGGTGTAACCCGCTGGAGCCTGCAGGGCCTGAGTCCACCAGGGCAGGCTAAAGGGCATATGGTCTTTCAGCCTCCAAGAGGCCAGACTGTGTTGGGGCTGTGACCCAAGAAGGCAAACTGATCCAGAAGCACTTGCCAAGTCTCTACTTTCATCCTGTTTGTGGATATCCTCTTGGTTAGAAGAGACAACCATCTGGCTGAGCTTGGGGTCAGTGTGTGGGAGGAAGTAAAGAATGTGAATACTGGGGGAGGTGATTTCTTGTGGGCACGAGTAACCATCTCCATTACTACCTATGACAACAGGCACCTTTCCTAGTAAACAGTAAGCAGTAGGCCACTTCAAAGAAGATGATAGAAAAAGAGAATCTTCACAGGTAAGTTAGTTTTGAGAAATTATCAGGACTAGGCAATAAGGATTTAGGAATAGTTTAAGATTGAGGGGACTAGGGGTAAGGGTTGTTGACCTGGATTTTCAAGGGCGTGGTGGGGGTTGATGGAAGTGGGTGTGCAGTTGCGATGAATGGAAATGAGGCAGATGAAGGCAAATGGGGGTCAGGGGGTCTGTGTTTTGAATCCAGGAGAGATGGGGGGATGTGACTTGCTCTGTTCCTCTATAGGAACAGTAATTTTGTTTTGTGATAGGCTTTGCCTCATCCAGAAAACATATTACTGAAAACATAAAAGTTCCAAACAAAAGATCACAATGAACATTTCTCCATATGCTGGTATAGAAGCAACACTCAGGTTTTTTATTTTTTTTCCTGGCAAAATTTACCAGTCACTGTTATTGGCCTGAACCCAGGAAATCTGTATAAGCTGAGACTCAAAGGAGAATGAATGCACTGATTTCACAAAAAGATATTGAAGCAAACTGGGTCAACGATTTTATTCACTTATACAGTTTGCTTACATACCTTTAAGGTGCTCTCTTTTACAACCTCAAATATAGGTCAGAAATACTCTAGAAAAACGAGCATTACAAAAAATACTTACTTTTTCTTGTGTTGTGAACAGTGGGTGTTTAGATCATTGAAATATCTACAACTTAAACTTCCCATTTTCTGGGAAGTAGCTGCAAGCTCTCAAGTCCCAGAATCTCTTTCCAGTTATTTTAAGAACCACTCAGAGCAAAGGGTCTTTTCATTTAATTTTGTTTCTCCATAATATAGTGATGACAGCTAAATAGTTTGAGCTCAGCAGACTTTGCAGCCCAAGACAAAGTTCTGGCTGAGGGAAGGGGTGGTGATTTATCTTTCTAGGAGCAGAGGGAAATCTCGATGAATAATCTGAAACTTAAAATTTTAGAGGGACTTGCCTGGTGGTTCAGTGGCTAAGACTCCATGCTCCCAATGCAGATGCCCAGGTTCCATTCCTGGTCAGGGAAATATATTCCACACGCTGTGCTGAGTTCACATGCCACATCTAAGACCCTGTACAGCCAAATAAATAAATAAATATTTAAATGAAATAAAATGTTAGGCCTACAGTGAATAAGACAAATACAAAGGAAATCATGATGATGAGTGTGCTATTACCTAAGCATTAATTTTTTGTAACATAAGTACTATAAATATATTAATGCCTTTTTAGCTTAATTAAATAAACTTCTAATGAGCAAAAACAATTTCTTTGGTGTAAAAATCCATCTGAATCACTGGGATCGTATGTGCTGGTGATAAGTCTGCTATATTTTTACCAGTTTGATTGCATGTGGAAATAAAATGTTCAAATGCAAATCTGTGAATTTTATACATATATTAATTATATATAAATCAATCTCTCTCTATATTATATATTCATACATATGACCATATTCATAATTATGTATATATTCATACTTATAAATTAATTTACCCTCATATTTTTCAGCTTTAACCTTTGATTTTTATAAGTGAGAGTAGAACTTAGTGCAGATTTTTCTGAGGTAAATGAAGACACTCTCACTAGTATTTTTTATGGAAAACCAATCAAATCCTCACTTGGGAAAGAGATAATAAGATTTGTCTTCTTACCCTGTGATTCTATTATAAGATCAAAGATCTGCTAAGTATGGAATCCTTTTCCAAAAGTGAAGGTGTAGAGTTGTCATTAATTAATAACTAATAACCTAATTTTTAACAATTAATACCCATTTTTTGATGATGCTGGGGAATTTTTAATATTGTGGCATCGATATAACAAGTTCATACTTAAGTAGAAAACAAGGAGATTTCTGGAGAAAACACGGGCCTCAGATTTCACTAATGCAAAAGCACCTTGACATTTGTCATTTTAATTTTCTTGCAGAATGACCTGCAGTCACTTGACAAGACATAACATAATACTTCTGAGAGCAAGTCTGAGAGGAGTTGGTGTTACATGAGGAGAACTGGGCCAGCTAGCTCGCTTCATTAAGCAGTCAGCATTTATTTCTTAACATAGCTTGCTAGCTTCTTTATTGAGAGCAAAAGAAAAAAGACACGACCCACTAATTAGGACACTGCAAGTTCAACTCTCTCTACTTAGACTGTAGTGGACTGACATTTGACATGTGTTTTCAGTACCTCGTCTGATCCTTAGTGACTTTCATCAGATTTTTTTTTTAAATACGTCCTGATCTCCAAAGCATCTACAATTCATTTAAATCATTTTACTAAATGTATCAGACTTACAAAAAATTACACAACAAACTCAAACCAACTTCCTGACGCATAGGGCTCGGCTCCAAAAATAAAACTTTAATATATTTGAAATGCCTTGGGTCTCCTCCACCATTGCAAACTCTCCATGCAGCTAGTGATGTTTATCATTTCTCTACTTTGCATTATGTTTTTAACCCTCATATGTTTATTCTGAAAAGAGTATATAGCTTTTTTCAACTGTATATAAGCACATTATCCATCTACTGTAACTTGGTTTTGTTGTACTCAGTATCTTTTGAGATTTATATTCATAGTTTCATATGAAAATAATGATATAGAAATGAAAAACAGTGGTTTTCACTGCTGTGTATTATTCTGTTAGATACACTCAAGCATGGGCTTGTTTAGGATGCCTTGCTTGTTTTAACAGAACAAACAACGTGCCCACGAATATTTTACAAGTCTCTTCATGCACATTTCTCAGCATTTCAAGGCATAGGGCTAGAGGAAGGAATTATTGCCAGTGGGTAGTTCCTTAACTTTACAGTGTTGCTTGATTTTGTCCAAAATGGTTGTATCACTTGGCATGCCTACTATTAGTGTGCAAATTCTCATTCTTATATATTATAAATTCTTGGTATCATCAGATTTTTCACATTTGCCATATATAATGGTAGCCTGGTTGATTTAAATCAGCATTCCCCTGATTTTCCATGTGACTGAGCATTTTTCACTTACTGTATACATTTCTGTGTCCTTTTTAAATGCAATGTTTGTTTAAATAACATTTTAAATATTTTATATAGAGTTCTTCTTCTTAGTGATCTTTAGTTCTTTATTTAACCAGGATTCTAATCCACTTTCACTTATATGGGGTTGCATATGTGTTGGCCAGTGTTATGACTTGCCATTTTATTTGCATTATAGTGTTTTTCATACAAATTTTTGTAAAAACTCTTAAAATCATTGAATTTACCAGTATTTTCCTTTATGATTTTTGCTCTTTTGTCTTGCTCAAGAAATTCTTTCCTATATTCAGTTCCTAAAGATGTGGTCCTGTATTTTCATCTTTTTTTTTTGGTGGGGGGGGACCATTTCTAAAGTCTTCATTGAATTTATTGCAATATTGTTTCTGTTTTACGTTTTTTGATGGAGAGGCATGTGGGATCCTGGCTCCTTGACCAAGAGTCCAATCTGAGTCCCCTGCATTGGCACCGTCTTAACCACTGGACAACCAGGAAAGTTCCCATCTATTATTATTATTTTTTTTGGAGGCCCAAAAACTTTAGTTTGATACCAACTTTGGCTCTCTGCACTCAAGAAGGGGCAGCCACAGAGAAGGCAGGCACTAGCCCGCTCTCCTTCTGCACCATCCTCCGGGTTAGAGAACGCAGGTTAGAGAATGTCCTGCAAGATTGGAGTCAAGCCCAGGATGACCCCACAGGCCTCACGAGACTGGCTTTTGTCCCTTGCCACCCCTGCCAGCTCCTTCCAGTTCATCCTCAGGCCTCAGATGGCCCCTTCCTGGCTGTGTCCAGGACAGACAGACAGGCGGAGACGGCAGGGCTGAGCTCTGGGTCCCAGGCTGCAGGGAGGAGGAGCTAGGAGGCAACTGGGCGGGGCTGGAGGCTCAGCCCGGAGGAGCTGCAGGGCAGCCAGGCCCCTTAGCCAGAGGCTGGGGAGGGAGCTCCCTCAAGGCGGGGTCCTAGGATGCTCAGAGGTCTAGTGGGCTGTGTGTTCCAAGTTAGAGAAAGGGCTGTGCTTTGGAGGTGCCCACTGGCTTTGCTTGGAGCTGCCCCTCTACCAGACGGATGACAGAGAAGCAGGCAGAGTCTCTGTCCCCAGGGAGGGGAAAATACACAGCAGGACCGTGGGCCTACAGTGGGTGACCTCCAGAGAAGTGTGTGTGTGTGTGTGCGCGCGTGCACGTGTGAATGTTTCGGGCTAAAGGGCAGGGGTGCGCCTCCTCCCCAGAATTCTCCTCCAGACTATGCCAGCATGTGAGTGGGATGTGGGGTGGGGTGAGGGCATCTATAGCCTGGCAACCTTTGGCAAGCCCACCCAGTTCTGGTCCTGGGAGGAACACAGCCATAGTATCAGCCAATAAAGACATTGCCCAAGATACAATGAGAGGTTTTATTTTTAGATTTCTTTCTTTGGCCCACTTAGAACACTTTCTCTCTGTGTTGACACAGAGCTCTAACTGAGCTAAGTTAGCTGAGTTTTTCCTTAGGGTTCATCATGTTGTCCCAGAACCTCCTAACTGAAGACTCTATGTTTTCTCCACTCAGCTGCTAGGTCACTTCTGTTCCAGTGATTTCCCCTTTATTATTAGGAAGGTTTGTTTCCAAGCTCTGTTTACTGATTTGTTGGCCTAATAATAGGTAAGACTGTCTAATATTTTTGGCTCACTGCTGTTGTCTGTTTCATAAAAACATCTATCAAAACTTTTATTGGATTTTTTTCCCTGTGATTTGGGGCAGATTATTCAACCACTCTGATTTTCTCATTAATTCATTATTAAAATGATGACAAACTGTGGTATGTATATATTGTGATATGGTGGCTTTCTAGGTGGCTCAGTGGTAAAGAATCCGCCTGCCAATGCAAGAGACTCAGGAGACACAGGTATGATCCTGACTCGGGAGTATCCCCTGAAGTAGGAAATGGCACCCCACTCCAGTATTCTTGCCTGATAAATTGCATGGACAGAGGAGCCTGGTGGGCTACATACGGTCCACTGGGGTCGAAAAGAGCTGGACACCAGTGAGCGAGTGAGCATGCACATGGGTGGATTGACTGGGTGGATCTCCTTAAGAGACCTTTCAAGATTCTCCAACTTCACAGTTCAAAAGCATCAATTCTTTGGCGCTCAGCCTGCTTTGTGGTCCAACTCTCACATCCATACATGACTACTGGAACAACCATAGCTTTGACTACATGGACCTTTGTCAACAAAGTGATGTCTCTGCTTTTTAATACACTGTCTAGGTTTGTCATAGCTTTTCTTGCACGGAGCACCCTGTAGGTAGTGGTGTAAGCAGAGGGCATGCTTTTGCTCCAGACACTCTGCTTTTGCTTCTGGCCTTTCAAAAGTGGCAGTTAGGTTTGTCTTTTTGAATCTTGTGTCCATCATTTGCCCCCAACTGCACATGCACACAGTTAATTTTAGTCCCTTATAGTTTCTTTGGATCTGTTGCTGGAGGAGATGTTTGCCAGGTACAAATACCGCAGCAGAGTGTCCTGGGTCCCAACCTGTCTCACTGTCTTTCTCTCACCCAGTTCTGTCCTGAAACAACTCCAATTATTTGTTTTATGTGACCCGTCTCTTATTTTGATGATTCTGGGTGACTCTTGATGAAACTGCTAGTTTACTACTTCTTTCCAGTTGATCTAATATAATGCTTAATCTTTCCATTGGGTTTTTAATGTTAATATTTATATTAATCGTTATGGAAATAATTTTTCTTTCAAATACTATAGACTTTTATGGCCTCATATTTCTTGCTTATATTTAAAATATCCTCTCTACTTTTTTAGATACTTAGGATTATTTTACATTGCACATATGAAGTGAATTTTTGCAGATTTTTATATGTCTACTGATCCCTGTTCCTGATTGCTTTTTGTGTGTATGTTAATTTTTTCTTTTTAAAAACATTTCCCTCATCATCTTCTCTTTTTTTTTTTTAACATTTTGAACTCATATTTAAGTGCTATTAATCTGTTGGACACCAAGGATCCTGGGTTGAGGCTACACTTTTTTAAAAGATGATGGCTGGTTTTTTGTTTCTGCTTAGTGATTGGAGTTCAAGCCAGAATGACTTTAAGTTAATTTCCATGACTGGATTTTCCCAGATATAAAGGCAAACTATGAAACTGGTGGCTTGTGTGATCTATGGCTGTGATGATAAGGGGTGACCTTGTTTTTCCACCCAGAGGAAAGCCAAGTAAGAGCAGATCCTGATTTTCCTTCCTTTCACTGTTTTATCTCACATTCTAGTTTTGGGAAACATCCAAAGCCTTCCTTATTCTCTAGTGACCCATTGCATCCAAAGTTCTTGGTCACCCTGAAAAATACCAAGGCAGAGAGTCTTCAAAATCCTGCCTAATATTTCTGCTCTCTCTCTTATTTTGGATGGTTTCTTTCTTGTAGACTTGACTCTGCATATATAACATTATCTAGGAAGAAAAGACAGTTTTTTGGGCTACTGAGCCAGTCAGATTGCTGAAAATGAAAGTCAACCCAGTATGCTATAAGAATATTGAAAAAACTCCTAAGGAGTATCAGGACTTCTGTTTGGGAATATTAAGAAGTAAAACATTGACTGTCTCCAGTTTTCAATAATTTTTTATTCTAAAAGGAGCAGAGTCATGAAGTCTTGTACTCATAAATGTAAATGTTCTCAGATGTTGAAAGAGTCTCCAATAATTTAGTCTCTAAAGTGAAAGGAATCTTTGAAGTCATCTGGTTTCAGTGGCAAAACAACAATAAAATAACAGTCAAAACTAAAACCAGCTTACATTTTTTAGGTACTTTCCATCTATCAGACACTGTGCTTAGTACTTTATTTTTCTCTTTGGACATATTTTTGCCTTTAACTTTATTTTTTAAGATCTCAGACAAGAGCTTGTCTGACCTCCCCTGGAGCAACTCTTGGCCATGAGCCCAGAGCTTTACAACTACGGTCATCAAGTCCTAAAAATGTTACAGGAATTATCTAGAGTGCTATTGTGGATCCTATGCAGTCTGGCTTCCAACCCCAGGACTGCATTTACTACGGTACATATGACCTTAATGGGTGCCAAAATTCTCCTGTGCAGGCCTTATTTTATAAGATCTTCCTCAAAATTCAGGGAAGATGGGCTAATTGTTTTTCTCATTTAACAAATAATTTAACTTGCTGTTAGGAACAAGACATATATTCTCCTTCTAGTTTATATTCAAGCATGTGCTTATTTTTTCCAATGATGTTGAGGAGATTAGGGACATAATGATGTATCAGAAGGCCTCAGCATTTAGTGTTTTCTCATGAGGCCTTACATTTCTTCACCCTATATGAATTTTTTTTAAAAATTTTTAAATTGAATTTTCTTTATATATTTTTGGTTGCACTGGGTCTTCATTGCTGCACACGGGCTTTCTCTAGTTGTGATGAGCAGGGGCTGCTCTCTAGTTGCCCTGTGCATGCCTTGCATTGCGGTGGCTTCTACTGCTCAGAGCATCGTCTCTCGAGCATAGGGTCAGTACTTGTGGTCCATGGACTTAGTTGCCCCACGGCATGTGGAGTCTTCCCACACCAGGTGTCAAACCCAGTGACCTGCATCGGCAGGGAGACTCTTAATCACCGGGTCACCAGGGAAGTCCCTGGATATTTTGAAAATTTGTGTCTTTTAATTTTGATTGGCTATTTGTGGTATAATGGTGTGATAACTGGAACACGGAACGGATACAGAAACGAAATTGAACCTTGCTAGTTTGGGGGTGAAATATTGAAAAGTTGACTCCAACTTCAATATTGATTTGCTTTTGATATTTACCTTGCTCTGCAGTTTCATTGCTAACCCAGACATGAAGTTCAGTTCAGTCCAGTCACGCAGTTGTGTCTGACTCTTTGCGACCCCATGGACTGCAGCACGCCAGGCTTCCCTGTCCATCACTAACTTCCAGAGCTTATTCAAACTTATGTCCATAGAGTCAGTGATGTCATCCAACCATCTCATCCTCTGTTGTCCCCTTCTCCTCATGCCTTCAATTTTCCCCAGCATCACGGTCTTTTCCAGTGAGTCAGTTCTTCACATCAGGTGGCCAAAGTATTGGAGTTTCAGCTTCAGCATCAGTCCTTCCAATGAATATTCAGAATTGATTTCCTTTAGGATTGACTGGTTTGATCTCCTTGCAGTCCAAGGGGACTGACAAGAGTCTTCTCCAACACCACAGTTCAAAACCATCAATTCTTTGGCACTCAGCCTTCTTTATAGTCCAAATCTCACATCCATACATGACCACTGGAAAAACCATAGCTTTGACTAAATGGACCTTTGTTGGCAAGGTAATGTCTCTGCTTTTTAATATGCTGTCTAGGTTGGTCATAGCTTTTCTTCCAAGGAGCAAGCATCTTTTAGTTTCATGGATGCAGCCACCATCTGCAGTGATTTTGTGTGAAGTAGAAGAAAGTAAAATGGAACTCTGCTCTGACCAATCAAATCTGATTTATAATCAAGTCATTCTGCTTATGAATGTTCTAAAAACTGTCATGAATGAAAAGATCTACCTGAATGTAGACTCTTTTTAAAAACTGTAACTTAAATGTTACTGAAGTATTTTCCAGAATAAAGTGGACATAAATAAATACTTATATAATTTTAAAAATGGTTTAGGTTTTAGTACTTCACCATTGATGAAAATAAAGAAAGCCCATATAAACATGTCAGTGCCCCCAAGCATTATATTTATAAAAGTTAAATTATAGGTTACAGTTATCTGGAAATATCAAATTCATAAGACTTTGCCTAATTGTTTGATGTAGAGATGGTGATTACATTAAACAGATTCCTGACATTGTTTACTGGTTGTAGAAATAAATTAAGAAAATAGAGAAATAAAAGATTTTCAAAAGCCCTGTATATGTAACTAAATTCATATATAAATACTTAACTTCATGTAGGTTAGTACCCTAGAATTATTTTCTTGGGACTTATTCACAGAAAAGTTACAGTAAAGTTAGAATCTACAAAAATGATAAACATGGACAGATAAAGTTTCTGGCTAGAAATTTGCTACTTGAAAACATATTAAAGAGAAACCTGCAAGTATTGCCTGCACACACACACACACACACACACCCCATACACACACACTATAGATCCATATGTTAAGAATATATATTAAAATATAGCTTTAAATTAAAGACTGGAGAGATTATTTTCCTTAATATCTGTCTCACTTGAGATATCTGTCATGACTTTGGAATTCATTTTCTCATGTACTTCAGTATGTTTCCCAAGGTTTCTTTTTTTTAAAGTAATTAATTAATTACATTAAAAATTTAAATGTAGTTGATTTACAATATCTTGTTAGTTTTAGGTGTACAGTACAGTGATTCAGCTATATATTGGGTTGACCAAAAAGTTCATAAGATGTCACAGAAAAACTTGAACAAAATTTTTGACCAACCCAATATATAGGTGAAAATATACCTATGTGTGTGTATATATACAGGTGTTTGTTATTATTGTTCAGTCACTAAGTCATCTCCAACTCTTTAGCAGCCCCGTGGACTGAAGCCCTCCAGGCTCCTCTGTCCTTGGGATTTTCCAGGCAAGAATACTGGAGTGGGTTGCCATTTCCTTTTCTAGGAGATCTTTCTGACCCAGGGATCAAACCTGCATCTTCTGCACTGGCAGGTGAATTCATTACCACTGAACCACCAGGGAAGCCCATATATATATATATTCTTTTTAAGATTCTTTTCCCTTATAGGTTATTACAAGGGCGTGCTGCGATTCATGGGGTCGCAAAGAGTCGGACACGACTGAGCGACTGAACTGACTGACTGACTGACTGAAGCTATACACAATAGGTCCTGGTTATCTGTATTATGTGTATTACTCCCAAACTCCTAATTTACCCCTGCCCCTTCCCCTTTGGTGGCCATAATTTTGTTATTTGTATCTGTGAGTCTCTTTTGTGGTGTGGAGAAAATGGAACCTTCCTACACTGTTGGTGAGAATGTTGATATTTTTGAAAAACATTGCTCAGTGCTCAGTCGTGTCCGACTCTTTGAAATCTTTTGGCTGTAGCCCGCCAAGCTCCTCTGTCCATGGGATTTTTTCAGGCAAGAATACTGGAGTGGGTTGCCATTTCGTCCTCCAGGGAATCTCCTAGACTTGGATCAAACACGCATCTCCTGAGTATCCTGCATTGCAGGCAGATTCTTTACCTATTGGTGCAGCCACTATATGTGTGCTCAGTCACTCAGAGTGTCCAACTCTTTGAGACCCCATGACCTGCCAGACTCCTCTGTCCATGGGATTTCCCAGGCAAGAATGCTGGAATGGATTGCCATTTCTTCCTTCAATAGAGAACAGTATGGAGGTTCCTTAAAAAACTAAAAATGGAGCTACAGTATGATGTAGCAACCCCATTCCTGGGCATGTATATGGAGAAAGCCATAATTCAAAAGACATATTCACTCCAATGTTCATAGCAGTGCTATTTACCATAGCCAAGACATGCTGCTTCTGCTGCTGCTGCTGCCAAGTCGCTTCACTCGCGTCTGACCCTGTGTGACCCCATAGACGGCAGCCCACCAGGCATCTCTGTCCCTGGGATTCTCCAGAGAAGAATAATGGAATGGGTTGCCATTTCCTTCTCCAATGCATGCATGCATCTAAGTCACTTCAGTCGTGTCCGACTCTGTATGACCCCATGGACAGCGGCCCACCAGGCTCCTCAGCCAAGACATGGAAGCAGCCTAAATGCCCATTAACAGATGAATGGATAAAGAAAATGTGGTACATATATACAATGCAATATTACTCAGCCATAAAAAAATGAAATCATGCCATTTTCAGCAACATGGATGAACCTAAAGATTATCATATTAAGTGAAGTCAGAGAAAGACAAATATATGGTATCACTTATTTGTGGAATATAAGTAAAAAGGTACAAGTGAACTTATAAAACAGCGACTACCAGTGTTTCTCAAGTGACATTTTCTAGTTAGCTCAAGCTATGTGGGTTTATGTTCTTGCTGTTCTGTCACTAGCTGTGTGAACTTGGGAAGCTTAACCTCCCTGCCTGTTGGTTTGGGGGAAAATTAAGAGACTTAGCATCGTCACTGTAAGAAGAGTTCCTGCTGCTGCGTATTTTGTGTCAGTTTTAGCTATTCAAAAAAATACTGGTCATGTAGAGATCAAACTCACGTGTACTTATTTCCAATTTGTTGTTGTTGTTTGGTTGCTAAGTCATGCCAACTCTTAGGACCCCGTGGACTTGTAACTCGCCAGGCTCCTCTGTCTATTGGATTCTCCAGGTAAGAATACTGGAGTGTGTTGCCATTTTCTTCTCCATGGGATCCTTCTTACCCAGAAATTGAACCCAGATCTCCTGCATTGCAGGCAGATTCTTTACTGACTGAGCTATGAGGGAATCCCCACCTGTTTCTAAGGCTTTTCCTTTATGTCACAGTTAAAGTGTAGATTCTGATTATCACACAATAACAGGCAATACAGCATACCACTTTAAGGGAAACTTCATCTTATGAAAAATACTACATAATTTCACAAATAATTTGGCCAAGTTTTATCCAGTTAGCATGTGATTGCTTGAGGTCTTATGCTGGTTTCTGATTCTTTGAGAGCATGACATGTGTTGGGTAAAAGAAAGTTAGATTTACCTACACGCATAGCTGTTTCATCAATATTCATAACATCTTGGATACTCCGCAAGATTAGCATGCATAAAATACTGGCCTTGACTGGATACATCAGTACTTTCTACTGATAATACTCCAGAAGCAACAATTTCATAGGCATAGGCTATCAATTTGGGGTATATACTGGTTTAGAGGGTATGCCTTAGTTTTCTTCACTGTGGTGCTAAGATTTACTTTGTGTTGTTCTCATTAATGAAAGATCTATTGTCATCCTTAGTGATGTATGAAAGGCACTATGACTTTAATTTTGGTCCGTTTTGAAATCAGAACATTTTCTTTGATTCCTTTAGGAATTATTTAATTTTTCTTCTCCCTAGCTTGTTGCTTCCCCAACATAATACACTAGGGGCCTGACAACTATCTAGAAACTCTGAAAAAGGTCAGGAAACAAATTGAGTAGTTCAGATGTCAGCAGAGAATTTTTGTTTCTGCTTTATGTTTCCACCATTTGCATTTAATTTAGCCACCTCAAAATGGCCAATCTGCCATTTATGCTGTGACTTAGGTACAAAACTACACATGTTCTTCAGAACAAGACACCCATTCATTTAGGTATCTTTGAAATGAAGGCTTTAACTGAATTCATATGTGCCTATTTTCAGTAATCACATGCAGCTGAAATAACTCCTGATGCAAAGTACAAGATATATACAAAAATTAATATTGGCCTTGCAATTAGCTGCTCATTTCTATTTTCAGCATTGTCATTCATAGAAACCCAATAGTTATTGCAATACTAATTTAGACTGAACTCTCCTGCTCTCTTCCAGAATGCCCCTCTTCAGCAATTCATTTGTTATCCACTTGCTTTCATCCCTCTGAGCAGTTTTACTTCATCTTCCGATCTTTACTAGAGGAGAATTATTTCTTAGCTAATTATTTTTTCCTTTGCTTTGATGCACCTGTGGTGTTCTGTGACTAGGGTATGAATAATTATAGAACTGTATTATTAATGACTAAATATTGATGTTAGGTAACTTCCATTATATGTCCCCTAATTTTTTTTCATTCTTTATGAACCATACAGTAAATTAAGTGGAAAGTTGAAACAATTATTCATACAAAATAAAGGCTTTAAAAAAAAAAGCCATTATATTACGGGAACAGAATAATTATGGGCTGTATAAAGGAGTTTAATTATATAGATTGATTAAATATATCAGATAATTATTCAACTTCACACTCAATTTTCATTGCTTGGAAACCAGATAAATGGTATGCTTTTCAATTTATTATTATTTTAAAAATATAATAGAAATACATTAATAGAAATGCAAACTACAGAGAAATGATTTCTCCAAGTAGAATGGTCCAAAAGTGAGATGGGTAAAAATTTTACACCAAAATGGTTTTTACACATAGAAGAATCCAAGAGAATCAAACAGAAGCTAACAGAACTGTTTAGAGGTTCAAAAACTTAGATGTAAAGGTATCATTTGAAAGTCAATAGCTTTCCTAGGTGCTGGTAATATCTAAGATAGAAACTCTAAAGAACAAACTTCTGATAATACTCATAAAGCTACACAGTAATTAGGAATAAACTAATAAGAGGTGTGTAAGGTATGAATAAAAGGGTAAAATTTTGTGGAAAATCAAACAGATCTGAGTTAATAGAGCTTGACTTTAAAATTAATATTGTAAATGTTTATCTCTGCCAGTTAATTTGTGTTTCAATCCAAGCCTAACCTAAATTTGAGGGAACAAATATGTTAATCAATAGGTCAGAAAGCATTGCACAGTAATTGTTATTTCCGAAAAGGTGTAGTAATTAAACACATGTGTTCATCTTCAGAAATAGATCCCAGCATTAGAGAAGCTTAGGATATGATAAAGGTAACACTTAAAATTAAGAGAAATAAACAACTAAATTAAGGAGTTTGGAAAATTGAATATCTCTATGTAAACAAAATCTCTATGTAAATGTAAACTCCAATTCTCTGCTACATCTGAACTACTTTGCATAAAAACCAAATATTCATATTAGAAGAATTTATTATAAAAGGACAATTATAAGATCAAACATAAAACATATTCTGAAAATCTTAGGATGGGAAATCCTTATTAAAAGAGACAAGAAATCTAGAAGTTATCAAGCAAAAGATTGAGAATTTGATCACAAGCGTTATAATAAATGAAGTGAAAAATAAAAGAAAAAGGAATAAAAATATAAATTTAACATAGAGGATTACATCAAAATTTAAATGGTAACCTAATAGGAAAAGTGTGCAAAATATAAGAATTGTTAAGAAAGGAAAAAGTAAAAGTAGATGCACTTTCTTATAAGTAATGATGGAATACCAGATTTTTCTGTTTACCAGTAGGAAGTGCAGTGGCTGACAGAACAAGCTCAGGGGACTTCCCTCGTGATCCAGTGGCTAAGACTCCACACTCCCAAGGCAGAAGAAAGTTCAATCCCTGGTCAGGGAACTACATGCCCCATGCTGCAACTAAGAGTTCACATGCAGCAATGATGATCAGATTTTGTGTGCTGCGACTAAGACCTGGCACAGTCAAATAAATAAATTAATTAATAATTAAAAAAAGAATAAATCTGTGGTCAGGCTGCCGGGATTGACACTTCTTTCATTTTGTAGAGGTGCTTTCTTAGTATTTTCAAGTTTTTCATCAATAAAATGTGGCTATCTTAGGATATTTTGAATTTTAAAATAGTTAATACATGGGAAAAAAACTTAAGAATAATGCTTCTACCACAAGGGTACAAAATATAATTAACTTGTCATTATTAAAGCAAAGATGAAATGCTATTTTACACATTCCATTGAATGAATGAATGTGAAGTCACCTAGTCGTGTCCGACTCTTTGCGACCCCATGGACTATAGCCTACGAGGCTACTCCATCCATGGGATTTTACAGGCAAGAGTACTGGATTGGGTTGCCATTTCCTTCTTCAGGGGATCTTCCCAACACAGGGATCAAACCCAGGTCTCCCACATTGTAGGCAGACACTTTACTGTCTGAGCCACACATTCCGTTAGTCATTAGTAAAAGTTAAAAGGTGAAACATAGTCACTCTTAGTGAAAAAGACCAAAAAGAAAATTTAAAAGGAATTGATCTTATGACTATACAGTGGAAGTGAGAAATAGATTTAAGAGACTAGATCTGATAGACAGAGTGCCTGATGAACTATGGACGGAGGTTTGTGACATTGTACAGGAGACAGGAATCAAGACCATCCCCGTGGAAAAGAAATGCAAAAAGCAAAATGGCTGTCTGAGGAGGCCTTACAAATAGCTGTGAAAAGAAGAGAAGCAAAAAGCAAAGGAAAAAAGGAAAGATATAGCCATTTGAATACAGAGTTCCAAAGAATAGCAAGGAGAGATAAGAAAGGCTTCCTAAGCGATCAATGCAAAGAAATAGAGGAAAACAATAAAATGGGAGACTAGAGATCTCTTCAAGAAAATTAGAGATACCAAGTGAACATTTCATGCAAAGACGGGCTCAATAAAAGACAGAAATGGTAGGGACCTAACAGAAGCAGAAGATATTAAGAAGAGGTGGCAAGAATACACAGAAGAACTGTACAAAAAAGATCTTCACGACCCAGATAATCACAATGGTGTGATCACTCACCTAGAGCCAGACACCCCAGAATGTGAAGTCAAGTGGGCCTTAGGAAGCATCACTACGAAAAAAGCTGGTGGAGGTGATGGAATTCCAGTTGAGCTATTTCAAATTCTAAAAGATGATGCTGTGAAAGTGCTGCACTCAATATGCCAGTAAATTTGGAAAACTCAGCAGTGGTCACAGGACTGGAAAAGGTCAGTTTTCATTCCAATTCCAAAGAAAGGCAATGCCAAAGAATGCTCAAACTACCACACAATTGCACTCATCTCACACGCTAGTAGGAGAAGGCAGTGGCAACCCACTCCAGTACTCTTGCCTGGAGAATCCCAGGGATGGAGGAGCCTGGTGAGCTGCCGTCTATGGGGTCGCGAAGAGTCGGACACGACTGAGCGACTTCACTTTCATGCATTGGAGAAGGAAATGGCAACCTACTCCAGTCTTCTTGCCTGGAGGATCCCAGGGACGGAGGAGCCTGGTGGGCTGCCGTCTATGGGGTGGCACAGAGTCAGACACGACTGAAGTGACCTAGCAGCAGCAGCAGCACACGCTAGTAAAGTGATGCTTAAAATTCTCCAGGCCAGGATTCAGCAATATGTGAACCATGAACTTCCAGATGTTCAAGCTGGTTTTAGAAAAGGCAGAGGAACCAGAAAATCAAGTTGCCAATATCCATTGATCATCGAAAAAGCAAGAGAGTTCCAGAAAAACATCTATTTCTGCTTTATTGACTATGCCAAAGCCTTTGACTGTGTGGATCACAATAAACTGTGGAAAATTCTGAAAGAGATGGGAATACCAGACCACCTGACCCACCTCTTGAGAAACCTATATGCAGGTCAGGAAGCAACAGTTAGAACTGGACATGGAACAACAGACTGATTCCAAATTGAGAAAGGAGTACGTCAAGGCTGTATATTGTCACCCTGCTTAATTAACTTACATGCAGAGTACATCATGAGAAATGCTGGGCTGGAAGAAGCACAAGCTGGAATCAAGATTGCCGGGAGAAATATCAATAACCTCAGATATGCAGATGACACCACTCTTATGGCAGAAAGTGAAGACGAACTAAAGAGCCTCTTGATGAAAGTGAAAGAGGAGAGTGAAAAAGTTGGCTTAATGCTCAACATTCAGAAAACTAAGATCATGGCATTCGGTCCCATCACTTGTTGGGAAATAGATGGGGAAACAGTGGCTGACTGTATTTTTCTGGGCTCCAAAATCACTGCAGATGGTGATTGCAGCCATGAAATTAAAAGAAGCTTACTCCTTGGAAGGAAAGTTATGACCAACCTAGGCAGCATATTAAAAAGCAGAGACATTACTTTGCCAGCAAAGGTCCGTCTAGTCAAGGCTATGGTTTTTCCAGTGGTCATGTATGGATGTGAGAGTTGGACTATAAAGAAAGCTGAATGCAGAAAAATTGATGCTTTTGAACTGTGGTGTTGGAGAAGACTCTTGAGAGTCCCCTGGACTGCAAGGAGATCCAACCAGTCCATCCTAAAGTAGATCAGTCCTGGGTGTTTATTGGAAGGACTGATGTTGAAACTGAAACTCCAATACTTTGGCCACCTGATGCGAAGAGCTGACTCACTTGAAAAGACCCTGATGCTGGGAGGGGTTGGGGGCAGGAGGAGAAGGGGACGACAGAGGATGAGATGGTTGGATGGCATCACCAACTCAATGGACATGGGTTTGGGTGGACTCCGGGAGTTGGTGATGGACAGGGAAGCCTGGTATGCTGCGATTCATGGGGTCACAAAGAGTTGGACGTGACTGAACGACTGAACTTAACTAAACTGATCTTATTTTGATGGGAGCGTAAATTAGTATTTGGGTGACAATTTGAGAGCAAGGATAATATTAGCCAGTAGTAGGTTCAAGTAAGTATTTCCACTTTTAAACATCCGTCCTGCAGAAATATTAGCACAAGTCAACAAAGATGCATGCACTGAAATACTTGCTGCACCCTTGTTTGCAGTAGGAAAAATTCTTGACAAGCTAAATATCCGTGTTAGGGAATGTTAATAAAGTGATGCTTTATCCAAGCCAGGGAATATTAAACAGTGGTTTGAAAGAATGAACTAAGTCTCTACCAGCATGGCAATTTCTATGTCAAATGTCAAAGCAGGTTACAGTACAATTGCCCTGTGGTCTCATTAATCAAAAACATAACTCAAACTGAAGCAAACAAAATCAACTCTTATTGGGACTAGAAATGTGGACGTGTATCTGCCAAATGTTTGCTAGAAGGGCTGGCTTCTGGGAAACGTAGAGAGTAAAGGGAAATTATAGCCTTTTAATGAATGAAAGTGAAAGTGTCTGTTACTCTGTTGTGTCTGACTCTTTGTGACCCCATGGACTGAATATACTAGTTCAAATTTTTGAATTTGTGCTTGCTATTTTTGAGTTACACACATTTTGTGTATGTTATTAAGACAAACGGTCATTTAAACTTGTCTTTCCTTATTGATTTTCTACCTGGATAAGGTGTCCATTGGTGTAAGTGGGGTGTTAGCCTCCCACTAATATTGTTACTGTTGAGTTCTCCTTTTATGACTGTTAGCCTTTGCCTTATGTATTTAACTGTTTGTATGTTGGGTGCACATGTGTTTATAATTGCTATATCTTTTTCTTGGATTGATCTCTTGATTATTATGTAGTGTCCTTCCTTGTCTCTTGAAGTATAAATGGACAGATTGGGAGTTTGGGATTCACATATACACACTGCTATATTTAAAAATAGATAACCAGCAAGCACCTACTGTATAGCACAGGGAACTTGGCTCAATACTCTGTAATAAGCTACAAGGGAAAAGGTTTAAAAAAAAAATAGATACATGGATATGTGTAACTGAATCACTTTGCTGTACACCTAAAACTAACACAATATTTTTAATCAAATGTGCTTAAATATAAAATAGAAATTTAAAAAATAGATAAATGGGAGGACCAGAACATCAGTAAGTTACTAATCCTTTCTCTAGGGAATCTCCATCTCTATCCCTTCTCCTGATATTGATGGGGAGTGTATCAGTGAAGCAGGCACATCCTTGGCATCCCTCAGAGCCAGGTACCATGCTTGCTCACCAGATGCTAGGGCCTCATTTTACCAGGACTAATGCACTAAGCATGAGCAAGTCCACTGTGCTGACTTTAATTACTTCAGGTTCTTAGCAATGGGACATCCAGAGCTCTTCCTAGTACATCTGCAAAATTGCTCATTATATGCTGTTCAAAAAATGTTTCCTCTTTTAATGAACTTGTATGGGTTAACACATATTATAGATAGAAGCCCTCTCACTTACCAACAAGTAAGCTGAACAAGAAGCTCATGAAAGCCTCAGGAACTCTGACCCATTCAAAGGCAAGAGGGTTATATCCAATATGAGAGCATCCAAACGATAAGGCCATAAATAAAAAGCTTTTTTGTTTTGTTTTGTTTTTGACTGACACTTAAAAAATTCCTTTAAGTAGAAATCTTCTCATTTTTCAATTAAGTTTTTGTTCAATTTTTACAAAATTTTCCAATTTTTGAGAAGTATTTTAATTCAATGATTTTTCAATCATGTTTTTAAACATAGGTTTTGATCACAAAAGTTAACGTGTTTGTATATAGTGAAATAGCATCAAATCTGTATTTGGTAACAAAGAAAAATAAAAAGGTCCTTCATTTGAATCAGAATCAGGTAAGATGGTAGAATTTTTTTCAAGCATAATGATCAAGAGTAGCTATGGAGCCTAGGATATCCATGGTATACCCAAGGTACAGATAAACAGCAAGTAGTAAAGGGAAAGTAAAAAGAAAATAGTATGAAGTGGTAAGGAGAAAAATATAAAAAGAAGAAAAAAAGACTAATGAAACATGCAGAAAATAGAATTTAATTTGAGAAAATGTATTGCATCACACACACTCTTTTCTCATGAGTAAAGATGTGATGGATAATAAATACACAATACGTGACATGTTGTCCTGGCATATAGTTAATTAACCATGCTGTGTTAGTTTCAGGTATGTGGAAGTGTTAGTCGCTCAGTTGTGTCTGACTCTGCAACCGCACGGACTGTAGCCCACCAGGCTATTCTGTCCATGGACTTCTCCGGGCAACAGTATTGGAGTGGGTTTCCAGTCCCTTCTCCAGGGAATCTTCCCAACCCAGGGATCGAACCTGGGTCTCCCGCGTTTGCAGGCAGATTCTTTACTGTCTGAGCCACCAGGGAAGCCCAGTTTCAAGTGTACGGCAAAGTGATTCAGTTATACATATATTTGTATCTATTATTTTTTCAACTTTTTCCATACAGGTTATTACAGAGTATTAAGCAGAGTGTGTATGTCAACCCCAAACTCCCAATCTGTTTGTCTTAATAACATAAATAAAATGTGTATAACTCAAAAGTAGCAAAGATAAACTCAAACTTTGAAGTTGGCTACCTGAGCCCAAGTCTGAGCTCTGGGGGACCTCAGAGGGCGCAGAGACCTTTGAAAGCTGCCTTTTATCAGAAGCATACAGATGGCTGGTGTCACTATTGGACTTGGAAGCCAGGCATCCACACGCTGCAGCTGGCATGCTTTACCCACACACTCAAGTCCCATCAGAGAATACAATGCCCAGAACTTAGCCAGAACCTAAGTCAGGCAAGAATCTGCAGAGGGTAGAGCTATGTGTATTTATGGGGAGGAAATACATGTCCAGGAATGAAGAATAGGACTGTCTTTTGTGAAACAGCATCTTCTATAAACAGAGGTAATTCTCTTTCGTTTACGTGTCCAGAACCCATCATTAAAATTCACTTGAGAGTTATTGCCTATTACTGCCAGGTCTGCTGTTGCTCTCCTCAGATGATGAATGAAGCCAGAATAGATGTTATAGATTTTTTCAAGCTGCATATAATATGGGCAATGGCAATAAACTTATGACATTTCACCTCACTCAGCAAGTGTAGCACGAAGGTCAGGAAGGATAAACGTTTGTTAGAGGGAAAGAAAAATGTATTATTACAACTTCATCGTTCTCTGCTCCTGAGTGATGATGCTGAATCCTATTTAGTATTTGTATGAAAAATGGGATAAAAATGTATGCATAGGAGAAGCGATTTCTCATAGCAATGATTTGTGGCAGAGCTATAGGGAAAATCATCAGCAAGGCAATTTATAGAAAATGTTGTTGTGGTGTGTGTGTATTATCCTTCACATTGTCTTTGAATCATTGAGTGTTTCAGGCACTCCCTGTAAACTGAGTGTCCATGCCAAGAACTGTGCTGGCTTCTGGGAGACAGCGTGGACAAGCAAAGGTTGGCTTTTAAAGAGATGAGCCTTTCAGAAGAGATGTTGAACTGTCTGCCCCTGAGAGTGAAATCCTTCTGTCACTTGGTGGGAAAAAAAGGTGCCCCAGTTTATATGTAAACTTTTAAATAAGGCCATCAATGGAAAGTAAATAGTTTTACTCCACTTCATATGAGAAAAGGGTGTTGATTTATCTACCTTTTCTAAGAAATAAAAACAGTTCCATTTTTCACATTCTCCCAAATTTTTATATAGAAACCAAATGTTCCAAAACCTTTATATTTCAACAATTGCACTTTTTAAGGAATAAATGTTGCTTATAATAAGTTTTCAGGTTTGAGCAATTCCACTCAATTATGTAAGACATTTGAGATTGTGAGAATCCCTGAAGATACTTTCAAGTGCAAAATGTGTTATTGGATGTCTGTAGACATCCAACTTCATTGGATGACAGACAACTTCCAAGACAAAAGTTCAGGTCTTTCATTCACATTTTCAGTTGTATCCTGAATTGCATCTTTTTTTCTGGTTTGTAACTTCACCTCAGTTGGTTCAGCTTCTCCACATATAAAATATATTTTGAAAATTTAAAATAATTAAATTTCAAAATAATCCAAAGATTGTCTTCTCAGATTCATAATTGTGGGCTTTTTCCTGGTATGAGAAATGATAGACTAAATTTCTTGCACTCTGATAGTTGAAGAAAACATTGTTATGCTTTCAGAAATATCCCAGTGTTAACAAAAATGAAATTTCATTATAAAAATCTTTGTTATACAATTAGTTGGGTTCATGTATTCATTCAACAAATATTTGATAATGTAATTGTGAAAATTCCTGAATTGGGTTTTGCATAGGATACAATTCATTACAGTTGGATTTATTGTCATTAACACATTTCTGTAGTGATTTATATTCTGCCAAGGGCTTCTTGATATATTTCTAATTTAATCTCTCAAGATTTCCTATAAGGAAGGCAGGATAAGAATCAGCATCCTCATTCAGTAGATTAGGAACCTCAGGTGCAGACTCAATGATGCTTTTGCTAGATGGCCAGGGAAGGATGGAGATGAGCTTCTGTTCAAGTGATCTTACGCTGTTCTCACACTGACCCCTTCTCTCAAGGAGGTCACAGATTCCCCCTCCCCCAACCACCACACACACACACACACATGCCCACACACTCAAACACACTGCGTTTCAGGCCACAAGGGAGGTAAAACCAGAGTGTTGATGGGACTCAGACTCAGGGAAAACCATATTCAGTGGATGGTAAGAAGGACACTTTTCATGGAAGAACTACTATTTTATTACATGACATTTATCAAATGGCCAATGTGTGCCAAATATGGGCTGGACTGTGCTTGGAGATAAATAACTTCCTTCTCTGCTTTCAATTAGCTCTCAGTTCAAGGGCAAAGGTGGACATTTATAACTCAGGCTGAGACGCAGAAATGCAAACTGCATTAGAATCACATGTGAGAGGCATGTGATTCAGACCACACAGAGTGGGCAGCACCTGAGCTCTGGAATGTAGTTTATCCTCTAAGCACTGGGGAGACGATGAATTTTAAGCAAGGGGATTATATCTGCCATGATAGGAAAGAGATTTATTATAAAAGGGGCTATTTGGGAGGTTATTGCAGTGATCTAGCCAATGTTGAAGGATCGTATTAAGGCAGTGTTGGCAGAGCTGGAGAGTACAGATTTGAGATGTCAGATGGGCATTATTTGGTGATTGTTTCATTCTGGGGATAAAGGAACGCGAAAAGTCTGGTGTGATTCTCACATTCTGAAAAGACAGGGTAGATTTTTTTAAACATGTGAACACTTGTCTTATGGATTTGGTGAATTTTATGCTAAAGGAAAGGGATGAGTAAAATCCTGGTGCATGATTAGTAAATAGTTAATATCAACATTGGTAAGAATATGGAAAATAAGAAGGCAGGTCATAAGAGACTTATTGGGTCTTCCTAGTTGCCAGCACTGTTTCAGCTTATCTTTTCTTTCAAAAGGCCCCATTCCAAATTAAATAGGTGGGTAGCATGATTATCTTCCTTTACAGTTGGCTGAGCTGAGACATAGAGAAATATGTAACTTGCCCAACTGAGTCAAACTAGGTAATAGCAAAGCAAGATTCAATCCCTGGTTATTCTCACTTGTAGCTCTATAATTGCTTCATCTAAGGTCAAAGCCCAAGATCCTCAGATACGGAATAACTTTTCTATGATGTTTAACACGTGAGATCAATGTTACAGGATTTTAAACAATGTAAAATAGTGATATTTTATGCATTTCTTTCCATTGTTTCTCTTTTTGTTTTGGGAAAACTCATATTAGAGGTCTTAAAAGAATTAAATATTATAACTAAAAATCATACTTGCAAAGAAATAAATATAAAAATGCATGTGTGCTCAGTAATGTCTGACTATTTGCAACCCAATGGACTATAGCTCACCAGGCTTCTCTGCTCATGGAGTTTTCCAGACAGGAATACTGGAGTGGGGTGCCATTTCCTACTCCAGAGGATCATCTGGACTCAGGGATTGAACTGTGTCTTTAGCATCTCCAGCATTGGAAGGCAGATTCCTTTACCACTGTGCTGTAAAAACACAAAATTTAAAAGTTAGTCATATGCAGTGTTTGTATTATATACACAGTGTATATAGTATATTTGCTACATAATAATTTACAGTGTGTATTTTCTCAGTAAATACATAGGTAAAGGGAGACAATTGTTGTAATGGTTCAGGATTGGGAAACATTTGCACAAGAAAATGGAATTTGGCCTTGTTAAAAGAGATGATACCTTAAGAGATAGAATGTGAAAAAAGGAACAGTTGGAAGACTGATCCCTGGAGAATGTCAGTTACATGCTGTTCTTTAAGAAGGCTCACATGGCGAAAATATAATTTGGAGGAAGATGAGAGAGAGGACATGGGAAAGAACCAAGGAAAAATAGAACTAAGTTGCAAGAAATACAAAATGGAACACACAAGCTTCATATAAGTAGGGGTCTTATCTATCATGCTCAAAGCTATCTTCCCATATCTAAACAGTAATCTCAGAAGTTCTTAAATATACTTGGTTAATGGAACAAGTGTAGTAGAATAAAATAGAAATGGTTATAGATGACATGAGCAGGACAAGGAAGAGTAATGAATTAATTATTCTGAAATATCAAATCGGGATGGGGAATAAGTGTAAATCTATGGCTGATTCATATCAATGTATGACAAAACCCACTGAAATGTTGTGAAGTAATTAGCCTCCAACTAATAAAAAAATTAAAAAAAAATAAAACAAGGGAATTTAGCTAGAAAAAAAAAAAATCAATGATCGCAAAAGTTATGATACCATTAGCAGAAAGAAAAAAAAATCAGTACAAAGACATGATTTGTAGGCTGTTTTCAAGGTTTTCTTTCCTTTTTTTTCTAATGGAATTAGTTTGAGTGATATAGAATAAGAAGTTCTCCAGTGGATGATAGATTAGAATTGAGCTGTCATCTCCAGCCAAGAATATACCATAAGAGGTTGAGATCAAGATAGTGTGAAATCCAGTTGCACTAACAGGAAGGCTGTAACAAACACCTCCATTGGCAAAGAGCATGTACACTTGCTTACTCCCTAAACACAAAGGAGGAAGTAGATTGAAACTGTAGGAGACTATGGACAGTTTCCAAAGACTGCCTGGGTGCTTGCCCCAGCCTGAGCCCCTTGCCCACTGAGCCCTACTCACTCCACACAAGGGCAAGGGCTGCCACAGCTGAGGCGAGTGCTAGGTCACAAGTGCTAGGTCATGAGAGGTGGAGATGGCTGAGACTTGGAGTGGCATCTGAATGGGGTGAAGGCAGCCCCAACTACGTATGGTGACAGCAGGTCGGGAGTAACCTGAGACTCTGACTGGGGCTGCAACCACCACAGCCCATGGCCTGACCCACACCAAGTGTCCACACCAGCTCCTCTTGGTCCAGCACTGCTGGGAGGAGGGGAGAGTACACACTTAGTGGGACTGGAACCAGCTCAGACCAAGCTTCAGGGCTTCTGCTGCAACAACTGGGGACCTACCTCTGTTCCCACTAAGGTGTGGTGGCCCCTGAGCAGTGGAGAAGTCCCAGCTCACACCTGGTTCTGGCTCTAGCCCCTCTTTCTCCAGCCCCACCTCCTACCAATGTGATAACTGCCAGGACACCCTGGAGAAATGTGACTTATGCTCATGTCAGACCTAGCTGTCCCCCAAAGTCACTGGGCACATGCAGGCTGCATAGGATGCTCCCACACAAGAACATCCTTCAAGACCAGGGTAGATAACTATTTCATCTCCCTATCTCTTTTCCCTAGAGACAGAGAAAGCTAAGCAGAATGAGAAGACAGGGAAGTTTGTTTCAATTAAAAGAGCAGGAGAAAACCCCTGAAAAACAACTAATGAAAGAAATAAATAATTGTCATGTAAAGAGTTCTTAGTAATAAGAATATTAACTTAATTAGGGAAGATAATAAACAGTGAGAATTTTTAAGGGCTTAGAAAGAAAGTGTATATAAAATAAACAGAACTAAAGAATACAATAACTGAAATGAAAAATACACTAGAAGGGATTGACAGCAGACTAGATGGTACAGTAGAATGCATAGGTGCTGTGGAAGAAAGAATAAAAGAAATCATCCAAAAACAAAAAATAAATGAGAACAGTTTAAGGGACCTCTGAGAGAACATTAAGCATTATTTATAGTCTAAAGTTCTCAGGAGAAAGAGATTGAAAATGTACTTGAGGATATTATGGCTGAAATTCCCCAAACCAGCAGGAAACTGATATTCAGGTATAGGACGAACAAAGCATCCTGAACTAGATGAACCCAAACAGACCCACACTAAGACACAGAATTATTAAAATGGCAAAAGTTAAAGAGACAGTTCTAAAAGCAGCAAGAGAAAAAGTCATATATGAAGGAAACCCCATAAGGTTATCAGCTAATTTTTCTGCAAAAACTCTGCAGGCCAGAAGGGATTGGCATGCTTTAGTTAAAGTGCTAAAAGAGAAAAAACCTACAACCTAGGATACTCTGCTCAGCAATATTATCATGTAGAATTGAATGAGAGACAAAGAAGTTTTCAGACAAGCAAAAATTGAATTTGTCAGTATTAAACAAATCCTATAAGAGATGTGAAAGGGTCTTCTCTAAGTGGAAAAGAAACGGCTGTAACAGGAAGTAAGTATCTATAAGAAAGGAAAAAACATCCCACTAGTAAAGGGAAATATAACAAAGTCTGAGGATCAACCACTTAAATAAGCTAGTAAGAAGATTTAAAAACAAAGAATTGTAAAATCATATGCATTTCTTATACACATCATATACACTTACTATAATTGCAATAAGAAGTGAAGGGATGAACTTGAAGGTGTTAAATATAACATGAAAAGACTCAGTGTGTGTGAAGGGAGTAAAAAATGTTGATCTTTTAGAATTTGTTTGAACTTTAAATGACCAATAGTTTGAAACAAATAGATATAGTTATAGATCAACATCTGTGAACTCCATGGTAACCACAGATCCAAAACCTATTACTGAAACACAAAAACTAATAAAAAGGAATGCAAACACATCTCCAGACAGTCATTAAACCACAAGGGAGTAAAGTGAAAGTAGAAGAATAAAAAATTTCAGTGAACTAAATACTTCAATTAAAGGACATGGGGCAGCTGACTGAATAACAAAACAAGGCCCACCTATGTGCTGTTTACAGGAGTCTCATTTCAGAGATAAAGACATACACAGACTGGAAGTGAGGAGATGGAAAAAGAAATTTATGCAAACAGAAATGACAAGAAGGTAGGTTTAGCAATCCTCATATAAGACAAAATAGACTTTTTTAAAAAGTCTATAACAAAAGCCAAAGAAGAGCATCATATAATGGTAAAGGGATCAATATAAGAAGAAGATATAACACTAGATATAATAAATATGGACTTAATACAGGAAAACATAATATATAATGCAAATATCAACAGACATAAAGGGAGAAATTGAAAATAATGAAATAATTGTAGAGGGTTTCAATACATCACTTGCTGCTGCTGCTAAGTCGCTTCAGTCATGTCACTTACATCCTGACAAAAAATAAATAAGGAAATAGTCATCTTAAATGACACTGACCACTTGGACTTAATGAATATCTTTAGGACCTTCCATCCAAAAACAAGCAAAAACATTCCCTTCAAGTGCACATGATATGCTCTCCAGGATAGATCACATGGTAGGCCACAAAACAAATGTTCACAAGTTTAAGAAAATACAAATTGCATCAACACTTTTCCTGAGCCTAAAGGTATGAAACTAGAAATCAATTACAGGAAGAAAAATGAGAAAATTGATGCTTTCAAATTGTGGTACTGGAGAAGACCCTTGGACAACAAGGAGATCAAACCAATCAATCCTAAAGGAAATCAACCCTGAGTATTCATTGAAGGACTGATACTGAAGCTGAAGCTTCAATACTTTGGCCACATGATGAGAAGAGTCGACTCATTGGAAAAGACCCTGATGCCAGGAAGGATTGAAGGCAAGAGAAGAAGGGAGTAGCAGAGGATGAGATGGTTGGATGCCATCAGGGACTCAATGGACATGAGTGTGAGCGAAGTCTGGGAGATAGTGAAGGACAGGGAAGCCTGGCATGCTGCAGTCCATGGGATTGCAAAGAGCTGGACACAACTGAGTGACTGAACAACTGCAAATCTGTTGTTTATCTACATGCACTAGCTATCAGAAAGAGAAAGCATGAAGAGAATTCCATTTTGAATCCACTAAAAAAAGGTGGGGATAAATTTCACCAAGGAAGTGAAAAGACTTATACTCTGAAAAATAAAAAAACGTTGATGAATAAAATTGAAGATAATACAAAGAAATGGAAAGATATCTCTTGCTCTTGGATTAGAAAATTAATCTTGTTAAATGGCCATTATACCCAAACAATCTACAGACTTAATGCGATTCTTAGCAAAATACCTAGGTCATGTTTTACAAAACGAGAAGTCCCACATTGCCAAAGCAATCTTGAGAAAAAAGAACAAAGCTGGAAGCATTACATTCCCTGACTTCAGACTCTACTCCAAATCTACAATAATCAAAACAGTACAGTACTGGCACACACACAAAAAGAAATATAGATCAATGGAACAAGACAGAGAGCACATAGAAAAATCCATGCACCTATGACCATCTAATCTATGCCAAAGGAGGCAAGAATATACAATGGAGGAAAAGTCTCTTCAAGAAATGCTACTGGGAAAACTGGACAACTACATATAAAAGAATGACATTAGAATATTCTTCAACACCATACAAAAATAAACTCAAAATAGATTAAAGGCATAAATGTAAGACTTGAAACCATAAAACTCCTTGAAGAAAATGTAGACAGATCATTGTTTAATGCATATTGGAGCAAGATTTTATTTTATTGGACTCCTCAAACAATGGAAACAATAGGAAGAATAAACAAATAAGAACTAATTAAACTTAAATGCTTAGTCAAAAGGTAACTTACAGAATGGGATAAATTATTTGCAAATACTATGACTGACTAGGAATTAATATTCAAAATATATAAACAACTCATACAACTCAATATCAGAAAACAATCTGATTTAAAAATGGGCAGAAGACATACAGAATAAGACATATAGATGGCCAATAGAAACATAAAAATATGTGCAGCATCACTAATTATCAGGAAAATGAAAATCAAACTGGAATAAGATATCACCTCACACCTGTCAGAATGACCATCACCAAAAAGTCTACAAAAAATGAATTCTGGATAGATGTGGAGAAGAGGGAACCCTTGTACACTGTTGATGGGAATGTAAACTGTTGCAGCCACTATAAAGATCAATATATAGGTTCCCCAAAACACTAAAAATAGTACTACTACATGATTCAAAAATTCTACTCCTGGATGTATTCCAAAGCAAATGAAAACACTGATTTGAAAAGACATATGCACCTTAATGTTCATGGCAGCATTATTTAAAATAGCCAAGATATGGAAGTGACCTAAGTGTGTGTGCATGCATGCTCAGTCACATTCAGTTCTTTGCAACCCCATGGACTGTAGCCTGCAAGGCTCCTCTGTCCATGGAATTTTCCAGGTAAGAATACTGGAGTGGGTTGCCATTGCCTCCTCCAGGGGATCTTCCTGACCCAGGGACAGAACCAGCATCTCCTGCATTGCAGGCCGATTCTTTATCACTGAGCCACCTGGGAAGCCAGTCTAAGTGTCTATCAATAGACAAATGAATAAATGTCTCTCTCTCTCTCTCTCTTTCACACACACACACACACACACACACACACACACACACACACACACGCGCGCGCGCGACACTAAAATATTACTCAGCCATAAAAAGAATGAAATATTCCATGTGCAACAACATAGATGGACCTGGAGAGTAATATGTTTTTTAGTGAAATAAGTCAGCCAGAGAAAGACAAATACTGTATGTTATCACTTATATTTGGAATTGAGAAGTAAAACAAATGAACATATATAAAGAACAGAAACACACAGATATGGAGAACAAACTAGTTACCTGTGGGGAGAGAGAAGCGTGGAAGTCAAGATAAGTGTAAGGGGTTAAGAGATATAAACTATTATGTATAAAAACAAGTATGCAAAAGGATGTATTGTACAGGGAAATACAGTCATTATTTTAAAATAACTTTAAATGGCTACTAAGTAAAGTGATCCCATCTTAATATTCTTTTTAGTATTCATGGCTATCTGTAGATCCAATGCAATCTCTATCAAAGCACCAATGGCAGTTTTCATAGAACTAGAACAGATTAATTTTTGTATGGAAACAGAATAAATAATAATAAATAAATTCAGAGAGTCCAAGAAAGCTACATATGAGAAAAAATTATTAGATTTAATGATTAAGAGATCTTAAGGAAGATTTCAATAGTAAAATTGGGGTCAATGTTTATAAGAACTTTGTGCCAAAAACGTGTGATAAAAGATGAGAGAGATTTTCTTTGGTCTCCAGATTTTGAGGTCAGGCTGGTTTGGTGATACGGCTTTCATACAGACTTGTGTAGACTTCACACAAGCTGCAAAGCATGGTTCCTGCTTATGAAGCAGCCTACAAGTTTCATACCAGTCAATGGCAATTTATAAATGTAAACAATGTTAAACAAAATCCATCAGGCTCTTTTATTCTCCCTTCCTACTAAATAATCATGCAAGGTTCTCTAGGCTGTATGGAATATGCCACATTAGCAGCACCAATGAGCAGAATGACCTAAGAGAAAAATATGTGAGTTGGATGCTCCATCAGCATTGTTATTGACTTTTATCATCTGGGCTTGTAATAAAAAGTAGAATAATCAACAAGTTACTTATACCCAGGAGATTATAATTCTGCTGTTTGACCTAAAGTATCTTTAAAAAGGATTTGCCTTTGCTGAGTTTCTCAAAGTTGATATTAAATATTTAATTAAAGGCATACTCAGAGCATCTTTACCTAATATTTTACATTCAACTTGGAATTTTAAGGCATAAATACAATTCTAATGCTATTTAGCATAATAATTCAGAAGTTTATAATAGTGTTTATATACAGAGGGTAGTTGTGCAGGTCATGAATCTAGATGTGAAACTGGGAGTTTTCTCTTCCTTCCTCTGCCTCCAGAGCTGACACGGGAGAAGGTGACTATATGGAGTGCAGTATTGTCTAACTCATTTTAATGCCACCTGCAGCAACATGGGAGGACCTAGAGATCATCATATTGAGTAAATAAGTCAGACAGAGAAGGAGAAATATGGTATGACATTTCTTATATGCAGAATCAGAAAAGAAATTATACAAATGAACTTATTTACAAAGCATACAGACTCACAGACTTAAAGAACTGTGAGTTGTTATTGTTGCTGGGGAAGGATAAGGGGAAGGGATAGTTAGGGAGTTTGAAATGGACATGTACACACTGCTACATTTAAAACAAATAACCAGCAAGGACTTACAGTATAGCATATGGAACTCTGCTCAATGTTACATGGCAGTCTGGATGGGAGGGGAATTTAGAGGAAATGGATGCATGTATATGCATGACTGAGTCCCTTCGCTGTTCTCCTGAAACTATCACAGCACTGTTAATCAGCTATTGTTGTTCAGTCGCTCAGTCATGTCGGACTCTTTGTGACTCCATGAACTAGAGTATGCCAGACTCCCCTGTCCTTCACCATCTCCTGGAGCTACCTCAAACTCGTGTCCATTGAGTCAGTGATGCCATCCAATCATCTTGTCCCCTGTTGTCCCCTTCTCCTCCTCCCTTCAAGTTTTCCAAGCATCAGGGTCTATTTTAATGAGTCGCCTCTCTGCATCAGGTGGCCAAAGATTTGGAGCTTCAGCTTCAGCATCAGTCCTTCCAGTGAATATTCAGGATTGATTTCCTTTAGGATTGACTGATTTGATCTCCTTGAAGTCCAAGGGATTCTCAAGAGTCTTCTCCAACACCACAGTTCAAAAGCATCAATTCTTTGGCGCTCAGCTTTCTTTATGGTCCAACTCTTGCATCCATACATGACTATTGGAAAAACCATAGCTTTGATTATATGTAAAACTGAAAAAATTAAAAAAGAAAAAAAGAAATGTGTCTTTGAAACTGTTTCCAGAGCTATGATACATTACTTAAATATTGTCTTGATAGTAAGTCTTCCTTCTTTCAGGATAGATATGTTAGGGAAATGACTGAATTTTGGAGGATTGCTAGCGAATAAGGTAGAGATGAAAATGAGTAATTTTGTTTCTAATCAAGGAGGAGTCCTTTCAAAGTGGAGCACTCATGTTCTTGTGTATTATGTCAGTGGGCTCTTGTATCAGTACTGGGGAGATCGGTATTATTAATAGCATGCAAACAATCTGATATTTTGGGAGTGGATTGTTAGGAGCATAGCACTCAGTGTTTCTTGTTGAGATGATCTTGCAAATTGGGTAAACGAAACACTTTAGCTCAAGTCAACATTCTGACTGAGTCCTGGCTATAAATTGCAATGTCATCTTATCATGCTTGGGAACAGGGACAATGACAGACAGAGGTCAAGAGAGAGGAGCTGTGTCGGCTAAATGGGGCTCATTGTGTGTGTGGTAATGGGATGCCGAGAGAGGAAAAACCTAAAAAATAGAGGGCGTGGGCAAGTGGACAATTGAATTTGTGTCATGAAAAGATGAAGGACAAGGAGGGAGGTTGAGAGGAGACTGAATAGTCAGGAGGGAGTGGCCATGGTTCTGCAATAATGGCCACTGGAAAATCAGCTGAACTGCCTGGAAAATCAGCTGAACTGCCTGCACTTTTTTCAAGTACCTCTTGAGTTAGTAAATTGTCATTTCTGATGAAGTCTTGTGCAGTTTGTGCATATTGTTGGACCAATGCCAGGTGTTTCCAGATGGTCATGATAACCAGGAGGTCCCTTGACAACTTACTCCAGAGTCTAAAACAAATGGAAAATGAAAGGTAATGGCTCCTTATTCAGATTGTGTATGCAAACACTGGCCTCTTTTACCGAGTGATTCACTGAGGATGGATGAGGAAGCCTCATTAATAAATCATGTTGCCTGATATTCCTATAGTATTTAGGTGATATGCCAACACTTTGCAGTAAATGAAATAAAATAGACCCAGAGAAAAGTTTAGAGCAACTTCTCATTTTTATGTCTTGTGGAATCAACAATTTCTGAACAAGCTTGAGATTTAAGATATACATGTCAGTACACATATATACGTGTATAAAATAAATCATGGCAGAATTTGCCTAGAAGGGTTTTAGTAGTGAAAGGGCTTTTTCATGTATGTGAGCAATGAGCAGAATCAGACACATTAAAGGTGGTTTTCCAGTTCTGTACTCAGACAAGGACAGAACTATAAGTGTGAATATGTCAGGAATCTCATCTTTGCTTTATGTTAAAGTTTTAAAATAAATGTAAATAAATACACACAGTTATTTTCTGAGATATATTAGTCTGTTGTGCAGAAAATCGGTAGTAAAGATGGCGATTGATATATTACACAGACCTAGACATATTACACCTAAAATCCCAGAAAATGTCTTATGTTAGAAAGGCAGAAATGAGTTGAAGACTAATAAATATTTAAAAGAAAATAGGAATATTTGATGAATAAAGGCCACTCAAAGAAATAACCAATCTGGCTTTCCTTTCATTTCATATCACACAGTAGTCATTATAAATTATTGCCTATCATGTACTGATTGCCTGCAATTAGCTATTATAATCTTTGGGAACTTTCTTATTCTGAAACAATGATCTTTACTTATGAAAATAAATAATACTCTTATTTATGAAGCAAATCTACTTTTTCTATAGATCATTTATTTTTGTGACTAAATTAAAGTGAAATATGATAGTATTGGCTTTCTCCTTTAAATGAAGTTTAATCAATGTGAAAGGAAGTTTGGATAGCTGACTTTCATATTTTGGATTGAAATAAACTTTGAAATTAAAAAAAAAATCAGTTATTCATCCACTCAAAGCATGTAGTTGACCTGAATTTGTTGTCTTAAGAACTGGGGTGTGTGGTTTGTACTGTGTGTTGCAGGGGTTAGTCTTGGACAAAGGAACCCTACTTCTCAGAAAGATAGGATTAAATCTGTGTTTCAAAAATTATTCTGGTTAAATTGTGGAGAATTGAATGAAAGGGGCATAACTGGATGAAGGAGGAACACTGGGCAGGTATTCCACTAATCCGAGTGAGAAACACAATATTATCCATTAATAAAGAGTGTGGACTCTGAATCCCAACTGTTTGGATTTTAATACAGCATCTCTCATTTGCTAGATGTCTGACTGGTTAAGTCACTTCATCTTCCTACATTTAAATTTTCCTTTCAGCAATTGGGAAATAATAATAGTTTCTATTTTGAGGGTTATCAAGAGAAATAGGTAAGTTAATGTACCATGCCAGGCCACAGGGCAAGCACCAGGTACATAACATATGTTGTTAGTGAATTGGTTGGAGTAGAGAAAGACATAAGGGGACCACCTTTGAATATATTTAGGTATTCGAATGACTATAACTTAGTGATGGTCTGACTACAGGGGAGGGTTTGGGAGAAGGTCTTTCACTGAAATACAAGTAGGGGTAGAGAACAAGGGATTGTGGGAGCGATGGGGACTTCCCAATAAAATATTGTATTTTTTCTTCTAAGAATGATTCTAAGCCAGAGCATTTTGATAATATTTTGTCTCATGTGAAGTAGACACATGCATAAATTAAGTTCATGGGAAAAGTTAAAAAAGATTAGGAATTCTGAGCTTCATTCAGCCGCTACTTGACTTAGTCTCTGAAGGCGAGAGATGTCGTTTTCGGGTGACATGTGTCTATGCGTGATGCAGGCCTGCTTCTATCTTCTCTCAAAGAGATTTTGGTCAGCATTGGACTTTTCATAAGCACACCAGTCGTGTAATATAAAAACATTATTAGCACAATAAAGCCTTTTAAAAGAATCAGCTAATATAAGGAATGAATTCTCATGAATATATATAAATCTCAGATAATGGCAGTTAGTTCTTCTTACAATTAACGATTTTTACTTGTACTCTTTTTTTTAATAAAGTTATCCTAAAATATGTTTACATTTACATAGTCTGTTAAATAATAATGTGCATGTTTTCTTTTTTCTTCCAGTTCTGAAAGTGTTAGTCGCTTAGTCATGTCCAACTCTTTGAAATCCCATGGACTGTAGGCCACCAGGCTTCTCTGTCCATGAAATTTTCCAAGCCAGAATACTGAAGTTTGTGGACATTCCATTTTCCAGGGGATCTTCCTGACTCACAGGTCAAATCTGGGTCTTCTGCTTTGCAGGCAGATTCTTTACCATCTGAGCCACCGGGGAAGCCCTGTTTTATTGAGATGTAATTGACATACAGCACTGTATGAGTTTAAAGCAGACAGCACAATGATTTGACTTACAGATATCATGAAATGATGACCACAATAAGTTTGGTGAGCATTCATCATATCACATAGATACAAAATAAAAGAAAAATTAAAAAATTTTGAGATGAGAGCTATTAGGGTTTACTTTCTTAGCAACTTTCACATATGACATTCTGCGGTGTTAATTACATTTATTATGTTTTACATTACATCCTTGGGCTTTCCTCATCGCTCAGATGGTAAAGAATGTACCTGCCAATGCACACGGCACAGGTTCGATCCCTAGTCAGAAGTATTCCCTGGCGAAGGGAATGATTAACCATTCCAGAATTCTTGCCTGGAAAATACCATGGACAGAGAAGCCTGACGGGCTACAGTTCATGGGGGTCACAAAGAGTCAGGCACGACTGAGCGACAAACACTTTCACTTCACTTCACTTCACATTACATCCCTAATACTTCTTTATCTTATATCAGGAATTTCATACACTTGACTCCGTTCATCCAATTCTCCAATTCCCCACTCCTCATCTCTGGTGACCACAAATACAATCTTTTTTTCTATGAGTTTGTTTGTTTGTTTGTTTTTGATGTATAATTGACCTACAGCGCTATGTTACTGCCTGGCGCACAACATAATTCCTTATTTCTGTATATTACAGAATAATCACCATGATAAGTCTAGTTACCATCTGTCACCATACAAAGTACTATTGCCTATATTCCTCACAATCTACATTTCTTCCCTATGACTCATTTATCTTGCAACTGGAATTCATACATCTTGATTTCCCTCACATATTTCACTCATCCCCACCCCTTATCCCCACCCCACTGCTGATCATCTCTTTATTCCCTGTATCTGTGTTTCTGTTTTGCTATATTTACATATTTGTTTTGTCTTTTAGATTCCACACATAAGTGAAATCATACAGTATTTGCTTATTTCACTTAGCACAATATCCTTTAGGTCTATCCAAGATTTTATTTTTTTTTAATAGCTGAGTAATATTTCCATATATATATACACTACATCTTCTTTACCTACTTATCTGTTGATGGTCACTTATGTTGCTTCCATGTCTTGGCTATTATGAATAACATTGCTATGAACATTGGGGTGCATTATTTTAGAAAAGTACCCAAAAGTAGAATTGCTTGATTGTATGGTAGTTCTACTTTTAACTTTTTGAGGAACCACTATAATGTTTTCCATAGTTGCTGTACAAATTTACATTTCTACTAACACTGTGCAAGGGTTCGCCTTTCTCCATATATTGCCAACACTTGTTATTTGTTGTGTTTTGATGATGCCCATTTTAATGGGTGTGAGGTGATATCTCATTGTGGGGTTTGATTTACATTTCCCTAATATTAATGATGTTGAACATCTTTTCATGTGTCTATTGGCCATCTGTATGTCTTCTTGGGAAAAATGTCTACTCAGGTCCTCTGCCCATTTTTTATTTGGGTTGTTTTCATTTTTTGTTGAGCTATATGAGTTATTGGAGAAGGCAATGGCAACCCACTCCAGTATTCCTGCCTGGAAAATCCCATGGACGGAGGAGCCTGATAGGCTGCAGTCCATGGGGTCGCGGAGAGTCGGACACGACTGAGCAACTTCATTTTCACTTTTCACTTTTCACTTTCATGCATTGGAGAAGGAAATGGCAACCCACTCCAGTGTTCTTGCCTCGAGAATCCCAGGGATGGGGGAGCCTGGTGGGCTGCCGTCAGTGGGGTCGCACAAGTCAGACATGACTGAAGCGACTTAGCAGCAGCAGCAGCAGCATATGAGTTATTTGTATATGCTGGCTATTAACCCCCAATCAGATATATGATTTGCAAATATCCTCTCCCATTCAGTAGGCTGTCTTTTTAGATTTGTTGATAGTTTCTTTCACTGTGCAAAAACTTTTAAGTTCTATATAGTCCCATAACCAGAATTATTTTTTAATGCTTTATAATTCTTTGTATTTCTCAAATAGAGTGTTAAATAAGTCTTCATAAACTTGATGAATTATCAGCTCTCTATATGTTTTAATTTGTTGATTCTTTTGTATAGTATATAAGATGACATTAGCTTCAAGCAAATGCATGTGATTATATGCCAGTTTCAATGACTTATCTTTCTATTTCCCCTGTTCTTCTAGTCTGCTCCCAGTTTTCAAGAGGAGTCTATGCTATTTTTGGATTTTATGACAAGAAGTCAGTAAACACCATCACATCATTTTGTGGCACGCTCCATGTGTCCTTCATCACTCCCAGCTTCCCAACAGATGGCACCCATCCATTTGTCATTCAGATGCGACCGGACCTCAAAGGAGCCCTCCTCAGCTTGATTGAGTACTACCAGTGGGACAAATTTGCCTACCTCTACGACAGTGACAGAGGTAAGTGACAATGCCTCTCTCTCTTTGTAATGGGTCAAGTTCAATGCCGACACATTACATTCATACTTACACATGATGTTATAGAGCTGTGTGAGTATATTCCAAGGGTGCGTGCATGCTTAGTCACTTCAGTAGTGTCTGACTCTTTGTTCCCCTATGGGCTATAGCCCGCAAGTTTCCTCTGTCCATGGGATTTCCCAGGCAAGAATACTGGAGTGGGTTGCCACGCCCTCTCCAAGGGATCTTCCTGACCCAGGGATTGAACCTGTGTCTTCTGCATTGCAGGCAAATTGTTTACTGCTGAACCAGCGGGGAAGCCATAGTCCAAGGGTAACTTGGCTTAACTATGCTCTGAAAATGAAATACAATTTGAACTAGGAAGCATATTTAAAATAAAGCAAACAAAACCATTGTGGATGTACAATTTATAGAGATAGATTGTGTTCACACAATGCCTGTATGTTCTGTTGTAATGTGAAAAGCCCTTTATGATATCAGCAGCTCAGACCCTAGGAGGACTATATTTCCAGCTCAAGGTGAGTAAAGTGACTCCTTGCAAACTAGTTTAAATAAGACTTGAGTAAATATGCAAATAAGAACATCTAAAAAATGTATAAGTATTAAATATTTCCCCATGCAAAAGTTTTATCAGGCTAGGATGGTTGTTACTAACCTTGCTTTGTAATGAGATTCCTGAATCTTAGACACATTGCAAGACTTTTTCATGATCCGTTCATGTGTGGTTCAGCTGAACTCAAGTCTTTTGACACCAAAGCTTTGTCACAAGTCTCTGTGGTTACTTATAAGGAGATGGTTTGGATTAGCATGCCAATTAGAGTCTAGGCTCATTATGCTCGTTTTTATTTCGGGGTTGAGAGCACTTGCTTTGTGTTTCCCACATCATTTGTCCTGAAGTTTGGTATTAGAAGGCCTGATTAACCTTACATGTCATAAAATTCTAGGTATTGCTAACCATTCCTGGGTCTGTGATTCAGCTTCAGTGGGTCTGTGTACTTCCTAAAATAGTATGAACGCTTTGTGCACGTGGTCATAGGTGATTTTTCTCAAAAGAGTATCCACCACCAAACTCAGAATTATTGAGGACCACCGTTGCCAAAATACCAGCCTGTTCAGGGAGCAGCGTGCTTTAAAGATTCAAGGGAAAACCAGAAGTTTATTTCCTACCAGGAGAAGGCACCTTGCTTTCCTGCAAAGACAGCTGAGCCGGGAGCCAGCCACTAGCCCTTCTCTAGGATCAGTTTGCAGACATTGACTACAGCAATCAGAGCCTGGTGTCAGGTTCTCTGTCCTGGTCTCCAGTCCTGAGAATAACACTCTGTGGGAGAGTCAGTCATCACTATACAAACTGAGCAAGTTTCTTCCTGCTTTGAGAAGGGAGAACTTTGTTCTACCCATGGGGAGTGAAAAACTGAAACACAGAACTGTTTAGAGTAAATACAGATTCCAGGGTACTGGGTTGCTCTGAAGTATCATTCTTTTTCATGTGATAAAGGGCTTAGCATCTTGCCCTCTGCTGACTGTCACTCTTGACCCCTCTTCTAGGATTTCTACCATCTAAATGACTTTTACTTCTAGCCTCTCTTCTGTGTCCTTGTCAAGTCTCTAGGCCCATGTGCTCATCCTTCATCCTTCCATTTCTGTACTTGTTTCTCTTCAATCCATTTTCCATAAAGGAGCCAGAAACTTTGAATGCTTTTATTAATTTCTTTAAATTTAGTCATTGCTTTCTATGGGGGTATAGTTGATTTACAATATTGTGTTAGTTTCAGGTGTATAGCAAAGTTCAGCTATACGTATATATATATCCACTCTTTCAGATTTTTTTCCCACATAGAATGTTATAGGATATTAAATCGAGTTCCCTGTGCTACACAGCAGGTCCTTGTTGTTCATCTATTCTATATGTACTAGTGTGTGCATATTAATCCCAAGCTTCTAATTTATCTCTCCCTCTGTTTACCCTTTGGTAATCATGTTTGTTTTCTATGTCTGTGAGTCTGGTTCTGCTTTGTAAATAAGTTCATTTGTGTCATTTTTTTTTTAGATTCTACATATAAGCGATATCATATGATATTTGTCTTTGACTTATTTCACTTAATATAATAATCTCTACATCCATCCATGTTGCTGCAAATGACATTATTTAATTTTTTGATGACTGAATATATTTCATTGTATATATATACACCACATCTTTATCCATTTTTCTGTAGATGGACATTTAGGTAGTTTTCATATCATGGCTATCGTAAATAGTGCTGCAGTGAACATCAGGGTCCATTGTTTTGAACTATGGTTTTCCCTGGATATATGCCCAGGAGTGGCTTCTCAGCTGGCTCAGTGGTAAAGAACCCACCTGCCAATGCAGGAGACACAAGAGATGTGGGTTCAATCCCTGGAGTTTGGGAAGATCCCCTGGAGTAGGAAATGGCAACCCACTTCAGTATTGTTGCCTGGAAAATTCCACAAGGATCTTGGAGGGTTACTGTCCGTGGAGTTGCAAATAGTCTGACATGACTAAATGACTGAATACAGCAATGCCCAGGAGTGGGATTGCTGGATCATATGGTAGCTCTATTTTTTGACTGTTTTATATGCTTTTCTGGCCACATTGATCTCTTGCTTAATATACTCCAATGACTCTTCATTATAATGAAGATAAAGTTAAAAATTACTAATATGACTTTAGGGTCTTGTTAGTATCTGGTTCCTGCCCATTTATGCTATGGTCTTGCTCATCTACCAAGCTAAACCCATTTCACTAACATTATTTCACTTTCTCAGATGTACCATACTCTTTCACCTCAAATCTCTGCACATTCTTCTAAATCTTTCTCCTTAGGTCTCAGGTTATATAACATTCCCACAGAGATGAATTTACTATTGTTATCTTCCCTCAAAGTAATCTCTTTTTTTCCTATAATACTTATCACTATAATTAATATTGATGTTCATTCTTTCACCCAAGAATTAAGATTCTAGTATGTTCTAGGAATTGTTTAATCACACAGGTTTTAATCTTTTTATTTAAGACCTGGCTATACGCCCGGGAAGCCAATGCCCTGGCAGTAACCACTACACTTAACTGTCCACACAGTGCTTAAGATAATGCTGAAAAAGAGCTGATAGTCAATAAATGGGGTCAATAACTGAATGAGCTGAACATCTGTGTGTTTTGAGATGATATTAGAACCTGAATCCTGCTTGCTAAACCAAAGGATCAGAGATGAATTCTCCTTACTTTTTGATGAGGTGGAAGGTGGCATTTTATCTTTAGGGACACACTTCACCTTCTCTATGGCGCCCTCTAGTCGACACTGAACTTTTGAGATAATTCAAGGAGACAACAGCTGATATAAATAGAAAAAGAGAAACTCTAGTATTGGAAGGGAGAAGAAAGACAAGCTCTGGGAAATAAAGGATCAGATGATGAGGATAGACTTATGTACTTGTGAAAAGAACCTGAGACATTTTAATGATTTTATTAACACTTTAGAAATAGTAAATGAAATTGAAGCGATGAGATAATCTCCAATCATTAAATTATACAAATTGATTTGAGTTCAAGTGCAGCCACGGAGAGGTCACTGCTAGAGTGATATTATTAAGTAGTTGTATATTAAAGCCAAAATTGACTTTGTGGATACATTTTCAAGTTATTTTCAAATGGATACTTATGTTTTAATATGAAGAGTATTACACTGGCCTTTTAGCTGAATCTGTTTTCAGAGAAAATGTGTAAGACTCAAAGTCTGGCAAAAGACTTGACCTTCATGTAATGTTTCAGTTGTCTTATAGAAATGGGATGCTTGCTCTCTGATTTTTTCCTTATTAATGACAATTGTTATAGCTTTGCTGTTGTATCACATTTTAAAATGTCTATTCATTCATTTGTCAAGTTATGTTTTCCCGCCCCACCAATTGTAGACAAAGGAGGACAAAGATGCATCCTGATCTTTGTGTAGATCTTTGACTAGTTCAGGTTTACTTGTGATCGGGGTGCCATGTGACCCCTTAGAAATGCTGGAGTCTTCTCTTTATCCAAGCTATGTGACAGCAGCCTGGAACTCCTTGTTACCCCAGCATCCTTCCTAAAGCTCCAGAAAGAGTGGCTCGATGGATCTTCAACATATTTAAGCTATAGAGTAATGGTGCTACCTATATTAATGCATTCAATATAGGTTTTTTTTTGGATACATATGTACTAAATTTGAACCAGAACTTGCTCAAAATGTGGTTTTTATTTATTGGGTTCGTGTTGATAAAGTAAGGTAATACATTTCTGTAGACAGTAGGTAAAACCAGAACTAATGATTTATAACTTGGTTTTAATTTTGAACCATACTGTTTTTCCCTGAAGGAAAGGCACATTGATTCCAGTTCTAAAAAGGCACCATGAATGGAATAAAAATGCTTCCAAATTATAAATTTTTTTTACCATGTTCCTGAGAAAGTCAGAGAGGGAAATATATGTTAATCTAGTCTGGTCTAGGCATGCTGCTTTGATTTAGTGATCATAAATATTAATTTCTGTGCCTGAAAGATGAATAAGGGCAGTGAATTTTAAACGGAACAAAGAAAATATTTTTAAGAAAAAAGACATAGTCTGAATGAAATAGAACTATTTGCAGTAGTCATTTTTAATCCCACCCATTAATGTGAAAACTCAGATATTTAAGGGGCTTCCTAGGTGTCACTACTGGTCAAGAACCCGCCTGCCAATGCAGGAGACATAAGAGACACAGGTTCAATCCCTGGGTTGGGAAGATCCCCTGGAGAAGGAAATGGCAACCCACTTCAGTCTTCTTTCCTGGAGAATCCCGTGGACAGAGGAACCTGGCAGGCTACAGTCCATAGGGTCTCACAAAGTTGGACACAACTGAAGAGACTCCTCATGCATGCAAGACATTTAGACTTCATTTGTTCAGGGGCTGTAGGTTTTTCTATAACTTTGTCACAGTATTGTGAACATGAGCTCAAGATGAGACTGTTAACTGCTTCTAGTAATACTTGGAGAGAAGATTTAGGGAGATTGTCAACTTATGAATAGGTTATACAACTATAACTAATCCAGCAACAGTTAAGCTCATGAAGAAGCAATACAGTAAAGAAATAAGTTAACAGTACTTTAGCCATTCTTTCTTCTATCCAGAAATCTGAGCCTTTAGTTAGAGTATAGAACTTAATTTTAGAGTTCTATAATATTCTTGAGAGTTTTCAGAATATATTTTAAGTACATTTATTAGATAGAACAGTTCATTTTCCAGATTTTTTTTCTATTTGTAGATGAACAATTGTGTATCTCAAATTTTCTTTGTCCTAAGCAATGAAATAACAAGAAATTAAGCCAGGATTTATATATCCTGATTTAGTGGTACAGATACCAGTCGAATAACCAGCTACTAAAAGTTTTAAACAAACCAATATTTATATAGAATTCCCATTGTTCATACAAGTTTATATTCTGAATTAAGTGATGAATGTATTTATAAAGATACTTCTAGGCTAGTTTATGTGGAAGGGAAAGAGGTAATACTTACTTCCCTAATTAGAATATGTTACCAAGACACTAAAAGCATTAATTTGTGTTTTGTATGAATAATTTAGTTTCACCATAATATTTGTGATATGCATAGTCAGTGAATTTAAAAATTTTTTTAAATTATCTATTAACTGTATATAACTAGACATAATACAAAACTCTTAGTTTTAGGGAAATGGCAGACCACATTGAGAAAATACTTGAGAGTCAGTTACTATTACTAAAAAAACAAATCTGAAAATACAGATTAATAAGCCCGGGACATCAGTCTCAAAATATGAGACAGATCAGCCCATGGTTTGTGAATTATTTCTGGCTGTTCTTAGGAGACGATTGAATATTCTTCCATGTCTTCTGATGAAACTAAAGTCATTTCTGATGTTGTACCATCTGGGCAGTTTAGCATCAATAAATGGATGTATTTTGGGGGGTTTTTGAGATTGCAAAATATTAATTCTGAGAGTTTTAGTAACAGAATCCACAACAACTGTGAGTTATTTTTGATACATAAAATGGATGAGTTTGATTCAGCCATTTCTTTAAATGCATCTTTATTGATTTTATATATCATCTCCATATTTTGGACAAGGTGAACTGACAGTGAATGTTAGGTTTAAATATATCATTCAAGATTCATTTACATATTTAGTTTAGTTTAGTTTAGTCACTCAGTCATGTCCGACTCTTTGTGACCCCGTGGCTTGTAGGCTACCTGGCTCCTCTGTCCATGGGATTTTCCAGGCAAGAGTACTGGAGTGGGTTGCCATTTCCTTCTCCAACATTTACATATTAGCATTTATATTTAAGATGTCTTGTTATATATGTTGGTTGATAGGTGTGCATGCATGTTCTGTCGCTGTTATGTGCATCTCTTTGTAACCCTACAGACTGTAGCCCACCAGGCTCCACTGCCCATGGGATTCTCCAGGCAAGAATACTGGAGTGGGTTGACATTTCCTCCTCCAAGGGGATCTTTCCGGCCCAGGGATGAAAACCATATCTCTTGTGTCTCCTGCATTGGCAGGGGGTTCTTTACCACTGAGCCACCAGGGAAGCCTCATGGTGGATAGGACGGAATATTAAGAAATTATTATAATTTAGTATGTGGTAAACTTCATAATAAATGCAAGCAACATGAAGTAATTTATTGCTTAGCCGAAAGGAAGCTCATGTATAAGTGCTATATGATAATCTATAACATATAGAGCATCACCCATGATATGATTATTTAAGGTGTGCAGAAAGAGAATTTTTATTTGTGCTTGTATATGATAGCTTCAAATACTAAGTATGAAAAAGAAAAACAACGTGCTTAAGTTTTGGCAGAGAGGTCTTGGGCCAGGTGGGTTTAATATTTCTTTTTGGGGGTATAGCTGTTTTGTAATGTTGCATTAGTGTGTGCTCTGCAACAAAGTGAATCCACTTCACAGTCACATACACCCCCTCTTCTTTTGGATTTCCTTCCCATTTAGGTCATCACAGAGACAGTCAAACAGAGTGCAGGAAGTCAGAAAGGGGAAAACAAATACTGTATATCGATGTGGAATCTAGAAAAATGCTATAGATGATCTTACTTGCAAAGCAGAAATAGAGACAGAGATGTAGAGAACAAACATGTATACTAAGGGAGAAAAGGGGGATATGACATGAATAGGGAGGCTGGGATTGACGCATATACACTATTGGTATATGTATAAAATAGACACCTGATGAGAACCTGCGGTACAGCACACGGGACTCAGCGCTCTGCGGGGACCTGAAATGGGAAGCAAGTCCAAAAGGAAAGAAATATTCGTACGTGTGGGCTTCCCTGGTGGCGCAGTGGTAAAGAACCAGCCTGAAATGCAAGAGACGCAGGTTCGATCCATGGGTCTAGAAGATCCCCTGGAGGAGGGCAGGGCAAGCCACCCCAGTCTTCTCGCCTGGAGAATCCCATGGACTGAGGAGCCTGGAGGGCTACAGTCCGTGGGGTCACCAAGAGTCAGACGCGCCTGAAGTGACTTAGTGCACACACATGCGTATGTATATGTAAAACTGATCTGTAGTTTTTAAAGAGGTGACGAAGCAGAGTCACATGATTGGAATGTGAAAAGGTAGGACCTTGACAGTGGAAAAAAGTTTAGAAAATTAGCTTTTTTTTTCTCCTAGTAGAAAAGACAACTGAATGAACTTAATAACTGTTTTCAAGCATATTAATAGCTATGGAATTGATTCTGATGACCAACTGTGGTACTGTCCTCACTGATGATGAAAATCAAGAAAAGGACTTGAATTACATCCTGGAAAGATTGTGTCTTTTGTGCTTCCTGCATTGGCAGGTGTTTCTTTACCAGCCATCTGGGAAACCTGGCTGTTTATTTACAGTGAATGGAAATCATAGATGATCCCCAAATTTTTTGAAAGAAGCTTTACCATTAATATATTTTTTTTACAATGGAATGTAGTCTCTATTTAAATTATCCCTTGAGAAAATCTTGTTTATTTTAATTTAATTTTTATTGTTGTTACAAGACCAAATGGAGTAAACTGAGTTTGTTGTTTTGCCCCAAAACTCCACACAATTCATTTTAAGTTTAATTTATGCTTCTACTTTTCAATTTGAAATGGAAGTAAATTATTTTTAATTTTCATTATGAAATATTTTAAATAACAACAAGGACAGAATAATATGGAGACCCTCCAGGACCCTAACTTTATTAATGACTGATAAGAGGAATATCATTTTATCTCTATCCTTCTACCCTTCACCATTATTTTCAAGCAGATACTTCATATCCTGTTATTTCATCTATAAATATTTCAGTTTGTATTTTGAAAGAATAATTCTCTTGGTTTAAATATAACCACAGTATTATTATCATATATAGGCAAGTTAACATTAATTTGTTTCTAATATCACCTGCTGTTTTCACAGTTTGAGTCAGGATAAAAATGAGCCCCATATATCCAGTTGGTTGACATATCTCTTAAGCCTTTTATAAAGTGATATAGAGTTTCCTCACAGTCTGTCAGTCTGTTCAGTCACTCAGTCATGTCCCACCATTGGGACCCCATGAACTACAGCATGACAGCCTTCCCTGTCCTTTACCATCTCCAGGAGCTTGCTCAAACGCATGCCAATTGAGTTGGTGATGCCAGCTCATCCTCTGTCGTCCCCTTCTCCTCTTGCCTTCAATCTTTCTCAGCATCAGGGTCTTTTACAATGAGTCAGTTCTTCACATCATGTGGCCAAAGCATTGGAGCTTCAGCTTCAGCATCAGTCCTTCCAATGAATATATTCAGGACTGATTTCCTTTAGGATGGACTGGTTGGATCTCCTTGCAGTCCAAGGACTCTCAAGAGTCTTCTTCAACACCACAGTTCAAAAGCATCAATTCTTCAGTGCTCAGCTTTCTTTATGTCCAAGTCTCACATCCATACATGACTACTGGAAAAATCATAGCTCTGACTGTATGTACCTCTGTCAGAAGACTAATGTCTCTGCTTTTTGATATGCTGTCTAGCTTTGTCATAGCTTTTCTTCCAAGGAGCAAGTGTGTTTCAGTTTCATGGCTGCAGTCACCATCTGCAGTGATTTTGGAGCCCAAGAAAATAAAGTCTGTCACTGTTTCCATTGTTTCCCTATCTATTTGCCACGAAATGATGGGACAGGATTCCATGGCCTTAGTTTTTTGAATGTTGAGTTTTAAGGCAACACTTTTACTCTCCTCTTTCACTTTCACTCTCCTCTTTAGTTCCTCTTTGCTTTCTGCCATAGGGTGGTGTCATCTGCATATCTGAGGTTATTGATATTTCTCCCAGCAATTTTGATTCCAGCTTGTGCTTCATCTAGCCTGGCATTTTGTATAATGTACTCTGCATATAAGTTAAATATGCAGGGTGGCAATATACATCCTTGGCATACTCCTTTCCCACTTTGGAACTTAGTCCATTGTCCCATGTCTGGTTCTAATTGTTGCTTCTTGACCTGCATATGGGTATGTTAGGAGAATGGTAAGGTCGGGTATTCCCATCTGTTGAAGAATTTTCCACAGTTTGTTGTGACCCACACAATCAAAGCTTTAGAGTAGTCAGTGAAGCGTGAAAGTGCAAGTTGCTCAGTCCTGTCTGTCTCTTTGCGACCCCATGGACTATACAGTCCATGGAATTCTCTAGGTCAGAATACCGGAGTGGGTAGCCTTTCCTTTCTCCAGGGGATCTTCCCAACCCAAGAATCGAACCCAGGTCTCCCGCATTGTAGGCAGATTCCTTACCAGCTGAGCCATAAAGGAAGCCCAAGAATACTGGAGTCGGTAGCCTATCCCTTCTCTAGCGGATCTTTCCCACCCAGAAACTGAACTGGGATCTCCTGCTTTGCAGGCGGATTCTTTACCAACTGAACTATCGGGGAAGCCCTGATGAAGCAGAAGTAGATGTCTTCCTGTAATTCTGTTACTTTTTCCATGATCTAGTGGATATTGGCAATTTGATCTCTGGTTTCTCTGCCTTTTCTAAATCCAGCTTAAGCATCTGGAAGTTCTCGGTTCAGGTACTATTGAAGCCTCACTTGGAGAATTTTGAGCATTACTTAGTGTGTGAGATGAGTACAATTTTGTGGTAGTTTAAACATTCTTTGGCATTGCCTTTCTTTGGGATTGGAATGAAAACTGACCTTTTCCAGTCCTGTGGCCACTGCTGAATTTTCCAAATTTGCTGGCATATTGCAAAATATGTGTGCAACACTTTCACAGCATCATCTTTTAGGATTTGAAATAGCTCGGCTGGAATTCCACCACCTCCACTAGCTTTGTTCACAGTGATGCTTCCTAAGGCCCACTTGACTTTGCACTCCAGGATGTCTGGCTCTAGGTGAATGATCACACCATCGTAATTGTCTGGGTCATTAAGATCCTTTTTGTATAGTTTTTGTGTATTCTTCCCACCTCTTCTTAGTATCTTCTGCTTCTGTTAGGTCCATAACGTTTCTGTTCTTTATTGTCTCCATCTTTGCACGAAATGTTCCTTTGGTATCTCTAATTTTCTTGAAGAGATTCCCACAGTTTGTAATTTGATGATTGCACCACTGTGGCATTTAACACATTGCCTATATTCCTCATAAAAGGCTAATTAGATCTAGATGCTTGTTGAGGTTCACATTAGCTTTTTTGGTGTGAATACTGCATAGGTGATGTTGAGTATCCCCATTTGAAAGGTAACTTCTGGCCATCTTTTCTCTCTTTTTGTGTTGTTAGCATTAGTTAACCATTGTTGTCTTGGTTCATTAATTCACTTGGTGTTACAAGATTGGTTATAATTCTGAATCTGTATTATTTCACCATTTAGTAGCTGGAGTTTTTTCCAAAAAGAAAAACCTCCCTTAATTATCTGAGTAGAGTTTATATAGAAAAGGCAGGAAAAAAGCTTGTTTATTTTCCTTTATTTACCAGTTTTCAAAATAGTTACTTGACTCCTTTCAAAAAGCCATCAAATGGCATCTTTCAAAGGCAATCACATGTCTTTATTAACTGTCATTGCTAATTTATGGATTTTAAAAATGTATATATTTAACTCTTTTGTAGATATTATTCTTACTGATGTTCACATTGCCTCATCTTTATTTAAAGTGATTTTTCTCAAATCGTTTTCTGAGTCTTTGACTAAGCGCTGGTAGTTTTGCAGTTTCCTTGCTTTATGGTGTAACAAGATGTTCTAGACCCTTCTTAAATATCCTTGGCCAGTATAGAATCAGTAAAAACTTTAACAGTATTTTCCAGGATCAGGTAATTTTCAACAAGATTTAGAGTGCACATATTTTTTTTTTGTTGTGGTAAGTAGATTTACATTAAGTTCAGTACATGAATAAAGCTTTTAGAGTCATGTGATTAAACTGGGTAAGTCCCACATTCTGTGGATAAAAGAGGATCAATAGTCTTGTCTGTCTGGAATAAGGATGATGTGAGGAGACCTGAATTCTTTTTGGAGCCTTGATTTTTTTGTCCATTAAGGTCTTTGTAGATGTGCTGAATTTGTTTTGGCTATAAAGTGTTGAAGTAACATGAAAAACATGTTTATATACTGATTTTCCAAATGTTAAATGGCAGAATTAACTTTAAGAAAGATATTCCCAAAGTGTTCCTCCTCCAAATCCTACATATGAGGTAATGTGTGAACAACTAAAAATAAAAATACCATTTTCTAAGTTGTATGATGCTATAAGTGGTTAATACTAGCAGAGTGGTCTCACATTTCAGAAGTTAAGTAAATGTAACTAATATGTGCGTGAAAGCTGGCTGCCCATCTGGTTAAGAGGCAAACATGTGATTTCTGCAGCATTAGTCCCAATAACACACACAAAAATGATATAACAGAAGGCTGAGGAAGAAAACACCTACTGACTAGAAAATGATAGGAGGAAATAGAGCCTCAGAGATGATTGGCTTTTAGGCTCACAGAGACCCACATAGACTAATCTCACTGAAAACCGACTCAGCCTCTTCAGGATAATGTGAAATACAGTGTCATAGATAAACAAATGTTACTTTTCCATTCTGTACAAGAACGAATGGAATGTCTTTTTATTTTGTTAAAGCCACAGATAGAGACTTCCCCAGTCCATTGGTCAAGACTTCACCTTCCAATGCAGGGAATGTGGGTTCAATAAGTGGTCAGGGAACTAAGATTACACATGCCTTGAAGTGAAAAAAAAAAAAAAAAAACCAACCAGAATATAAACAACAGAAGCAATACTGTAACAAATAAAGACTTCAGAAATGGTCCACATTGAAACAGCTCCCCCCCCCCCCCAAAAAAAAGCAAAAACAAGTAAACCAACAACAACAAAAATAGGGAATTCCCAGGCAGTCGGTGGTTAGGAGAAGAAGGCAATGGCAACCCACTCCAGTATTCTTGCCTGGCAAATCCCATGGGCGGAGGAGCCTGGTAGGCTGCAGTCCATGGGGTCGCTTTGAGTCGGACATGACTGAGCGACTTCACTTTCACTTTTCACTTTCATGCATTGGAGAAGGAAATGGCAACCCACTTGCCTGAAGAATCCCAGGGATGGGGGAGCCTGGTGGGCTGCAGTCTATGCGGTCGCACAGAGTCAGACACGACTGAAGCGGCTTAGCAGCAGCAGCAGCAGCAGCCAGTGGTTAGGACTGTGTGCTATTACAGCTTTTACAGACTGCCAAGGGTGCAGGTTCAAACCCTCCTCGGAGAACTAAGATCTCACATGCTGCTCAGTGTGGCCAAAACAAACAAAACAAGACAAAACAAAACCCCAAAGTATTAAAAAAAAAAAAAAATCACACTTTGGTACTATTCAGAGGAAGACAGTTGAGGAAAGGGGGCTGAAAGAAAGGGGTGTGATTTTTCCTCAAACTATGACTCTTTCTATCATAACAATGGCAGTTAAAGGAAAGAGCTTTTGATGTAAAGTGGAAATCAGTGGATGTTGATAAGGATTTTAGCTGTACCTTTTTAGAAGTGTCAGCATCCCCTTAATTGCACAAAAATATCGGCCTTCGAAACATATTTGCTGTCCGTTTTCCAGCGCGGTTCTGCCTTTTTCCAGCCTCCTCATCAGGCCCCATGTCTCTCTGCCTTCCTAGGCTTGTCCACTCTGCAGGCCGTGCTGGATTCTGCCGCCGAGAAGAAGTGGCAAGTGACTGCCATCAATGTGGGGAACATTAACAACGACAAGAAAGATGAGACCTACCGCTCCCTCTTCCAGGATCTGGAGCTGAAAAAGGAGCGGCGTGTCATCCTGGACTGTGAGCGGGACAAAGTCAACGACATCGTAGACCAGGTTGGCTCCTCTCTGTTTCCTAAGGCACCAAATTTAGAGGCTGCGTGCAGTGTCAGCGTTTGCAGAGTGTGTGTGTGAGATGCTGGCGCAGCAGTTTTTGACGGTTTAGGGAGGACACCGCACAGATCGTCAGTTAGATTATCTCTGGCTTCAGTGAGCAATAGCAGGGGGTCCCCAGCAACGCTGACCCATCACACTAATTCTTACATATATTCAGTACGTGATTCCTGGCTCATGTTGTGTATGGTAATTGTTGTCCTAAACTTCAGCATTTTGAAATGGAAATTTAAAATCCAATTCCCTTGCACTTTTTAGAGATAAAGAAATAGACACAGATTAAGTGAAAATAAGTCTGGGTCCTAAGGGGAAAGTAAGTAATATGTGAATTCTTTGGTAAGACATGAAGGATCAAACATTTAGGATACAGTGTGGCTTGCTAAACCTGGATTGTTGTCTGAGTGGGTTTAGGTCTTCAGACAAAGCATGTGTTTATTTTTCCAAGAAGAAAAATTTTCCTCCTAGTAGGTAGATTTTGTGTCACTTATGAAACTATTAATCTATGAAAATAAAATACATAGGAGAAATACACTTCGTCCTTTCTGTTTGAGAAGTAAACTAGATGTATTAATTTGCAATATTTTAATATGATGCCAGAGATAAAGATGCTTTATCTGTGCTCTTCACACGGTTTTTCTTTCAAAATGTAAGATCTTTCAGGATAGGACAGCCATGTAGTGATAGTCAAGGGATAGAAATAAAGTCATTTATGTTATACAGATAGGGGATGACCAGGGGTGGTGGTGAAAAGCATCAGGATTTACTGACTGAAGTATCCTCCACTGGGATCTGCTTCTTTTCCAACTAAAAATGTATATTTATATTTTCCTTAGAATAATGATATATATGTATTCTATTTGTATGTTATTTACATATATAAATGGATATATATAAAATTATTCCTTGGAATAATATAAGGTTGGAAATAAAATATGCAGTTTACTATGCACTTATTGTCTCTCTAAGCTTTGAAGAGAAAATTAGATTCATTAATCCATATAACACAAAGCATTTTGCAAATGTAAATGTTGATGAAGCTTTAATTAATAAAGAATGATACAAGGTCTAAGATATACAAAATAGATCTCTCATAAAATATTATTGAATAAGTGAAAAAAACTAGTGTGTTATGAGGAAGAACAAAATGTTGTATGTCAGAGAAGTGAACATATCAGTAGAACAGTCTTAATTCTTATCTCAGGAGGTGAGTCTGGGATTGTTTTTAACTTGAAGGCCTCTTGTTCAAATATGACCTCAACAACTCATTTGAATTTCAGAAGAGATTCTCATTAAAACTGAATTTTAATAATAGTTCATCAGTCATTGGTTTTAAAATTTTATGTAGTCATGACTCATCATAATACCTGTTGGTGAAAACCTATATGAAAATATTTCTTTTAAAACTAGAAGAAAGAAACTATGAGAGCAACTGGGAATATATGGAATGGAACTTCTTAAAATTTATTTTATTGAAGAATAGTTGATTTACAATGTTAGTTTCTCCTGTAGAGCAAAGTGATTCAGTTATATATATATATATATACATATATATATATACATTCTTTCTCGTATTCTTTTCCATGGTGCTTTATCACAGAATATTGAATAGAGTTCTCTGTCCTATACAGTAGGGCTTTGTTATTTATCCATTCTATATATAATAGTTTGAATTTGCTAATCCCCAAATCCCAGTCTTTCACTCTCCTATCTCTCCCACTTGGCAACCACAAATTTGTTCTCTATATCTGTGAGTCCATTTCTGTTTCATATGTAAGTACCTTTGTATCATATTTTAGATGCTGCATGTAAATAATATCATATGGTATTTGTCTTTGGCTTACTTCATTTAGTATGATAATCTCTAGATCCATCAGTGTTGCTGCAAATGACATTCCTTCATGGAATGGAATGTTTTGAAACAAATAATACATGATTGTGATTAACATCCATTCAAAATGTACACGGTATCTTGGGCATATATTTTATTTGAATGTACAATGTGCATGTGTGCATTTATTGAGGACATTATATGTGTCTGGAATGAGGGATACAGAGAAAGGGAAGCAAGATCTTTGACTGCACCCAGTGAATTCACTGCTTAGAGGGGAAGGAAAGTGTGCACACATAATCAATGCTACAGTATTGCAGGTTATAATACAGTGTGGTCTAAGAGCATGGAGGAGGAAGTATCAGTCTTAACAGGAGTTGGAAGATTTATGAAAGGTTCACACACGGGTACCACTTGGCTGGCTGGCTTGTGTTCAAGCCTTCATGTGTTTGTTCAATAAATTTCTCTGAGCATCTAATGTTTGCCAGACAGGCACTGCAGTAGATCCAAAAACATAATGTTAAACAGAACTGGCCTGCCCCATCAAGGTGAACAGTCATGATGTTTTACAGTCCCATAAATATGCAGCTATAATAATGCTGTATACTATTAAGGAACAGAACAGGATATTATGAGAAAAAAAGTTGAACACAAAAGTAATTTCAATTGGGAGATCATTGAAGGCTTTTGTTGAATAGCATTTACTAGGCAAAATGTAGGACTATGGTATATTTAGAAAAGGAAACACTATTTATTCCCTCTGTCAAGAGAATGGAGATGAAATAAAACTTTATATTCCTAATAGTTTAAATTAGTTAGAAATAGAATTAAACAATGTTAGTCTTGAGTACTTTATCACTTAATAAAATCTTAGAAACACATATTTCTAGTTGTGGTTAGGTGGGAAAAGGACTCAGACATCAAAAGCATTTAGAAATTAACAAACTTACTGTTGTTAGTATAATACAAATGGCTCCATAAAATAGAGATATGATTTTTTTGCTGATACTAACTCTTAAGACAGAAGTAGACCATTTTCATATTTCTCCTTTCTGTTAATGAACACACAAGTCAAGGACTTCTACTTCTGGTAGCACCATTTATACTGTGATTTTTCTTAATTCCCAGAAGGAAGACATGCACAGTAGGATGACCAGTAAACACAGTCAAAAGATGCCAGTAGGAAATATGAGACATGACCATCTGAATTCAGCTTATGTTAATTAAAATGCATTTCATTTAAGAGGATATCTTTTCTTCAAAATCCTACCTTTAATACAGAGTGTTCTTTTTCTGGGAAAAGGCAATTTAGTTGTGTAACATAAAAGTAAATTGGAAAATAGTATAAGCCCGAACTCTCTTCCAAATAATGACCACTTAGAAGCAAAGTCTGCCATGTGGGGGAGTGGTGACATATGGTGGAATCCTAGGGCTTGGCCTTCCACTTGCTTTTTGATAGGGTTCGATCCTGGGTTGGGAAGGCCCCCTGGAGAACGGAAAGGCTACCCACTCCAGTATTCTGGCCTGGAGAATTCCATGGACTGTATAGTCCATGGGGTTGCAAAGACTCAGACAAGATTGAGCAACTTTCACTTGCTCTTTGAGCAACTTTCACTTGCTCTTTGAGCACCTGACTTTGACTGGGATGAGGAAGTGAATTCAGGAAGGGAATCTTCTAGGAAGCAGAGATTTAGGCTGGGATTCACTGTGCCTCAAGAGACAAAAAATATGGTGGTGGGGGAACTTTCCAAGCAGAGTAAATGGGATCTATGAGAGCCCTGAGGTGATGGAAAGAAGCCTTTTGTGCAAACTGAAAGATGACTCTAACTCTAGTTAGAGACGGAAAAGGTGGACCTGGATTTTGCTACATATGGAGGATTTTGATCATCTTGCTAAAAGCAAAGAGAAGCCCCCAAAATTGTTTAATAAGGGACTGAGCTAATGTTTTCCAATGTTTATTAGCATGTAATGCTTTCCATAGGTGTGACTCCTTAAAAATAGAAATTACAGTTGAGTATCTAAGTACCACTCTACAGCATGACTGCTTCACCCACTTTTCCTTATAAGTGATTTAGATCAGTGAGGGGCCCTGTTGATTCAGTAATGTCCAAGATTGTTGTGAGCATTATCAACAATTGCTTGTTCCATTTGGTGTGTATCTCGCCATTGATTTTTGACTTGGATTTGTGGCGAAAAATTAGCTTCCTTGATATTTTGCTGTTTCAAACTGGAAATAACAATGTTCATTGTAACTAGGCTACAATTATTTCAAGATTCTTAAGATTAGAATATTATTTTACAGGCCTCTGTTAGAATTCTATTATATGCTTCTTAATATTCTTTTAAAATTCATGTGCTATTATAAAACACATATGTGTCTATCTTTGAAAGTAGATTGTGAATATAAAATCTCAGATGTTGGTTTCAGATGTCTATGTTTCTTTGAAGAAAAAAAAAGGTAGCTGTTGTAGGAATAAAATTATGACTTTTTATGGATTTTCACTGTTAACAAAACCAAGGCAATTATTTTTTTTTTTTAGTTGGCTTCTTGAATGGTAAAATTTATAAAGCACTGAAATATATGGCTACTTTTTTCTGAAAGAAATAGTCCCTGAATTTGATAATCATGTTTTATCAAATATAACTCTTTGTAGATGATCAAGAAACATAGTAAATAATTTTTAAAAATTTTCTGAATCAAGTCATAAGTAATTTTACATTTGCATTACTTACATTTGTTTTTTTATCTTTGTCAGGTTATTACCATTGGAAAACATGTTAAAGGGTACCATTACATCATTGCAAATCTGGTAGGTGAATTAATGATAGTTATTATCTTAATAGAGATGCCTATAAATTAAAAGCAATCAATGGCCAGGATTTATCAATGGTATTTTTAAAAACACATTTTGATTACACTGGTCAGTTAGAAGTGGTGATGTTTTTCTGAATTTGTTATGTTTTAGATTTACTTTCCACTTTATATTTTCTAATCACTTTCTTATTATTATAAATGATGTAAGAAATGATAGAACAATATTTGACAAGGTTACACTTTGTGTTACAAGGCATATTTTAACTGAGGGAAAATTTTCGAAAAGATAAAATTTTATTGTCCAAATTTCCTCTTGTTTCTGTCACTATAATTTATAAATGTTACCCTTTACCCATTTACTATATATATATATATATATATATATATATATATATATAGTAAGTACACATTTGTGAGACTGGTCTTAGTGCAAAGAAAACCTGGAAAATACCTAGAATATCGGTATGTTATATATTATTTATTTCTGATTTCCTACTTGCTGTAAAAGCAACACAATGAAAACTGAATTACTACAGGTGATCACTTTGTCTTTGAGATTCCCCTAAAATTAAGATTATACTGAAACACATGTGTGTATTGCTCAGTTGTCTCTCTTTGCGACCCTATGGACTGTAACTCGCCAGGCTCCTCTGTCCATGGGATTTCTCAGGTAAGAATACAGGAGTGAGTTTCCATTTCCTCCTCCAGGGGATCTTCCCACCCGAGGATCAAACCCGCATCTCCTGTGTTGGCAGGCGGAATCTTTACCACTGAATCACCTGAGAAGCCCCTATATTGAAACATCCCAGTGGTTAATTGCATCTCCCTTTCTTCAGTATAATCAAGTCAATTTAGAATTATCACTAGATGTTTCCATTTTCCAAAACAATTTTTAAGTCAGAAATAAAATGAGCTCCAGTTTTTATTGCTCCAAAGGTTAATGATCTTTATTAAATGTGACTCTGTGTAATTGAGGGCTGCCTCTCCCCAACCTGAGGAAAAACGTGATTAGAAGAGGGACAAAAGAAGAATATGAGGATGTATTCTCCACAGTGTTACAGGACTCTGAGGTTTCCTATTCATATGAATGAAGATCTGTGTCATGGCTTCTGGGATATTAGATTGTTATATCACAAGACATTACTTCTAGTAGTCTTGGAGAGATGGAAAAAGCCCACAACTTTACAAGTGATAAATATTGTTTTCAGCATTGATAAAGAATATTAAATCCCAGACATACATGCTATTGGGAAAAGCTGGTTGTTCAATATAAAATTTCTGTTTGGCAATGAAATAGCTACTCTAAAAATTCCTTAAAACTTAATTACCAGTTGGCTTATAGACCCTAAATGACTCCTGACTAGAGAAGCAAGAGTTAAAATAAATGCATTTCTGTTATCAGTCTTTCCAGAACCGTTCTGTGCAGGGAACAGTCTGGACAGTCACTCCCCATGTGAATTGTGCCATTTGATGAACAGCTTAGAGCCACACTGAAAGCTGTGATCTTTAAAAATGTCCAGATGGAGAAGTTATATCAGAACATGGAGAAATAATGACAGAAGGAGGTCCATCAATTTGAGAGTTGATGTGAAAAAGGAAATATGTGTTTGAATGACCAAAGTAAAAAGAGCCGAAAATAAAAGCAACTTCTTGTTGCTGTCATGCTGCTAGGGAAAAATCTGCCTAATATTTTATCTGAATTCAAGTGGTGTTTTTCCTTTTCTAAATACTTTGTACCCTCACCATATGGAACTTCTGGTGAATCAGTAAATTCAAAGAATCTGTAGAGTGCTGCAGTTTCTGAGAATTTCTAGGGCACTTGAAATTTTCCCTGACATTTAAAATTGAAGAATGCCATCCAAAGTTGAAGGGCTTTCATCTTCTAAACTCTTGATTGGACTTGCACGCTTTATCTGCCCAGTGGCTAATGAGTATAAGAAAAAGTGGTTGTAATAGATAGAAAAATCCTCAGATATTATTGTTGGCTCATTTCTTTAGGAATTGCTGAAAGCTTGATTAACCTCCCTAACAGGCTGTTGTTCAGTTACTTATATGTCATTAAAAGGGATAAAGTGATAAAGAAGTGGTCATAGGGAATGCAATTTTCCTTTCTTCAGCCCTTCATATACAGATTAAAAGCCATCTACCCACCTGACTCTGTTTACAATGAGGCTTACTCATCAACCAGCCCCACTTGGGCACATACAAATTCCAAGACTCATTTCAGCATCTTCCTCTTAGACTGCCAAGCATTATTAGGCATTTGAGAAAAATCTTTGCCATGAAGGACACAGTACAAATAAACAAGTAAAGAGAAATAGGGCAGTCAGGAATCAGAACAATCTTCAAATTTTAAGAATATGTGCAGAAAAAAAGGAGAAAATGTTATCCATAAAGAAAAGAAAAGGATGCTAAAAAAAGGAACAAGAAAGAGCTCTGGGAAGCTCTGGGAAATTAACTTTTTTTTTTTCTAAAATCACATGTAAAATTGCATAACTTGGAAGGTAAAGTTGAGAAAATCTTTCAAATTATGTAGCCAAATGACAATACAATATAAAATGGTGTGTGTGGAGGAGACCGAGGGACTCAGTTGTTTAATCTAAGAGTTATATCTTAATAATAAACTTTGTAGAAACACAAACAGTGAAAAAAAGGGGAAGGAAATTATCAAAGAAATATTCCAAGAAATTCCTGGTATTGAATGACACACAACTGCCTATTGAGTACACAGAATAATGAAAGACAAAAGGTTTCATATTTTAAACAAAATATCATCATGGAATTTCAGAGATAAATAAAAGACCTTAAAGGTTTTGACAGGTGGGGGCCAGGGAGGAGTATGAAACAGGTCACATGCAAAAAATCATTAGAAGTAATGACATTGTAATTTTTAATAAAAAACAAAAGTCTCTGGAACAATGCCTTCAGATTATGAGGATTTCAATTTAAAATTGATATTTTAAGTTTTGACCAGACAAACTACTGGACAATTGTCAGAGCAAAATAATGGTATTTACAGGCATTCAGTGTCTCCAAAAATGTACCTCCATGCGTCTCAGAAGACTTCTGAGGACTCTAGCAGAAGGAAGGGGTAAAACAGGAGAGAAAAGTGATGCAGAGAATGTGCTCAGAAAAGTGGGGAGGTGCATTTCAGGGGAACGATGGCAGAGCAAATTGAAAGAGGAACCAATCAGGTTGCAGCATTAAGGAGGAAGGCTCCAGGACACAGAAAAAATAGATTACTTGCAATGTTTGAATATATTATTTGAAAAAAGCTTTACTTGTGTAAGCATGCAATTTTTTTGTGGAGCAACGAGAAAAAATTAAGGATAAGTATAGAGAAAGTTCTAGTAATGAAAAAATGCAGATATCATGAACATTAGAAGGAAATATTATTTAAGAAGGAAAATGAAATCCTAGCACATTGTTTGGCTTTATTCTAAATAACAGGATTTTAAATATGAAAACAGTGAACATGAAAATGGGACAAGAGATAGATGGTTTGGTTATGAGACTTACACACTCATCTAGCACAAGTATAAACTCATAAGAAAACTTAACATGATTAAGTTAGGAAAAAAAGAGCAAAAATGTTTCATGCAGAAATATGGAGGCAAATACATGAAAACAAAAATTACTGAAATTGATTATTTTGAAGAGCTTAACTAACGGCGTGTGTGGGGCAGAGCAGAAAATCTATGATTTTTGTTATATACATTTTCCCTTTATTTGAATTATTTTGATAAAAAGAGAAAACAAACACATAATTCACTAACAAAATATAGATAATTATCCTCCAAACAAATAATATTAAACTATATTTTTAATATCAGCAACAAAGAAAAGACTCTTTTACATTTTAGGGTCAAAATATTTTCACTTCTTTTGCACAATGATGTGGAATAGTGTATAAGGTGAAAATATTTACAATTGTGACTTTTTAAAATTGTGATTTCATCATTCAGAGAATGTGCTCCCAAACTGAGGTACAGTTTAAGTCAGCACAGTATTTGAAGTCAGTGGAAACACCGTATGATAGTTTCAGTGATGACTGAATTCATTCTAATAGTACAGTAGAAGTGAATTTTTTAAAATTAAATACATTTTATAAAAACTAAGTTTCAACTTTAATTGTTCTCAAATAATGACAAAGCATTTGGAACCTTTCCTTCTTTTTTAAAAGGTTTTATACTATCTTAGAGAATGAACAATTTAAATAGAAATAACCATCTCACAGAGTTGTAGCTCTTGAAGAACTGGCTTAATGTTTAAATATCTGGCGGTGCACTGTTGTAGATATAATGAATAAAACCCCATTATTCTCCTTAGATAAGGATAAATAAGACTCCATTTGAATAATTTGGAGAACTTTTATGTGAGTAGGACCAGTAGACAATCACTGATTAAGGACCACTAAAACCAAGATTATGCTAAGTGCTGAAGAAGAATATTGGCTGATAAAATGCATGAAACATTTACTATAGGCTTTTTATATCTCTTAGGTGTTCTTTGAAATTTGCAAAACTAAAGTGTATAGAGTTATTTGGTAAATGTCAAAGTTCTACTTGGTTCTTAATAGAAAATATGACATAAATGTGTTTTCTGCCCAGGGATTTACTGATGGAGACCTATTAAAAATTCAGTTTGGAGGAGCAAATGTCTCTGGATTTCAGATAGTGGACTATGATGATTCTCTGGTATCTAAGTTTATAGAAAGATGGTCAACACTAGAAGAAAAAGAATACCCTGGAGCACACACAACTACAATTAAGGTACATGTCTATCAGGGTCTACCTCCACCTCCATTTCCATCTCCTTTCCCACTTCCATCCCTACCTCCCCCTCCACTTCCATCTCCACCTCCACCTCCATCTCTGTCTCTGTCTCTAACTAACTTCTGGTGATTAGCCTGTTCTCTGGAACGTCTTATGAAGAAGAAGAAAAAAAAATTTGTTTGAATAATTAACAAAATAAATATAATGCCTTATGCAATCAAAGAATCTTTGAATGCTCTGTGGGTTTGGGCACATTTAAGTCTTTACTTGTTTATTCAATGTATTTTGTTGTGTGTACACATACAGGCCTCTATTTACTTCCAAATATGAATATTTCTGCTTTTGATAGGAAGGTTTTTATTTTTCTTCTGTTGATCACCTTATTGAGAGCAGAAATAAGAGTAAAATCTGGGGGAGAGTGCATGAAAGAGTGAGTGGGCTGAGATCATGTTCACTTGCTTTGTGAAACTAGAGTTATATGACAATTAAAAGTTGCAGAACATTGTCAAATGTGTCATGTGTTTATCTGTGTGTTGTAAAGCACATTGTTCAAGAACCAGTCGGGAACAGTGTTATTACAGATGCCCTCACAGTTATGTTGATACGTCCTGGGGAATTTTAGTTGATGCTCTTGTTTTCTGTACAAATGGGAAAAAAAACAGATATAAACGTTTGCCTTTAAATTTGTATCTGGCTGTGAGTCTGGTGCTAGATAAAAATTAGAAGCTCTGAAGTTTTCTACTTTGGGGTGTGTAAATAGATCCTTTTAATTTTGTGAGAATTTGACACAGAATTAAAGTGTCCCATGAGATGTTAAAGAATAGCCCAGAACTAATTTTTTTTTCTCCAAAGTAGGTGGCTTCTTGTTTGGTGACCTTGACTGAGATTCAGCATATATGCATGTATAACAGGGCTATGGTCTTGTGGGCATGTCTTGGTGCAATAGTCAGCAAGGGGACACCTATCAGCGTCTGTCTCCACCTGCTCTCAGCTGGGATCTGACTGTGGATCCCATCCGGTGGGATTGCAGGCTTCCCTGCACCCAGATATGGTGCCAGTCTAGTTCTCTGATGGAGCTTGCATGTGGCACTCACCCTCAGATGGAGCTGACGTGTTCGTCATCCTGTAGCCTCCCACAGCTGCCGGCTGTGAGAGGAGGAAGGCAAACAAGAAGATTTTTTTTTTTTCTCATGGAAGTCATATCATTATTAAAGTTCATGTGCCATACATCAAAGTTCAAGCAGATTTGGGGGATGAGAGATTGTTGGCAATGTGTTCTGCCAACAATATTTGGCAGAACAAATATTCTGCCAAAACTGTAGCCAAGATTGCCAAGATGTAGCACCAGATTTCGCTTTGTTGGTGACCTTTCTTGGTGTAGCATTTCCTTCCATACTGGCTCCGTGATGGCTTCTTTTACCAAGTTTCAGAGAGTTTGTGATGGCCCTTCCTTGTGGGGCACTCCAGAGAGCACAGGCTGATAAATATAAAAGCATAGGCTCTTCCATTTATTGGGGGTTTTAGTTGCACAGAAAAGCTTAAAGATAAAGTAATGTGTATCCCTTGAGGGGGAACCAGGACCCTGCCCCAAGGCTGCCCTGTCGTCTCTTGGCTGCTCCTTGTCTGTACATTCCGTTCTTTTGTGATTAGCAACTGTTTGAACCTGCCCTTTGGAACTCAGGGAAGGCCAGGAATCCAGATTAAAGGAATGGAGGTGCTACATATACCCTGATCCTTATCAGAAACCCCACCCTTGAACCATTGCTATAAAACTCCTCACCAATTTCTCCCAGATTGGGACACACAGGTTTTCAAGGCACGAGCTTGCTGTGTCCCCCTTTGCCTCACAAAGCAATAAAACTCTTCTTTTCTACTTCATCCCAAAAAACAACAAAAACAAGTAGCCTCTGAGTCACTGTTTGAATCTAGGCTCAAAAATAAAACAACATTTACAAAGACTAATCAATATTTAGCATAGCTTTGGAAACATAGGTGCCAATAGGAGATATATCTTATATAGCCTTTGAATCTTGATAAAAGGTCCTGAAAATCCATGTGGAGGATGTGCCTTTGGCTAGGAATTCGTCATAACGTGGGCATGTATTGCTTATGTACTAGAGAGCTGGGAACTGAAGGTATTTTTAAAAACTGACCCTTGCCATTGCTAATCCACAGTCAATGGTGGATACAAACATGTCAATAAGCAAATATTATATAATACAGAGCAATGCATGTAAAATATGGCAGCTCCTACTTGATTAGGAGAGTATGGTAGGTAGGACAGAAAAGAAGGCTTTCCCGAGGTGGAATGCCTGAGCAGAGCATGGTTGAGCAGGAAAAAAAGTGGAGGAGGATGCTTGGGAAGAAGATTCAGATTGATGAAATAGCATGAGCAATCCAGGGAATTTGGGAGGGGTATAGTGCCAAGAGGTTAGGCTCTTTATTTGTCAACAGATGTAACAGAGTAACTCCAAGGCAGGACTTTCATGATTGTTTCTCTTGTGATTTTTCTCATGGGCAGAAGAAAGGAACAAAATCTAGATAGGGAACAATATACCATTTCCTAATATAAACAGGTGGCATATATGATCTGTTCAAGGAAAGGGAGTGAAAGTAATTGCTAATGTGGTTCTTTCTTTGCACATTTTCTTTTGGATCATTGACTGTACCAGATGCTTTGCTTGATCCTTTAAATCATGTTTTATTATATTACAATAAAAACTTATGCTATAGGCATGAAAACTTATAAAACTACAGTTCACTGCATCAAATTCTCTCCGCAGTTAGGCATTGGAAGTTACATAATTTATATTGAGTTGTGGGACTATTAAATTAATGATTATTTTAAAGTTTTAGTGTTCCTTGAAAGTTAATGCAGCTACTATAGTTTCCTAAGTAAAATCAATCTTATCAGTCAATACAAGTAAAATCTTAAATTGTCAATACTTCACATATTTTAATAAACACCAAATATTAATTATAAATGTTAAATTTCTTCATTCTTATATCCTGTACAAAACAGTAACTCTAGAGTTGTGGCACTGAGATTTTAAATCTGATTCTTTCACTGATTTGCTGATGTTCAATGATCATTCATCAATTCAATACACATTTACTGAGTTTTTACTTTGCAAGTGGGCACTCTTACAGGTCTCAGAAGACAAACTTCTAGTCTTGATGAAATCAGTTGTCTTCAGGCTAGAAACCAGCAATGACCTTGTAACTTCGGAGGAAAATATCTTACTAATGTGTGGAAATCAACACACTTCTAAAACTTCTGATTTCCACCCCTGCTGCCTCTTCAGCCACTGAAAAATTATTCCTGTAACAGTCTTCCACTGTCAGCTGGTAGCAGCCCTGTCTTCACAGTTATCCTTTCAACCAAGGACTTGGCTCCTCACTTGCCCTGTAGCCCACAACCAATCTGTCAGCACATCCTACTTCTTCTTCTGCACCCCCTTACATCCAGCCTCCATGGCCTTGCTGCTGGGGATGCTGCAGTGGTTTCCCAGACTGGATTCCCTTGCTCTACATTTGTCCATCTGTCTTCCAGGCTTGTGGTCTTTTTAAAACTTAAATTGTATTATTCTGCTGACACTGTGTAACTCAGATTGGGACTTGAACCCTTGGTCTTTTAACTGAGGTCTCACCTGGTCTCGGGACCTAATGAAGCTCAGGTTCTTGATGTCTCAGCTCAGAAAGATTTCAGTGAGAGAGTGAGAGACAAAATGACAGGTAAGAAGTGGATTTATTTAGCGAGAAACACACTCCACAGACAGAGCGTGGGCCATCTCAAAAGGTGAGGATGATCCCAGAGTATGGGGTTGTCAGTTTTTATAGGGGCAGTTAATTTCATTGGCTAATGAGTGGGAGAAGTATTTCGGATATTTTGGGAGAAGGGGTGGGGATTTCCAGGAATTGGCCCACACCCACTTTTTGGTCTTTGATGGTCAGCCTTGGAACTGTCATAGCCCCTGAGGGTATGTCACTTAGCTTCCTGAGGTGTTACGGTGAATGTATACTGAAGCTCAAGGTCTAGTAGAAGTTGACTTATCTACCATCTTGGATCTAGTTAGTTCTAATCATGTCATATCCTGGGGCTATGTTGTTTTTTCAAATGTGTCTGCCCCTTTCCTCCTGTTTTACCACTGTTCCTCTCTAGACCACTCAGTGGCCATCTATGTCATTGGAGTAAAAGGTAGATGCATCCCTTTGGCTCATGTGGCTGTACACACCCTGCCTTCCTCTCCTGGGCTGTTCCCTTGCTCCCTCTGCTTCACCTATGGTGGCCTTTCTACCCATTCTTAAACACAAGAGACCTTCCCCCCTCCGCACTGAACCTTCCTTCTTCTGGACTCTTCTCCCCTTCACATCTGCAAAGCTAAGCCTCCTGCCTTCTGTGGTCTCTATTCGGATGCCATCTCCTCCAGGAAGCTAGCAACAGGCTCTCTGTTTAAAATTGCAATCTCCCCACCCATCAGAGTGTGTCCCATGCCGTTTCCCTGCTCCAGATTTTTTCTGTTTAATACCTCCTGCGGTACTGTATTCATAATGAATTTATTCATTACTGTGTTAAATGTCTGGCTCCTTCAGCTTGAAAGTGCCGTGGAGGCAGGGGTTTGGGTTGGTGTTTGTTTGTTCCCTGATTTTGTTTGTTCCTAGCTCCTAGAAGTAGGCCTGGCACAGAGCAGCTCTTTAGCAAAAGGCTCTCTGAATGAACAGACAAAGGAAAGTTCCCTGAAGAGGCTCCTATTCCCAGATCTGTAAGCAAGAAAGACTTCCTCTTTTGAGGGAATCATAGGGAATTTAAAACCTGAGGGAGAGATAAGTATTAGAAGAAGGAAGGGAACATGACTCCCCACAAATTCCTCAGTGCAAGGAAAATATAAATATTTCTGTAAGGCTGGCTGTTGAACAGAGGACTTTGGAGGGAATTCTGAGAAAGAATACTTTATAGACAACCTTGTTGACTTCTAAGGAATTATTTATCTTATTCTGAGGGCTTCCCAGGTGGTGCTAGTGGTAAAGAACCCATCTGTCTAATGCAGAAGATATAAAAGACTCAAGTTTGATAGCTGGGTCAGGAAGATCTTCTGCAGGAGGGCATGGCAACCCACTCCAATATTCTTGCCTGGAGAATCTCCATTGACCAGCCTGACGGGCTATGGTTTAATAGGGTCACAGAGAGTTGGACACAACTACAGCAACTTGGCATGCATGAGAGCAGCCAGAAGGCCCTAGAGGAGGACGATGGCTGTAGGTTTGATACACAGAGATTATGGGCTGCCCTGGTGACAACAGATCTTGTGATGGGAAATAAATGGATTTGTTACGCTCGCCAGTTCTCTCCATTTCATTAGAAATAATAATTGCAAAAATCATAACCCTACATTTGTAATATATGAACATAAATTCAGCTGAGAGGTATTTGTGGATTGAAAACAAGATTCAGAAAGACACTCTGCATCCTTCTATCTTATTAGCCCCACAGCTCATGCCAGGATTTGCACAGAGTAGGCACATAATAGAGATTTGTAGAAATGAAGAGGAATGAAGTGAAAAATAAGTCAATATTTTGAATATATCAAGACAGGGGTAGAGCAAAAAATAGGTAATTATCATTGCTATAAGATGGGGTTTAAATTTTTGTCCTGAGCATCTGTGTGTTCTTTTACTCAGCTGTAGCAGAAAAGTAGTGTTATTTTGCTGGATGAAATATAAAATTCTATAGTAATCAGATCTGAACTATCATGACACCTGGGTTTAAATGGGACAGTTGCAGCGAGCATTTTACCTTTCTCAAAAAAAAATGTTGACAAAGAGACAGATGATTCAGATGATTTGACACTATCTTAAAACTAATTTGCATACATTTCTGTTTTGAGATAGATTTTTGGTGTTTTCAGGGTCTTCAACGACTTGCAATATATAACCATCCATTGTACCTTGCCATGTGGACAGTTTGAACCTAGTTCGAATTGTGTCTGTTGGGACCTGCAGGTGTTAAAGAATTCAACCATAGCATAGGACTGACATTGTATGTTACCTTAAATAATGGCTTTCCTCCAAGAATCCCATTTTACTCAGAAAAAGACTTAAAACAGGAATTCAAACTTTCTTAATTATGAGGCCTGTTGGAAAATAGTATAATCACTTTGAGTTCAGTAATTAGCATCATGCATTAAATATGCTATGGTGGCTTCATGGAAGTGATTCTGCTCCTTGAATGTTTTAACTGACCAAACCCATGCTGGCATGTTGTCATTACCTACAATGAATATTAAAGTATTTTTGACATGCAACAAAAAAGTTGCTTGACAAGATTTATCTCTTATGTTTTGTGGTTTAGGTTTAAAAAGTGTTTATATAACTGAAATAAACTCAAATTAAGAATATGATATTGATAAAATCACATATTTTATAAAAAGTAATGGAAATGATATACCAAACTATGGAGATACATATTATACCAGGAAAAATAAAAATGCATTATCACTGTTTGAATTATAATGCATGATATCTGGGTTCATCTCATGTCCATATTTTTTCATCTGTAAAGGGAATAAATGTCCACGATTGCTGAGATTTCTCCCAAATTTAATACAATGATTATGTGATGTGCAAAACTAGGCACTAAAACCCATATGCTAATGTTTGTAATTTTTGCCAAATTTATGACCCTCAGATAGCTCCTCCTTCTATTAAAGATTGTAGCAACTTGTAGCTGGACACCTCTACTGAAATCAATTCTTAAATAACCCTGGAAAAGATTGTTTTTATTGTTCAGGCTACAAAAATAAGGAAATTTCACCTGTTAGAAAATTCCTAAGAAGTAGGGGAGGTCAGGGGGAAAAATTTATGTAATGAACAAAGTAAAATATCAGCCTCTAAGGAAAGTCTTTACCTGATGATGGGTGAATCAAAATCAGACAGTGTGTTGATTTGAGTATGTTGTTTTCAATATATTCTTTTTACTTTCAAGGGTCTTTTTTCCCACTGGATTAAAAACTTATTTTTATTATTCAAAGAAAATAATAATAGAAAAGATGGTCATTTTGGTTTCTTGCCAATGGAGCTGTCTTTTTCACTCTTGGAAATGTGATACAGCTTGTGTGCTTATATAAAGATGTTGAGTTTTTATTAGTTTTCTAATTAAGACTTAAGGATAAATTAAAAAAAAATACCTTTGACTGTGTGGATCACACAACTGGAAAACTCTTAAAGAGATGGGAATACCAGACCACCTTACCTGCTTCCTGAGAAACCTGTATGCAGGTCAAGAAGCAATATTTAGAACCGGACTTGGAACAATGCACTGGTTCAAAATTGGGAAAAGAGTGTGTCAAGGCTGTATATTGTCACTCTGATTATTTAACTTGTATGCAGCGTACATCATGTGAAATGCTGGGCTGGATGAAACACAAGCTAGAATCAAGATTGCTGGGAGAAACAGCAATAACCCCAGATATGCAGATGATACCACCCTTATGGCAGAAAGCAAAGAGAAACATCAAGAGCCTCTTGATGAAAGTGAAAGAGGAGAGTTAAAAAAAAAACCTGGCTTAAAACTCAACAAAGAACTAAGGTCATGTTATCCGGTCTCATCATTTCATGGCAAATAGATGCCGAAACAATGGAAACAGTGAAGACTTTTTATCTTGGACAAAATCACTGCAGATGTGACTGAAGCCATGAAATTGAAAGACACTTGTTCCTTAGAAGAAAAGCTATGACAAACCTAGACAAAGTATTAAAAAGCAGAGACATTAGACATTATACCGACAAAGGTCCGTCTAGTCAAAGCTGTGGTTTTTCCAATAGTCATGTATGGATGTAAGAGTTGGACCATAAAGAAGCCTGAGTGCTGAAGAATTGATGCTTCTGAACTGCGGTGTTGGAGAAGAATCTTGAGAGTCCCTTGGACTGCAAAGAGATCAAACCAGTCAATCCTAAAGGAAATCAGTCCTGAATACTAAAGGACTGATGCTGAAGCTGAAGCTCCAATACTCTGGCCACCTGATGCAAAGAGCTGACTCCTTGGAAAAAGGACTGCTGGGAAAGATTGAAGGCATAGGAGAAGAGGATGACAGAAGATAAGATGATTGGATGACATCATTGACTCAGTGACACGAGTTTGAGCAAACTCTGGGAGTTAGAGAAGAATAGGGAAGCCTGGCGTGCTGCAGTCCATGGGTAGCAAAGAGTCAACCATGACTGAGCAACTAAACAGCAATTAAGACATTATTTTTAGAGCAGGTTTAGGTTTACAGCAAAATTGATCAGAAAGTATGGAGACTTCCTATATGTCCCCTGTTCCTATAACTCACAGCCTCTTCCAATATCAATTTCCCTCACCAGAGTGATACATGTGTTGGAGTTGAGGAGCCTATGTTGACACATGCCTTGTAATTACCCAAGGTCCATAGTTTCTGTTACCATTCACCCTTTTTTTCAGTTTTGTTTGTTTGTTTGTTTTGTTCAGGCTGTTCCCTACCACATCTCACAAGACTTAGTCTCAAAATGACCTTTGGCTATCTCCAAATAAAATCTACCCTTAGAGATGCAAATTCTTCCATTGTTGGATTTTTCTTGTTTCTAAAGTATGTAATCTGTGCCAATCTCAAAGGAGTGAGCAAGTTTCATAAATGCTTTTTTATGTGCCACGTTTTATATATGCTGTTATATGGAAGTGAATAAAATTAAAATCCAATATAAAAATAATCAAACAAAAGAAAAGCGCATTCACTCTTGGCCTTGTGCATTCTATAGGTTTGGATAAATAGATAATAGCATGCTTTCATTGTTATTGTTTCATACAGAGCATTTCCGTGGCTCTAAAAACCCTTTGCATTCCATTTATTTATCCCTCCTCCCACCACCAACACTTGGCCACCACTGACTGATCGTTTTACTATCTCCATAGTTACACCTTTTCTGGAATATCATACAGTTGGAATTATATAGTGTGTACCCTTTTTTGATTGGCTTCTTACACTTAGTTATTTACATTTAAAATTCCTGTGTCTTTTGGTGGCGTGATAGCTCACTTCTTTTTAACTCTGATAATATTCTTTTGTCTTCATGTACCTCACACTATTTTCATTTATTGAAGACTGTCTTGGTTGCTTCCAAGTTTTGGCGATTATAAATAAAGCTGCTATTTAACATGTGTGGTGTTTTTTGAGTGGGCTTCATGTCTCAACTCCTTTGGGTAAACACCAAGGAGTGCGGTGGCTTGATCACATAAAAGTATGTTTAGTTTTGTAAGAAATGATCTGTCTCCCAAAGTAGCTGTACTATTTTGCATTTCCACTGACAATGAGTGAGCGTTCCCGTTGTTCCAGTGATGTTGGGTCTTAATGAAGATTCTGTGATTTTTTTCAGTGAAGCTACAAAGGATATGTATTTAAAAGGCTTTAGAGGAAAGTAGAGATGACTTTATCACAGACAGCTCTTTCCCAGAGGGTAGACTTCAGTTGAATTCGAAATTAAGAAAAGTGAATAATTTTAAGTTTATAATGTATTTCATTTTTTTTCCCTAGAGCTCATCATTTTTGACTATGTTGATAATTTTGTAATAAAGAAACTGAGAGTAATTATATTATGTGAATTTCTAGGGTGGTATCATTTAGTTTATAATAATTTTAACCAAATAATTGATGCTATTTTTAAAATGACTGCATAAAATTTATTAGGCTATAAAACTTTTGACAGCCCAAAGTATGTTACACAAACACTATTTTTATAGAAAGTAATTGATGTTAAGGAAAATTTTAAATGGTTATTAGTTTGGGCAATGCTGACCAATCAAAGTAATTAGAATTGTTACTGCAGGATTTCTCAGGGCCTTTAATATGCCAACATGAAAATTACTTTTTGAACTTATTGGATCAGAGACTTATAGATCAGGATGGTGGTTTTCAAAACAGTGTAAAGACAAGCTAATTTTGTAACAAGATAAGTAAGTAAGTAAGTAAAGTCGCTCAGTTGTGTCTGACTCTTTGCGACCCCATGGACTGTAGCCTACAAGGCTCCTCTGTCCATGGGATTTTCCAGGCAAGAGTACTGGAGTGGGTTGCCTTTAACAAGATAGTAATAAAAGAAAAAAAGAAGGCAAACATGCGGGTCAGTAACTTTGATTTTTAGTGTATTTTAAAACTCAAAATCCAACAGTCCCAGTGTGCCTGGACTCCAAACTTTCAGATCCAAAACTGGGACAGGCCAAGGCAACCAGGATGGCCCGTCACCTCAGTACCCCTGAAATGAAGAGATCGGGATTCAAATTCCACCGGATGGCCCGTCACCTCAGTACCCCTGAAATGAAGAGATCGGGATTCAAATTCCACCTTTGCCATATATTTTTGTGACCCTGAGCAAAATATAACTTGATAACTTGTAATATTCTCCTATACCATTGGAATAAAAGTATTTGTTGCATAGAGTAATTTTTTTTTTTTTTTCCCCAAGGACTTTCTAGGAAACTACCCAGCTCATGTTTGGCACATAGAGAAGTAAATCAACACGAATTCTTCCTTTTTCCCTCACTTACCTTTCCAACTCCTCTGTGACATAGAAGAGACATTGTTCTGCTTATCTCATTGATAAGAAACTTTGTACACAGACACTTTAGTTAACTTACTTAAGGCAACAGAATAGTAAATGCATTAATCAGAGCTTGAGGCAGCTATGATAGAGATCAGAAGATACTTTCTAAGCTATACTCAATTCAGTTTCAAGTGTCAAGGAAGATATGGAAATACCCATTCATAGGAAATTTTGTGACAGTTTCATAATACTAAAGCCTAGTACTTCCTTTTTGAATGATGTTTTGATTTTTTTCCCCCATTTTTAAAGCACCATGCAGATAACATATGTTTCAGAATGGGTGCTGTCATTATGACCCATAAAATTTTATATTACAGCCTAGTTACCCTCTGTATATTTGTTGCATTTTAAATGTATACAGAACTTCTCTTCATCTCATTTTGTTTTTTGACTATAAGAATAACATTTTCTGGTATCAGTGATTAGAGAAATGTGTTATTGAATAATATCTTATAACTATTGGGCAAAACAAACATGTTTAAAATGCATACATCATTTTACTTTTGAAAAATGAGTCTCAATAAAGATACACTTACAAATGAAATAAAAAGTGCATTTGGAAAATGGACCATAAAAATGTTTCCCCAGATTTCTTCTTCAAGTGTGGATAGAAGTGATTGTGGTAGAACACCACAGCATATAATGGCACCCCACTGAAATATAAATTTTCAAGTCAGCTGAGGAATTTCACTGAACATAAACATAAGGACAGAGATGATGCATTTGTTTTCAAGGAAAGAGATTGTTACATCGCCATCATGTTCCCTTCAAATTAATTTACATCTAGTTTAGTGAATGGTAGAATAAAATTGAAATATTTAACTATACAATCAAAAATGTGAACATATTTGTAGAGAAAAATAAATGAGCCACATATGCAGAACATAAACCAGAAGGAGCTCTAGATACAGAGGCTGTTGAATTTCTCTCAGCCCAGAATTGAGTCAATGATTGTGACTATTAATTTACAATGATAATAAGCTTGAGACTTGATTAAATTTGAACATTTGGAAAAGGTTGCAAGGATTTTTCTTCTTAGTGAGCTCATGCCCTGAATCATAATGGGAACATGCTGTGTGGACTAAAATGCTTTAGTTGATTCAGCCTTATCTTATTTTTTAATGTAGTTCACCAGTATTTACAGACTCTGAAACATTTAGTAGATGACTTTATAGATTTCTCGTAGTTGTATGAGCAGGGTGTCTCAAGGAAGAGTTTGCCTTTTAACTATGATTGTAATTCCTGATTACAAACTACAATACAGGCTTCTGTTTCTAATTCGATGACCTAAACTTCGTCATAAGAATTAAACTAGCAATATACAGATGGCTGTATAAGAAAGCAAACTAATCAATGTTTTTCCTCTAGGAGAATAGAGACATGTAAGTGAGGCAGATAAAAGCTGTCATGATATTTCTATTTCTCCAAGAAGTCTTTTCTTAGGTAGATAGGATTTAAAGCAATGCTTTTGATATAATACCGATTTTTTTAAAAAGCTACATGGATATTGTAGAGTACTTGGCAAGAAAATATCATCATGTATGTTTCCTCCCTCTTACTTTATTCTAATAATTTGTTTATTTTTCTTTCCTTTTTTGTTGAAGGGATGCAATTATTTTTATTCTAATTTTCTGTTGAAAAATATTTAGTTGTAATATTGTTTTTCACTTATTTTATAACTTGTATTGTTTGTATTGCTACATAACCATTGTTAATAGAACTTTTTATTGTATGCATAGTGAAAATGAAAGTTGCTCAGTCATGTCCAACTCTTTGTGACCCCATGGACTATACAGTCCACGGAATTCTCCAGATCAGAATGTTGGAGTGGATAGCTATTCACTTCTCCAGGGGATCTTCCCAACCCAGGGATCGAACCCAGATCTCTTGCATTGCAGGTGGATTCTTTACCATCTGAGTTACCAGGGAAGCTATGTTCACATAATGCTTCCACATAGCAGAAAGTATAGTTTTTAAACATTCTTTTATTCTCATAAGCTTAGATTCCTTATAATTTTTGCACATTATGAATGATGCTGAAATTAATATCTTTGTATGAAAATTCTCTGTATTTGAGAATTTTTTTTAGGAGAGGCTCCCAGAAATTACATTTGCAATCCAGGAATATAGATGGCCTACATGGAAGGGCTTTCCTGATAGCTCAGTTGGTAAAAGAATCCACCTCCAGTACACGAGACACCTGTTCGATTTCTGGGTTGGGAAGAACCCCTGGAGAAGGGATAGGCTACCCACTCCAGTATACTTGGGTTTCCCTGGTGGCTCACTGGTAAAGAATATGCCTACAATTCGGGCAACCTGGTATCCCTGGATTGGGAAGATCCCCTGGAAAAGGGAAAGGCTACTTACTCCAGTATTCTGGCCTGGAGAATTCCATGGACTGTGTGGTCCATGGGATAGCCAAGAGTTGGACATGACTGATATTCACTTTCACTTTCACATGGATATGTAACATAGTGTATTTTGCTAATTTCTTGCTTGTATAGTTTGAAGGAAGAGGTTGCAGATTTTGGGGAAAAATAGAGATGGGTTTGATTTAGATCCATCTAGTAGAGGTATTTCAAAGAAGGCAATGGCACCCCACTCCAGTACTCTTGCCTGGAAAATCCCATGGACGGAGGAGCCTGGTAGGCTACAGTCCATGGGGTCGCAAAGAGTCGGACACGACTGAGCGACTTCACTTTCACTTTTCACTTTAATGCATTGGAGAAGGAAATGGCAACCCACTCCAGTGTTCTTGCCTGGAGAATCCCAGGGACGGCGGAGCCTGGTGGGCTGCTGTCTATGGGGTCACACAGAGTCGGCCACAACTGAAGTGACTTAGCAGCAGCAGCAGTAGAGGTATTTCCAGGAAACTAAAGTGCAGCCACCCAAGAGATAATGTAGATTTGTGAAGAAGGGCTCATGTATCCCTGCAGTGACATTGCTTAAGAAAATTTAGCAATAAATGTGTATATCTTACCACAGTTAACAGCATCAGTCACAGTCCTGTGGTCTCAAAATCATTTTCTTCTTTCCTTCTATCAACTTTCCCATCAAATTTGATTCATTCATGTGATAAAATGAAACTGATTCAGCTAAACTATTCATGAAAAAATTAAGTAATAACTCCACACTCCTTTTTTAACACTAAAGATGTGATATATTAAACAATTTCTAGATTCAGGGAGCGGGTAATTTATACCACATAAGTTACTTTCTCATTTGCCTTATTGTAACATCTCTCATATTAAAAAATAAGCAAGAAAAATATTTGTCAATCATTGGATCAATTTATAACACTAAATGGTTTATTAGATTCTACACATGGACATCACCAGATGGTCAGTACCGAAATCATTGATTATATTCTTTGTAGCCAAAGATGGAGAAGCTCTGTACAGTCAGCAAAAACAAGACTGGGAGCTGACTGTGCTTAGATCATGAACTCCTTATTGCCAGATTGACTTAAATTGAAGAAAGTAGGGAAAACCACTAGACCATTCAGGTATGACCTAAATCAAATCCCTTATGATCATACAATGGAGTGACAAATAGATTCAAGAGATTAGATCTGATAGACAGAGTGCCTGAAGAACTATAGACGGAGGTTCATGACATTGTACAGGAAGCAGTGATCAAGACCATCCCCAAGAAAAAGAAATGGAAAAAGGCAAAATGGTTGTCTGAGGAGGCCTTTACACATAGCTGAGAAAAGAAGAGATGCTAAAGGCAAAGGAAAAAGGAAAGATATATCCATTTGAAAGCAGCATTCCAAAGAATAGTAAGGAGAGATAAGAAAACCTTCCTCATTGATCAATGCAAAGAAACAGGGGAAAACACTAGAATGGGAAAGACTAGAATCACTTCAAAAAATTAGAGATACGAAGAGAATATTTCATGCAAAGATGGGCTCAATAAAGGACAGAAATGGTATGAACCTAACAGAAGCAGAAGACGTTAAGAAGAGGTAAGCAGGAATACACAGAAGAACTATACAAAAAAGATCTTCATGACCCAGATAAGCATGATGGTGTGATCACTCACCTAGACATCCTGGAATGTGAAGTCAACTGAGTCTGAGGAAGCATTACTATGAACAAAGTTAGTGAAGGTAATGGAATTACAGTTGACCTATTTTAAATCTTAAAAGATGATGCTGTAAAAGTGCTGCACTCAATATATCAGCAAATTTGGAAAACTCAGCAGTGGCCACAGGATTCAAAAAGGTCATTTTTCATCCCAATCTCAAAGAAAGGCAATGTCAAGAATGTTCAAACTACCGCACAATTACACTCAGCTCACACACTAGCAAAGTAATGCTTAAAATTCTTCAAGTTAGACTTCAACAGTACTTGAACCGTGAACTTCCAGATGACACCACCTTTATGGCAGAAAATGAAGAAGAACTAAAGAGCCTCTTGATGAAAGTGAAAGGGGAGAGTGAAAAAACTGGCTTAAAACTCAATGTTCAAAAAGGAAGATCGTGGCGTCCGGTCCCGTCACTTCATGCCAAATAGATGGGGAAACAATGGAAACAGTGAGAGACTTTGTTTTTGGGGGTCTCCAAAATCACTGCAGATGGTGATTGCAGCCATTAAATTAAAAGACACTTTCTTCCTGGAAGAAAAGCTCTGACCAGCCTGGACAGAATATTAAAAAACAGGGACATTACTTTGCCAACAAAGGTCCATCTAGTCAAAGCTATGGCTTTTCCAGTAGTCATGTATGGATGTGAGAGTCGGACTATAAAGAAAGCTGAGCACCAAAGAATTGATGCTTTTGAATTGTGGTTTTGGAGAAGACTCTTGATAGTCCCTTGGACTGCAAGGAGATTCAACCAGTCCATCCTAAAGGAAATCAGTCTTGAATATTCATTGGAAGGACTGATGCTGAAGCTGAAACTCCAGTACTTTGGCCACCTGATGAGAAGAACTGATTCCTTGGAAAAGACCCTTATGCTGGGATAGATTGAAGGCAGGAAGAGAAGGTGATGACAGAGGACGAGATGGTTGGATGGCATCACCAACTCGATGGACATGAGTTTGAGCAAGCTCTGGGAGTTGATGATGGACAGGGAATCCTGGCGTGCTGCAATCCATGGACACAACTGATCAACTGAACTGAACTGAATGGTATATTGCAATTTTCTGTTAATGTATCTTTTCGCTGAACTGGGAGGGAATGTGAAACCCATAAAGATAGAATCTGTATCAAGATTTCTGGCCTGCCTTCTTTCCTTCTCCCTCCTCTATTTTTTCCTTCCTTCCTTTTCTCTCCTTTTCTTCTTTCCTTTCTTCCCCTCTGCCTCCCTTCCTTCTAAGTAAGTCTCTTAAGTGTGCTCAATGTGCCCTGAGCTCTGCGAACTCAGTGGTCACAGATAAGTTTTCTGCTTTCTTAGAGTAATTGTTCTAGTGGGGAGAAGAGATCAATTAGACAAAGAATTCATGAAGAAGATACTCAGATGCTGGTGGCGAATATGAAACCAATAAACAAGGTCACATGAAGGAAAGTGATCGAGGGTGGGCTGGGCATGAAGGGTACTGCTGAGGAAGTCATGTTTGAGCACCTGAATGTAATTTAAAGCCATAGAAAGAATGACATCACAGAGAGAGCAAGGAGTGTTAGTGTGAAAATTTAGAAAATTTGTCTTAACAAATGCTCCTGTGAAAGAAACAGAAAAAGATGGTGGAAATTGAAGGGATATAGGAACCTAATAAGCAGTTATCTATTACCTATCATCATCATCATCGTTATCATCATCACCCACCTATCTATCTAATCTACCTACCTATGTATTTCTTTCCTCCTTATTGGTAGTAGGAGATATTGGAGCAGCGGATTTGCTAATAGAGATGATTCAATAGAGAAAAAAGGCAGATGTGCGGTGTTGACAGTATATCTGCAGAAAAAAAATGTCCTCAAGGGGATGAGAGAGGTGGGCTCAGTGTGATACTGCGGTTTTCCCCCCAGCTTCACCGTACTTGTTACCTAAAGATTAAAATAATACTGAATAAAGAAATTTTCTCAGCAGTTAGTAAAGCTTTTATGTTAAAATGTGATTTGTCATTACTGACAGCAGCATTATACTCTGATTCATGGTAGCATATACACAGGGGGCTTCCCTGGTAGCTCAGCTGGTAAAGAATCTTCCTGCAATGCAGGAGACCCCGGTTCAATTCCTGGGTCAGGAAGATCCCCTGGAGAAGGGATAGGCTACTCACTCCAGTATTTTTGGGCTTCCCTGGTGGCTCAGATGGTGAAGAATCTGCCTGCAATGCATGAGACCTGAGTTTGATCCCTAGGTTGGAGTACTTAGCCAGCCTGTGATGGTGCTTAGTTATTTTCTGTAGTAGTTATTTCACGTAGTAGTTATCTTCTGTTTGACCCTAAGCTCCTAAAATAATCCTGGTGCCCCACTGAGATCTGCATATCATAAGCTTGGAACCAATATTATCATAGATTATTGAAGCATCAGGGGACAAAAAATTGTGAAGTGTGGTGGTTCTTCTCATTGATTATCATGATCACCTAGGGAAGTTTAAAAACAAACACCCCAACAATAGAACACTGCAGATCTATTTGAGCATCACTTGGATGGAATTAGAGAGTAAGGATCCTGAAATTAATCAGTATTCTCCCCATATTTCCAGTTGAATCTCTCTTCAGACAGTGGAGAAATATTGTTTTGTTAAGTTCATAATTCCGTGTATCACCAAATCAGGCCATAAAGTGATATTGCAATGAGAAACTAGTTGGAAAAATGAAAACTCAACACAACTAGAAAACATCAGCCTGAAATAGATGAGATGATAATATAATTGAAATGTTTAGAATCAAGGGGACAATCCACAGTTCCAATATTCTATACTACTCCCCTTAGATTCTGAGTGTTCTAGAAGTAGAAATTGTGTCTAAATTCTTGGACTCTGATATGGCACGTATGGTGGGCAGCTGGAATTCTGTTAGCCAGTGCATAGGAAGTCGTTGAATTTTCTCCCATTCTTATGAAATGTGCGATACTTTTCAGTATACGTCTGCTCTGACATATGACGCTGTCCAAGTGATGACCGAAGCTTTTCGAAACCTGCGGAAGCAGAGAATTGAAATCTCCAGAAGGGGAAATGCAGGAGACTGTCTGGCAAACCCAGCGGTGCCCTGGGGACAAGGTGTAGAAATAGAAAGGGCCCTCAAACAGGTCAGTCACTCAAAATGCTTGTGATGCAACTTAAGGGTGGCCACTATTTTTTTTCCTGCTGAGTTAGTCATTATTATCTTATGCCTTCTGTTTTATGTAGAGGGAATATTATTTCCTACCTACACAAAAGTGGGTTGAAGAGCAAAAAGAAAATGAATGAGTGTCATTTTCTTGACTTACATCCTGGGAGAGTCCTCTGGTCAACCAGTTTGTGTCTGGCTGAAGAGATTTATAACTGTATCCTTTCCCATTTCCTTATTAGGTGCAGGTTGAAGGTCTTTCAGGAAATATCAAGTTTGACCAGAATGGAAAAAGGATAAATTATACAATTAACATCATGGAGCTTAAAACAAATGGGCCCCGGAAGGTAAATCATTAGTGAATTGAGGGCTTTCTGTCTGTGTGAGGAGGTGGGTTAGTGGACCCACCATCTCATCTTCCAGAGTCCTGGAGACATGTATTCATATAGATGGACTCCACAACTCCAGAAATATATATTTTAAAATCTTTTTTTCTAAGTAAAATCTATTTCTGGTAAGTAATACTGAAAATTTTAAAATAACTATGACTAAAATGATTGTACTTTTTTTTTTTAAGACAGAGGTAGAAAGAGTATAATGAGAAGAAAAAGAACTATAGCTGAAAGATTATGGGTGTGGAGACCAGACATAGCCGGTGAAATGTGCATGTAACTTTCAAGTCAACATTTTTTTTCTCCTTTTATGGCTAAAATGCCATTGTTTGAATTTTATTTATGTTTCTATATGATCACGCCCATGAAAATTACCCTTGGGGAATATGAAAAGTGAACATGAAGAGACATGCCTTTTTTAGGAATGGTTTTTGCAGTGCCTTTCTATTCTTATTTGATTCACATACCTAAAAGATATCTGTCTTTTTTCTTCTCTGATTGCCATGGCTAGGATTTCCAAAGCTATGTATTTAGGACAAGTCTGGTTAGGATAGGTGTAATTTCAGATTCAGACATGGGTTTGAAAATAACTCAGTGCTTTAGTAATAGAAAGGCCGTGTATCCAAGTTCACTCTTTCTGTGTGCTTTTTCAGATCGGATACTGGAGCGAAGTTGACAAAATGGTTGTTACCCTCACTGAACTCCCTTCTGGAAATGATACCTCTGGGCTTGAGAATAAGACTGTTGTTGTCACTACTATTTTGGTAATTAGCTACATATGCCTGTGTTTGACATTATTTTTTCTTTAGAAAAACATCTGCCAACTAGTATATCTGCTTATATTTTAGGACAATAACTGATATAGTGATGCTTTTGAATGTTTCAGTCATTCATTGCATGTTATTCTATTTAAAGGGATCATCAACATGAGCTAAAGCATTCAAAATATTTCCTCTCCTTTTCAAGAATGAACTTTAGCTTTATAGATAATTCATAACCTGGTGTTTGGGGCTTCCCAGGTAGCTCAGTAGTAAAAAATCTGCTTGCCAGGAGTTTCAGGAGATGTGGGTTTGATCCTTGGGTAGGAAAGATTCCCTGGAGGAGGAAATGGCAACTCACTCCAGTATCCTTGCCAGGATAATCCCATGAACAGAGGAGCTTGGCAGGCTACAGTGCATGGGGTCACAAAGAGTCAGACATGACTGAGGGTCTGAGCATGCACCTACCTGGTGCTTACACATGTGAACATCTGGGGAAAGTCTGGAAGAGCTTTCCTTGTATTCCATCAATGTTTCACCTTTCCACTCCCACACTATTTTGGGTCCATTCTGTCCTTACATCTGTTACATGGTTTAATAATGGTGTCAGTTCTGTCCTTACATTTGTTATTAATACATGGTTTAATGTCAGCTTCTCTATCTTCCTATGGAAAGGGGAACTTCTGAAAGACAAGGATGGTCTCCTCTGTTTTTAACCCCAAGTCTCCACATAGTAATTGGCACATAGCTAGTGCTAAGTAAATAAATGTATGTTGGATGGAGTGACAACATTGAACTGGATCTTGAACATTGAGGCTCTGGATAGATGGTTGGGAGATGTAGGTCATCACAACAAGCTGTTGATATAATGAAATGGAGGAAATGAAATGGGGTTCACTAATAGAGTAGGATTTTGCAACAAAATAACCTTATTTTGTTTTACTAAGCTGTGATGCAGTGAATTTGTGGGATTCATTATGGTAACAATATTGAGAAGACAATATAGTTAGGCTAGTAAGGGATTTGAAGAACAACATTGGTTGGCACTTTGAAAAGTCTTAATAAATGTAAGCTAGGTATTTGAGGATTTTTGCCTTAATCATGCTACTGAGAACTATCTCACTGGGCCCCACATATCCTTAGTACCGCTTTCCAGTGGAGAAAATTAGGCTGGTGTTACAACATTTTTTCATGCTTCTATTTATTGTGTTTGCAGAGGAATGCTACTCTCTAGCTGCCTGTGTAGCATAATTCTAGGATATTATCTCATAAAGGAAGTTTGATCTCAAGTCTGAGAGGGTAGAATCTGTAATCACCATGGCAACAACTTTTTCAGTCTTCACATCACTGGCCAGGAACCTGATTACAACACGAACGTTATCCTTGAACTAGTAGTGACATAGGTTTTGGGTGAATGATGGTTCTTTGGAATCAAGGTAGCCCTAATTTAGAACAAGACAGTGGTCAATCCAGAGTTAACTGAAACAGATGATGAACCACATTCATTTTCAGCAAGCCCTAGGAATTACAAACATGACATGGGAATATACTAACTTTTTAGTCTCTTATTTACTTGGTATGGCCAGGCACAAGCCATATTAATGAAATACAAATGAAATAAAATGAGAGATATATGAGGACCTTTGTTCAGAAATGTTGTTATTAATTTTTCCTCATATTTTCCACTATCTGTATTCTACAATGTCTCTAGCTAACAGGTAATAATTAAAAATAATTAAACAAGAAGATTTGAATCAGTGAGAGTAGAGAATTAATACAGCTGTTCTGATCACCTAAAGCACTTTCTTTCTGTATAGGAATCCCCCTATGTTATGATGAAGAAAAATCATGAGATGCTTGAAGGCAATGAGCGATATGAGGGCTATTGTGTTGACTTGGCTGCAGAAATCGCCAAACATTGTGGGTTCAAATACAAGTTGACCATTGTTGGGGATGGCAAGTATGGGGCCAGGGATGCAGACACGAAAATTTGGAATGGGATGGTTGGAGAACTTGTATATGGGGTAAGTACCACTCTTCTTACAGATAAAACCGTTCCGTTTGAACTCTTGTTGAGGGAATGCTTGCCTTCCATGCAAAGTACCAACGTCTGAGGTTGTTGGTTTCCCACATTACGCTAGGAATGCTGTCTTGTTTCCTTGTAAACATTTGAAGATGAAGGATGAAGTCAGAAGCAAACATACAGATGGAGACAGGCTTCATTTGTCTTGAAGCCTATGGGCCATATGCATTTTTCAAAGATCGCAAAGGCATGGATACAGATGTAGTTCTCATAATCAAGCCAGACGGGTGTTCTCTGTATTTACTGAAAAGGAGGTGTATTTGGGGAACAAATTGCTTTTCTTCTGTTTATTATTTCCTGGGATTCCACCAGGGAAATATTCATTCCCGTATCCTGATTTCCTGTCCTACCCATTTATTCAATAGCATAACTACAATTCCTTCCTGACCGGGAGTCCTGGTTCTGTTACTGTCCTTTGTTTCCCTTGCAGAAAGCTGATATTGCAATCGCTCCGTTAACCATCACCCTTGTGAGAGAGGAGGTGATCGATTTCTCAAAGCCCTTTATGAGCCTCGGGATCTCTATCATGATCAAGAAGCCTCAGAAGTCCAAACCAGGAGTGTTTTCATTTCTTGATCCTTTAGCCTATGAGATCTGGATGTGCATTGTTTTTGCCTACATTGGGGTCAGTGTAGTTTTATTCCTGGTCAGCAGATTTAGCCCCTACGAGTGGCACACTGAGGAATTTGAAGATGGAAGAGAAACACAAAGTAGTGAATCAACTAATGAATTTGGGATTTTTAATAGTCTCTGGTTTTCCTTGGGTGCCTTTATGCAGCAAGGATGCGATATTTCGCCAAGGTTGGTTACTCGCCTGCTTCAACTTTGTGCATTTTAGGTCTCGAGTGGACATTCATGGTGTTTATGAATTCACTGTAAAGAAGTTAGCAGCTGCCGGCTGTCTGTCCAAGCAGTGTAAGACTCTTAAGGACAGACTTTTACCATCGGCGTAAGCCTGTGAAATATTTGAGCAACGTTCTTTGAATGTTGGTCCTGTATTTCCCTTGTGAAATTGTACACACCATGGAGAGGCTATAAAATGCATAAGGTTCTGATCATTCCATGCCTTCTTGGAGGGGTACCGTGTTTTTGCTGCATATTCTCATTTTACAGCCATCTGTGTGTTGATCCACAGACCTGTATTTGGGAAAATGGGCAACATTACTTACTAACTAAAAAGCAACAAAACTTCATTTCACACATCCCATCTTTTTGTTCTTGTTGTTATTAGCTCATGGAAATGATATGGGAGAAATATTTACAAAATTTGTATTTTAAAGGTTAGGTTGCTGAGTTGAAAAGAATGCATGATAAAATATTTTCCGAGTATCTAGAAATAAATAGTTGGGATGATGATGACTGATTCATTACAAATATTTGTGCCATATTAAATAGTAATGCACACAGGATGGAATAAATTCATACACCTCCAGTTATATGATATTTTAATTCCTGCCCTATAATGCCTAAATAGAATAAATGTATCACATTGCCTTTGTGCATGTTACATACATAAGTCAGAATAATAGCCATGTCTGGTTCTTTAGAGGTACTTTTCCTGATGTGATTAATTTCACATTTAAAGCCTAAATGATTATTGATCTACAGGCACATTTTAATTTGGGTTTAATTATCCCCCTTTGATTCTATGGGATATCTTAATAACTAGTAGAGGCAGTGGCTTTTTAAATGCTATTCCATTACTGTTAGTTTTTGAGCATTTGGGGGCTAAGAATAATTAACTTCAGAAAGCTATATGTGAAGCTCAGAAAACATTTTGTATCTTTTACAGTCTTTTTGTTTATTCCCCCAGGGAGGTAAAAGAAATAAATCACGTTTGCAGAAAGCATCAATAACTTACTTTTCCAATAGTATGGAATGTCTTTATGAGCTTTGTGAATCTGAAAACTCTTAATTCCATCAAGTTTTCTGTGGCCTCTCTATGGAACTGCGCTATATTAAAACCAAACCAAGGGTATTTGCACTGCATATAGAGAGAGACATAATTTTCACACGTAATATATGAAAATAATTATCATATATCAGATATTTATGATTATGATGATCTCTGATAAAACAAGATTCATAGTTCTGTCTCTATATTTAGTTGATCTGATTTACATTAAAGACATGAAGAGAAGTTTCTAATGATGAAAAAGAAAAATACTAACCAGATTGGAATCTCAGAGAACATTCTGGTTCATAAGTAATAAAGAAATGATTCATCTTTGGAAAGAAGGTTACTGAAGTTTGATGTTACCATAGCCCTGAGATATAAGGCAATTATCCTAGAGTTCCACAAACTATCCTCTGCCTGGTGAATAAGCAGGAGAAGCGTATGAAGTTTCATTATGATGTAGGACACACTGACCTAGGTTCCGATCGATGAACGCTCAGCTTTGTTTGCCTTGCTCCTCATGTATCAGGTCCCTGAAGGTCACTCTTTTGGGTGTCCAGTGCTTGTCAAGGAGCAGAAAACACGTTTACACATAGGGGCTGGAGTACAAGCCACATTTAACCATCTGTGTTTTTCCAGGGTCCACCGTGACATATTGACATTCAAATTTTTCACAAAGCCTGCTTCCTAAAATATGACCATTTTTATTTGCTTATGGTTTCATTCATGAATCACGACTCACTACACTTTCACATGTAATAATTTTTATTTCCTGGTAAGATATATCAATTTTAGATAACATATTTTTCCTTGTTATGTTTTATTTGCCATGGGATATATATGTATAGACATATACATATATATGCAAGGAGAATTCACTTTATTAAAATTTTTCAGTATATGCACCTTTCAATTCATGGTTATATGTGCATTTGATAATTGAACATGCTGACTAATATTGGAAAATTTAAGAATTTTTTAAAGGAACTAAGCTATCATGTCTTAGAATGCAATGATGATAATTCTAGGAAAGGATAGAGCAGCTTAATATCTAAAATAATATTAATAGTAATGCATGAAATGCACAGATCACTTTACATATGCTCTTTAAATATTTTTAAAGATAATTTATCATCTTTTTCTCAATAAAATATGGTAAAGAACTATTTTATTTATATGAATAGAACACATTGAAATTTTAATCTAGAATGATTACATGAAGTGAATTGGTCATTGCCTGAAATTAGGTTTAGAGTATAACTATAGTTTTGTGAAGACTACAACCATAGAATTATGAGGGCAAAATGGTGCAAAGTTAACTCTTATTCTCTGGCTTACTTCTGTTTTCTCCCGCAATATCCTTAAGTGATTCAAATGATTAAAATATTTCATTGTTAAACTAATTATTTAATAGAGATTAGGAAAATGATAGAATATGTATATATATATGTGCTGCTTTAGTGCAGACACTGAGAGATGAAAGCTTTGTTTTTAGTAAGAGAAACCATTTTTATCTGTCACCATAAAACATAATGTTTAATTTGCTCCTCTACTTAAAATTTCTCAGAAACTCATTCCGAAGCATTAGTTCATCCTTGGAAAACACTTACAAGTAAATAATTAATTGCTCAATAATTTTTTGTTTTGAATGATGCACAAGTTATATAAGCTTTGGGGGTTATCTTGCATACTTCAAAAAATGAGCATATTTAGTTAAGTCTGACATAAATACTGGATTAGGGAGCAACATTATGTCTTTAACTTGTGTTTATCTTACAATTGAAACAGAATGATTTATAAAAATGATTCTAAAATATATTGCAAATAAACCTGCAATGTATACTGTCCAAGGCAATGAGATCCATTTTGTTTTAAGGGCTTCGACTGAATCTGCCCTCTTAACTACAAGGTACATGAGATGACAATTATACATTCTGTTGTGATGGAATAAATAGTGAATATTTTGAGAGTGACTTTGTCTACATAGAGTTTCTCCAAATCTAAAATGTACTTAATATCCTTTTCAGAATATGTGAGAATTAACTTTTTCCATTCTATTATATTTGTTTAATTTTTTGCTTCTCTAAGATACTGGTAAAGGCTCTTCATCATATTGTTTTTATTTTTCATTGACTGTGCAGTTTCTTTTTCTCTTTTATTTTAGCAGCAGATGTTTTTATTTAAAAAATCTTTACTTTTAGCTTCACTGCTTTTCTTCACTTCTCGTGTAGTTTATTATACAGATGTTACCTGATAATTGATATAGTATCTGTGTTTCATCAAAAGGTGTATTTCTTATTATTAATTGTGAGGAAATTTAGTTTAGGTCATAAATTGGCACATTTTCATAATTTAAAGTTTTAGAAGTGTTACCTCTTCACTATAGAAGGATTTATTGTTAGACATAATAGGGTTATTAACAAAAGAGAAAAAATATTGTTTTTTTAATATTACTCAAATACCTTTATATGTGGAACCCCACTAAATCTTACCAAATAAAACCTTATATATCTACTTCTATATCTACATAGCTATACTTATCTATTTCTATACCTACATATCTATACTTACCTATATAGGGTTTAAAGTAGATCAAGCTTTTGAAAACTATTTTATGTAGGAATTTATGGTCACAGAAATAATTTTATTTTTATTATTTTTCAAACTAGAACTTTATATTTTGGCAAACGTTTAAATGTCTGATTTGTTTTCCTTCAGTTTTCTTTTTTCCTTAAGCAGGAGACACAAAGGAACAGGGATATCACAGTTCATGCCTGAAGCATCAGATTTTTATTTGTTAAGAATTATATTTTGTGTCATACTCTGTAGTATCATTTTTTCCATTTATATCCTGTTCTATATTTCTAACATCTATGTTTCTGCACATACAAAATCCTAATGAAATTTTGGACCTTTTTTGAAGGTTTTGAAACTTCATTGGATGGATTAAGTGGAGGGTTTCTTTGGTGTTTAAAGCCATATCTATGGTGCATACTTTTATTTTTGATACTTGATTTTGTTTGTCAACATTTTTCCGAGTTTTGCTGTTGATCCTAGATTCTCTTCTTTGTTTGGTTATATCGTGAGTGGATTAAATATTATAAGCATTGGATAGATTATTCGCACATTTCTAGAAATTGCTTGTTACAAGATCACACATGTAGCCATGATAACTGTGAAAGAATTTCAGGAATCTAAAGTTTTGCCTCTGGATAGCTCATCAGATCTAGTGAATCTGTAATCCTTGCCCAGAAGGTTTAATAATTTCAAGTTTCATGAACTAGCTGATATATTGAAAAATATGAAGTCAAATATTTCCCTATAAATCAACATTTGCATAATACTGCTAACTTGTTTCTTTACAAGGTCGTTCATTTCACTTTACAAATCCATTTCGTACTTGTTATCAGATCCCTGTCTGGGCGCATTGTTGGAGGAGTGTGGTGGTTCTTTACCCTGATCATAATCTCCTCCTACACGGCTAACCTAGCTGCCTTCCTGACTGTAGAGAGGATGGTGTCTCCCATCGAAAGTGCCGAGGATCTTTCTAAGCAAACAGAAATTGCTTATGGGACATTAGACTCTGGCTCCACCAAGGAATTTTTCAGGGTAAGAGATTCTGCTTCATAAGTTCTTGTTTTGGTCTTACAATTGAACCAGCCTAAACTCTGTGCCTCCTTGCTCTCTCATGGTCTATACAAAGGTGCTATGTGAAAGTTACTTCCATCTCTGTCTCTAATTCTATTTTTGTTCCTCTTTTTTTCATTTTTATTTTATATTGGAGTATAGTTGATTTACATGTTGTGTTAGTTTCAGGTATATAGCAAATTGATTCAGTTATACATATACATGTATCTATTCTTTTTCTTTCTTTATTTTTTTAATTTTTTCTTGAATCAGCCATGCATTTACATTCTATTCTTTTTCAAATTCTTTTCCCATTTAGGTAATTATAGAATAATAGAGAGGAGTTCCCTGTGCCATACAGTAGGTTCTTGTTGTTTATCAAATTTACATATAGTAATATATATCTATTAATCCCCAAATCCCAATTTATCCCTCCTCTCCACCTTACCCTATGGTAACCATAAGTTTGTTTTCTATTTCTGTTCTTAACCTTATCTCTAGCCCTCTGTGCTCCCTACCCTCCCTATCCCTATATTTGGCACTATCTACCTTTTTTTGATTTCTGACTCTTTTGGAGAAAAACACTATGTTGTAAAGAAATCTAGTTTTTATAAAAATTAATTTTCCTTTTGGGACAAAATTGAAACAAGGTCTAGTTAAAATTAAATGATTATTTTTAAAAGAAAATGGTGTTATAGTTTGCTTTATGTTAAATAAGCTTGACTGTCAATTATCTTACACAATTTACAGTTGAGAACTGACCGTCAAATCAGTTATGTTAATTCTGTGTCAGGAAACAGATTATCTTCATGTGTGGAAATTCTGAGTTTTCTGTTAAAGCTTCCAAGAAAAGGCTAACAACGGCTTTCAACCTCCTAATTTTTAAAGTGGGAATAATGATTATGTGCCTATTAAATGTATTTTAGCTTTTAAAACATCTGTGGCCCTATGTTCTCCGTCTGAAGGAACCAGTCCAATAGGCTGATGGTATAATTTTCTTTCCTTATACTCTTAATGGGATTCTCTGGTGGCTCAGAGGGTAAAGCGTCTGCCCACAATGTGGGAGACCCGAGTTTGATCCCTGAGTTGGGAAGATCCCCTGGAGAAAGAAATGGCAACCCACTCCAGTACTCTTGCCTAGAAAATTCCATGGATGGAGGAGCCTGGTGGGCTACAGTCCATGGGGTCGCAAAGAATCAGACACAATTAATCGACTTCACTTCTTTTATACTCTTATCTCTCTGTAAGAGCTCATTCTATTAAAATGTTGAAATAAAGCAGATAAACTTTGGCATTAAGCCAAATAGATGTCATATGATGATCTGTAATAATCCACAAGTATCTTTGAATGTATCTGAGACTGAGTGAAGATTAGGGCTTTCAACTTCCAGCTGAAGTAGTACATTGTGGTTTGAGGACTGTCTCATCCTGGATTACCATTGGCGTCTTTTCCAAATAACATCAGTTGTGCTCCAGATGTGATAGGAGAAAAGGCGGTTCTGTCAGACTGCTGACAACAGGTAGTAATTTGGATGTGAGTGGGGCAGCAGGACGTTGGCACTTCCTCTAGGCACTGCAGTGTAAGCCAAGACTGTGGTCCTTTTGTAAGCAACTTTACTTTCACTTTAATGTTACCTGTGAATGTTGCAGTGCAGTTTTGCTGCTGACAGTTTACTTCTACTGCCGAAAATAGTTGCGATGTGTGTATATTGTAGTGCTTAACATAATGTGCTCTCGCCTGATTATGACAATGGCGCTATTAAATAAATTAGAATATTGCATGATTCTCAGTATATTTTGGAACATATAAATGTTATTTGTATCCCAATATGGCTTACTTTTATTTTATTGATATATTATATTGGTATTCCTCCCTCTCTAAGTAAATGAGATCTATGAAGGGGCTTGTTATATCATGGTTTACTTACTGCTACTTATGTTGATTAAAATAACCTTGTTTCCAGACACTGTCTGTTGAGAGTTACTCTCATTAGCTTGTTTGGGACCAGCTATTCTCAATAACTGCACCTTCAGAATCTGAGAGCTTTTCAGTATACCTTAACTCAACCATAGAAACATATACCGTATTCAGCACATGGCCAAGATTTCAGGATTAGAATATGTAAATTTCCCAGGAGACAGGATGAAAAGGCTAGATAACTCTGGGCAAAGGATACTTCAACTCTTGTGTTTCAGCTCTGTAACTCCACAGATATTGTGGTTCCCACGTGCAGTACACACACACACACGCACACACAAACAACCCCGACATATCTGCAGTGTGTTGTTTGCCTACGTAAGTTTGTGGAGCTTACTTTCTCTGGAGTAATAGAGAAGTGATGTTGATTATCTTATTGTTTTGTTCAGTCCCTCCGTCACGTCTGACTCTGCAACACCATGGACTACAGCACACAAGGTTTCCCTGTCCTTCACCTCCCAAAGTTTGCTCAAATTCATGTCCATTGAGTCGGTGATGCCATCCAACCATCTTGTCCTCTGTTGTACCCTTCTCCTCCTGCCTTCAATCTTTCCCAACATCAGGGTCTTTTCTAATGAGTCAACTCTTCACATCAGGTGGCCAAAGTATTGGAGCTTCACCTTCAGCACAGTCCTTCCAATGAATATTCAGGATTGATTTCCTTTAGGTTTGACTGGTTATATCTCTTTGCAGGCCAAAGGACTCTCAAGAGTCTTCTCCAACACCACAGTTCAAAAGCATCATTTCTTCGGGACTCAGCCTTCTTTATGGCCCAACTCTCACATCAACATACGACTACTGGAATAACCATAGCTTTGACTAGACAGACTTTTGTTGGCAAGCTAATGTCTCTGCTTTAATATGGTGTCTAGGTTTGTCATAGCATTTCTTTCAAGAAGCAAGCGTCTTTTAATTTCATGGCTGCAGTCAATATCTATAGTGATTTTGGAGACCAAGAATATAAAGTTTGTCACTGTTTCCATTGTTTCCCCATCTATTTGTCATGAAGTGATGGGACCAAATGCCATTATCTTTGTTTTTTGAATCTTGAGTTTTAAGCTAGCTTTTTGACTTTCCTCTTTCATTTTCATCAAGAGGTTCTTCAGTTCCTCTTTACTTTCTGCCATAAGGATGTTGTCATCTGCGTATCTGAGGTTATTGCTGTTTCTACCAGCAATCTTGATTCCAGCTGTGCTTCACCCAGCCCAGCATTTCACATGATGTACTCTGCGCAGAAGTTAAATAAGCAGGCTGACAATATACAGCCTTGACGTACTCCTTTCCCAATTTGGAACAAGTCTGCTGTTCCATGTCCATTTCTAATTATTGTTTCTTGACCTGCATACAGGTTTCTCATTAGGCAGGTAATGTGGGCTGGTATTCCCATCTCTTGAAGAATTTTCCACAGTTTGTTGTGATCCACACAGTCAAAGGTTTTATAGTAGTCAATGAAGAAGAAGTAGATGTTTTTCTGGAATTCCCTTGCTTTTTCTATGATCCAGTGGCTGTTGGCAATTTGATCTCTGGTTCCTCTGCCTTTTCTCAACACAGCTTGAACATCTGGAAGTTCTTGGCTCACATACTGTTGAAGCCTAACTTGGAGAATTTTGAGCATTACTTGTGCAGAAGTTTGTATATTCTTTGACATTGCCTTTCTTCGGGAGTGGAATGAAAACTATCCTTTTCCAGTCCTGTGACTACTGCTGAGTTTTCCAAATTTGGTGGCATATTGACTGTAGCACTTTCACAGCATCATCTTTTAGGATTTGAAATAGCTCAGCTGGAATTCTGTCACCTCCACTAGCTTTGTTCATAGAGATGCTTCCCAAGACCCACTTGATTTGCACTCCAGGATGTTTGGCTCTAGGTGAGTGATCACACCTTTATGGTTATGTGGGTCATTAAGATATTTTTCATATGGTTCTTCTGTGTATTCTTGCCACCTCTTCTTACTATCTTCTGCTTCTGTTAGGTCCATACAATTTCTGCCCTTTATTGTGCCCGTCTTTGCATGAAATGTTTCCTTGGTATCTCTAATTTTCTTGAAAATATCTCTGATCTTTCCCATTCTATTGTTTTCCTCTATTTCTTTGCATTGTTCACTTAGGAAGGCTTTCTTATCTCTTCTTGCTATTCTTTGAAGTTCTGCATTCAGATGGGTATATCTTTCCTTTTTTTCCTTTCCCTTTCACTTCTCTTCTTTTCTCAGCTCTTTGTAAGGCCTCCTCAGACAACCATTTTGCCTTTTTACATTTCTTTTTCTTGGGGATGGTCTTGATCACTGCTTCCTGTACAATGTTATGATTCTCTGTCCGTAGTTCTAGACAACCTGATAACTTTTATTACTATAGCTTCCCAAGGCATAGTCTTATGCATTGTCTCTGAATCTCACAGTATTTCTGTCTACTAGTCAGAGTGATCATTTTTGTTTGCATGTTGCACATTATTAAACTAAATGTGAGGATTTGACCAAACTCTAGCAGGTAACGTGCATGCTGAAGTCTTTTACTCCTGAAGCATTCTTCCCGTACACTGTTTTTCCTTGTGGAGAAAAGTCTCTGGATTTCACTGCTTTCATGCTCTATTTCAATCCCCTCTGTGTTTGTTTATGTCAAGTTGGAGGATTATATTGGTAGAAATGCAATCAGTGCCTCACAGTTCTTCTCCATATACCTGCGGAAGGAGCTGTGATGAATCAAGGTGACTAGGTCTCAGTGCATAATGCATTAGTAGTCAGCTTCTCCTTATCTTGAGAAGGAGGGGCATGGGCTCAAAAGTACTTAAAAGCCACACTAGCCTGTTTGTAGCAGTAAAGGGAGGCTAAAAGAATAGCACACATCACCCAAATGAACATGAGCCTGCCATGTTAAACATCTTCCATGAAAACAGGGTGTGGTTGTCATTTGAGAAAGCAGTGCACAGAATATGTTGTTGTTGTTCAGTCACTAAGTCATGTTCAACTCTTTGCAACCCCATGGACCGTAGCACACCAGGCCTCCCTGTCCCTCATCATCTCCCTGAGTTTGCCCAAGTTCATGTCCCTTGAATCCATGATGTCATCCAACCATCTCATCTTCTGCTGCCCTCTTTTCCTCTTGCCTTGAATCTTTCCCAGCATCAGGGGGTTTTCTGGTGAGTGGGCTATTTGCATTGAGTGCCAAATTATTGGAGCTTTAGCTTCACTGTCAGTCCTTCCAATGAGTATTCAGGATTGATTTCCCTTAAGATTGGCTGGTTTGATCTCACTGCCCAAGGGATTCTCAAGAGTGTTCTCCAGTATCACAATTCAAAAGCATCAGTTCTTTTGTGTTCAGCCTTCCTTATGGTCTAATTGTTACATCTATACATGACTACCGGAAAGGCCATAGTTATAGCTTATGGTGAACAATGCCTGATTTGTGATCTCTGAAGAGGATTTAGCTTCGGGACCAGGGACCAGTCTTGATCATTCAAGAGCTTTTGTGTAGTAGAGTTTTATTCAAGTGAAAAAGGGACAGAGAAAGCTTCTGACAGAGACATCAGAAGGGGATGGAGAGTGCCCCCCTCACTAGTCTCAGAAAAGGTAGTTATATACTTTTTCAATTGGTTATTATAATAAATCAAAAGAATGTCTCAAGGTTGTAAGGATCTTACTAGACCCACTCCCACAATTTGCATTTTAAGATGACAGGATTAGAACTAACAATAGAAAGATCTTACCAGACCCACTCCATAATATACATTTTAAGAATATAGTATTAGTCGTAAGGTTTTCAAGAAGGAGAAACTGTACTCAAGCAGGATATGTTATTGTTATATAATCCTTATTAAGGAATGTAGAAAAAAAAGTTTGTCCTTTCCTCCTCCCTGAGAATTCCAGACCCCTATATCCTACTTGAGGATCCCGGACTTCTTATCAATTGACTAGGAATTGAAGAGGAATTGACTCTCTCAATAGCTTTGACTGTACGGACAAAGTGTATGTTTCTTAAAATTTTGGGTTAAATTAAAAGGTGCTGCTAACTCATGAGTGATCCCTTCTCCAGGAGATCTTTCCAACCCAGGGATCAAACCCTGATCCCAGGCATTGCAGGTGGATTCTTAGCTGCCAGGGAAGCCCATAACTGAATTAGTGTTGGGTAATTGGGTACCATGGTGACCATAGTGAGAATAGTCTTCATTTTGCTTCTGACTCTAAAGATATTTTCAGGCATAGTCTGTCTTTATAGCAGTACCCATTATATCTCATACCTTTTCTCATGGAGTTTGTTGCATTCGGATATGAAGGTTTACTGCAGATCCCATTTAAAAAAGAATTCTGTTTATAGAGTGTAACTCCAAATGCATTGAATGAGATGAAGGTAATTTGTAGACATTACAAGGGCAAAATGTAGTTGTTTTCCTTGACATTTTTTTCCCCTTTAATTGCTAGGTTATGCTACAGTGTATTAGCAGTAGTCTGGTCAAATTTCTAAGCTTAAGATGGAAGGTGTTACAAAGGAAATTTCCCCTTGCAGGCACACCACACTCCATGCATTCCTAAAATTAACATTCATCACACACCTGGGACATCCTCTCTCTCAACTGCCCTTTATGTTTAGGGGCATTTGGGGCTCCTGTAAACCGGGTGTAGGACAGGCAGAAAGCTGGGAGAGTGACCATCATGGCACCCAGGCTGCCAGGAGCGAGGATGCAGATGGAATGGGCATGGCCCACCCTGAATACACAGGCTTGCTTTTTGTGCTTACTGGCTTCCACTGTACTTACTTTCATGCCTGAGACAGCTGATTATATGTGGAAGAAAACTTGTCTCAGTTGTTGGTATTTAAGATTCTAATAGTTATTTTATGTTTCCTTATATGACTTAATTTGGCTATAGTAATAGCTCTTTCTTTGTAATGCTGTTTATGAAGTGGGGTTTATTATTTATATTATTTTAAATTTTCTACTATCTCAGTGTTTATCAAGTCAAATTTTGTTTCTTGTCACAGCAAGAGCTCTGAATTTAGCCACTAGAGAAGTTGATTTGAAAAGTTAGGTTTTTGTCTAAAGTTTAAAGATATATGAGTAGCTAAAAGATGGAAAATACCTTATTGAAGACCATTTAAAAAGGCCAGTTTTAAAACAGAATTCAGAATTACAGTCTTCAGTCTCAATATCAACTAAAGATATGTCTTTGAAGGGATGAAAGCATCTTATATCAAATTAAAAGGTGACTATTTCATCTCATTTATAAGAATCTGTTTTGTTGTCATAAGGTGATGACAAATGCTCAGTTTAAATCTAAAATATTTTCATATTTCAGTTACATAATTTAATAACTTTGGATTATATTAGTATTGCTTTAATGAAGTCAGTTTGTGTGCCTTATATTTAGAATTCCAATTTAAGCTGCAAATTTTCTAACTTAAAAATCTATATGTTCTTTCAGTGAAACAAGCTTGAATGAAATATTTGCTTTTTGTAACTAGAGAGAGTAAGTAGAGGGCAGTCTTGTAATCAACAAGAGATGTGAGGAAATAGACCCTACATCTTACTTTTCCAGAGTTCTCTGTGCCTGGAACCCATATGCACTCTTGTACAGAGTGAATGATAAAGTCTGAGTTATTTTGGAGCTGTCAATCCTCCCTAATTTTAGCACCACTGTAACACACCTATAATTATGAAAGAATTAGACTTTCAATTAGAAACCACTATTTTTAGACTTTCACATTTTGATAATTTCTTCTTTCAATAAAAGAGGACAGATCTTGATTTAGATGAGGGTGTGTAGAGGAGGATTCTGTAAGAACTATGTGCATTATGTTCCTACAGAAACTTAGATGTGGAGGATAGACAATGGCTTGATAAATAAACCAATCATAGGCCTGTCAATCCATGAAACAAAAGTATTCACTTGCAGAGAGGAAATACTTCATGCCTATCCTAAATCCCCACACTGCAGTCTGTTTATTTCCTCTGGGAGGATGAAGGACAGTGTGTTTCTGAGTAAGTGGTCTCCTTTAATTATGCTGGTGTCGCAATGAACAGATTTTAAAATATTGTTAAAATAAAGGTGTCCCCTTTGTATTCAATTAAGTTAATTATGCCACTCTCAGAAGATCAATTTTGTCTGATAATAATCCATAAACATATATTATTGTTACCCAGCATTGTAGACCTTTCACATAGTTCACAAATAGTACAAATGATAGATAACTAGGTAGTGTTATGCAGATGTACCTTACCTGAGTGAAAGGACTGGTTTGAAAGTTTTCTTTACTATATAATAATTACAAATACAAAGGAATTATAACACTTTATCATTTTAAAGGTTGTGGCCTGTGTTTAATTCCTTCCCTAGCATAAGACACACTTATGTTTATATATAAAACGTTGATTGAAATATATTTATAAATAAAAATATTTGAACCATTATGGCAGCTTCCTATAGAACCACATTAAGTTCTTTTTCATTATAGTTACATTTTTTCCCACTTACCACTTGTGTTTAACAGAAATACAAGCATGATTCCTTTGTTTATATTTTATAGAACAGATTTCACTAATTTGTGGTAGTTTTCCATACTTATTTCATTATTTCTGGTATAGCTAAAGATTTTTCAGCCAGAGTTTCTTATATATCACCTATTTCTATGTGGGTAGAATATACATATTTCTAGTTTTTTTTTTATATAAATATATATATTTATTTATTTCTAGCTTTGTGTATATGAATATATCCACTTCATCTTCATATTATTTGAAAGAATATTATGAAGATGAAATGGATGTAGTCATATGTATTTTACTAATATCAAAATGAACCCTTTATAAGTCTTCCAGTTATGCTTAACTCTAAATAGTTTCAAAATACTCAGGACTAAATAAATGCTGAATGTGAATATATTAGCAACAAATAGCACTATATGGCTATGTTGTAAGTCACTCATGGCATAGTTAGTCATAATGTTACAGATTTTTTTTCCTTAGGTTTTTTTTTCTTGTTGAAGAGCTTGATTAGTCATAAAAAATCTTTACAGCAAACACCTCTGCATGTTCAAGGTTTCTCTAGATAATCCAGGACTAGTTGAAATCATTTCCTCTCTAGCTGACATTTTGTTTCTCTGACATTTTAAATGTTCTCACCATTCCACAAAATAGCTGAGGACAAGATTGAGTTCTTAAAGACTTTAAGGCTACTTTTAGCCTAAGCTGCCTGGGGAAAGTCTGTGTTCTCTTATTCAGCTAAAGGTGGTGATTTAACAGTGAAGGAAAGGTCAACATTTTATAAGATTGATTCACCTTTCCTTTAAGATCTAATGTTCAGTTCAAAGGCCTACATTTCATTAAGTAGTTTACAAATTCAGAAAGAAATGTATGCAAGACCCTATTGAGGTGCTTTTGGGATGAAAGCACCATGGAAGAAAAATGAAAAGGGTATGTCTACTTGCTGAATTACAATTATCATGCAAAATGATAGCTTCTCCAAGACTAGCTGTCATTTTGGTCCTTTTCTTCTCTCCATAGCAATTCTCAGCAAATCAGTGTAGTGTGCTTCCAATCATTTCATTTAGAGACCACCTTTGTGACTCAAAAGGGAGTTGAAAGCTCACATTATCCATTGGATAGATAATCTGACTCTTACTAAATTATAGGAGGATTTCTATCATTGTCCATATTAAAAAGAAAATGCTCCTGTCACACTACTATCAGATCATGAAGCTAATTATTCTAGCCAAAAAGGTCCAAACAATAGAGAAAATTTGAGACTAATCTCTTATCTCAAAACTCTTCTAAAATTTCTGTTTAGATGCCTAAGAGAAGATAAATATCAGTATACACCTGTGCGTACTTTAGATGACTTGGTTTTTAATGCACTTTTTGTGCTTAAGTAAAAAAATCATCATGCTTGTCTCATTGGATATTCTGAACTAGTTGCCATGGTAACAAACACAGTCCAAGAGTTGTACAGAGAAAAGAAATAGAAAATTTTGCAATTACTTAAATATACTGGAAGCAAAATCTGGACTAGATATAAATATTGTTGATAAAATTTTGAGAATTCTTTAATTAGACTTTTGATATTTGAAGGAAAACTTGATACTAAAGTAATTTTTACTTCATGCTTCCAACGTACAATTTTGCCCTAGATCACAGTGAGGGATGATCAAACCCAAGGTGCTAGTGAATGTGATTACTTATGTTCACAGAGTAATGAGATTTCAGAAATAAAATGGCAATTGGGAAAGTCATGCAAAGTCAGATATTGTCAGGTTCCCTAAATTGATATTTAAAATTGCATCTAAGGGGACTTCCCTGATGGTTCAGGGGCTAAGACTCTGGGCTCCCAATGCAGGGGGCCTGGGTTCAATCCTTGGTCAAAGAACTAGATCCCATGTGTGTCTCTCTGTGTGTGTTAGTTGCCCAGTCATGTCCAACTCTTTGCAACCCCATGGACTATAGACCGCCAGGCTCCTCTGTCCATGGAATTCTCCAGGCAAGTACTGAAGTGAGGTTGACATTCCCTTCTCCAGAGGATCTTACCAACCCAGGGATCAAGCCCTGGTCTCCTGCATTGCAGGCAGATTCTTCATCATCTGAGTCACTAGGGAAGCCCCAGATCCCACATGCCACAGCTAAAGAGTCTATATCCCACAAATAGTCTACATGCCACAACTGAATATCCTGCATGCTGCCGCAAAGATCCCAAGTGCTGCAACCAAATAAATATGTTAAAAAATTTTTTTTAAAGTATTTCATCTAAGGAAACAAAAATCCAAGGAGGTGATGTCAGAATATAGTTGCCCCGAAAAATCCAGACCCTCCCTTTTTCTCCCAGATACACAGACTCAACAACAGTACATTGACTCTCTTTGTGAGAAAACAGTTAAGAGGTTCCTACAAACCAAGCTGAGTGTGAAACCAGCCAGTCAAACCCTGTAGGAAAATTCATGGCCTCACTGACTGCAGTGACGGCCCTGGCACAGCACATTAGCATTGGGAAGAAACATGTAGCTCTTGGTTTCTTTCTAGGGAGAGAGAGACTACTTGACTATTTTCATGTTATGACTTTTCGGAGGAACTGGTTTCTTTCTGTCTTGCCTGAATCTAAGCACTAAAAAGGGCATCAGGTTGGGGACCTCTGAGAATAAAGTGGAAGGTTTGGCCTGGCTTCCCTGGTGGTTCAGATGGTAAAAAACCCACCTGCAATACAGGAGGCCCAGGTTTGTTTCCTGAGTTGGCAAGATCCCCTGTAGAAGGGAATGAATGGCAACCCACTCTAGTATTCTTGCCTGGAGAATTCCATGGACAGCCTAACAGGCTACAGTCCATGGGAACACAAATAGTCAGACATGACTGAGTGACTTTCACTTTGACCTGGCACACACACTCAGTATAGACCTTTCTCTCCAGCTCAATGTGGTAAAATGGGGGAAAACCCCTATTCAAGCTTGCATTAGGGAAAGTGTAGAAGAAAGTGAAGTTGCTCAGTTATATCTGACTCATTGCGACACCATGGACTGTAGCCTACCAGGATCCTCCATCCATGGGATTTTCCAGGCAAGAATACTGGAGTAGGTTGCCATTTCCTTCTCCAGGAATCTTCCCAACCCAGGGATTGAACCCAGGTCTCCCTCATTGTAGGCAGACGCTTTATAGTTTGAGTCACCAGGGAAGGAGCAAGCAAGTTGGACTGTGGGTCCATTTCTTTGACTTTTCAAGGAACTGATTTTGTCTTGCCTGCTCAGAGCACTGCTGGGGCCCGCTACTTGCTAAATGCCCGAGGGCTGCTGGGAACAGAAGGGAGCTGATATTTTGCTGCTGCTTCGGAGACCTGTGGTCCAGCAGACAGAGACCAATGCAGCTTGGCGGCCACTCCCTTGCCTTTGGAAGAAGACTGGTGTGTGCTTGCAATGTTCTGACCTTTCATGGGGTGCTTTGGAGACTGCCTTTCCTGATTTGGACTTAGCATACTCTATAAGCCTGGAGGCTACAGATAATGAAATAGAGCTGGATGGCTTATTCTAGCTCTAGAGAACCTGCATTACTGCAGACAGACATCAAAGGAGCAAGAGATTATGAACTCTGGAAAAAGGCTTCCTGCAAATCCATCTGACTGGAAATTTGCACATACACGTCCAAAGAAGACATATCCACAGAAATTGTTTAAGAGGCCTTTGGAATATTTAACCAGGGTGATTGGTGAAGTTCTATCCCTATATGAAGTCAATCCATGAAGACTGGAGAGGTAGCTGTTTTTAAAAAAGGCACAGATCCCAACATAAACTTATAAGGCACATAGAAAAAAACAACAAACATGTGGCTCAAAGGAAAAACATTAATCCCCAGAAATCAAACTTAAAAAAAAAAAAAAAAAGGAGGTATCTGGATAACTTGGCAAAGAATTCCAAATATCTGTTACAAAAATGCTCAAAGAGCTCAGAAAAATGATGCATGAACAAAATGAGAACATTAACAGAAATAGGAAAATTTAAAAAAGAACCAAATGTTGAAAATAACTACAGTGACTGAATTAAAAAATTCACTATACTGATTCAACATCATACTTGATCAAGCAGAAGAAAGAATCAGCAAACTTAAGTCATTTCAAAGTATCCAGATTATCAATAAGGAAAAAAGGGAAAAAACAATGAAAAAAAGGTGAAGAAAGCCTAAGGGACTTGTGGAACGCCGACAAGGGGATCAATAAACACATTACGGGAATTCCAGAGTGAAAGGAGACAGAGAAAGGGGTAGAAAACTTATTTAAATAAAAATGGTGAACATTTTTCTAAATCTGGTGGGGGAGGGCAGGGATATATATGTCCAGATTTACAAAACCCAAAGAATCTTAAATAGGAGGAATTCAAGAAAAGTGTACTTAAAGAAACATTGTAATCAAATTGCCAAATGTCAAAGACAATTTTTGAAAACAGCAGGACAAATGTGCCTTGCCACATAGACATGAGGACCTATAAGACTACTAATGGACTTATCAGCAGAAAGCTTATAGGTCAGAGGGAGTGAGAGGATATATTCAAAGAGCTGGAAAAAGATAGTGCTAACTATCCAGAAAGACAGGCATTCAAAACTTAGGGGGAAATAAAGACATTCCAAGATAAACTAAAGCTGAGAGAGATAATCAGCATTACACCTGCTTTGTGGGAAGTGTTAAAAGAAGTCCTTCATGTTGAAATGAAAGGATGCTAGATAGCAACACAAAGCATGTGCAAGTACAAAGCTCATTGGTAAAGGTACATATATAGAGAAATACAGAATGCTATGATGCTGTAATAGTGATGCATAAGTGTCTTTTAATTTGAGAGGTTAAAATATAACTTTATAAAATAACTATAACTATAGAATATGTTAATGGATGTACAATATATAGATAATTTGTGGCTTCCATAACATAAAGTGCAAAGGAAGTAAAAGAGTAGAAAATAACTAAGAAGAACATAGAAAAGATTCAATAAAATCAGAAATGAAAGCAAAGACATTACAACTAATGCACATACATTTTTAAATTATGAGACTGCTGTGGATAATTATATGCCAAAAAATTAATCTAGAAGAAATGGATAAATTTCTGGAAATATACCATATACTAAGATATACTAAGATTAAGTCCTGAAGAAATAGAAAATCTGAATAGATCTATAACTAGTAAGGAGAATGAATCAATAATAATAAAAATTTCCAATAAAGAAAAGCACATGGCCACCCTTGTGGCTCAGCTGGTAAAATATCTGCCTGTAATGAGGGAAATCAATGGGTCAGTCCTTGAGTTAGGAAGATCCTCTGGAGAAGGAAAAGGCTACTGACTTCAGTAATCTGGCCTGGAGAATTCCAAGGACTGTATAGTCCACGGGGGTGCAAAGAGTCAGACGTGACTGAGCGACTCTCATTTTCACTTTCAGACAGCTTCACTGGAAAATTTTACCATTTAAAGAAGAATTAATGACAATTTTCAAATTCCTCCAAAAGACAGAGGAGGAGGGAACACTTCCTCATTTTACAATGTCAGGTATGCCAAAGACAACAAAAAAAGAGAACTTCAAGCAAATATCCCAGATAAATATAGGTGCAAAAATCTTCAGCAAAATAGTAGCAAAATGAATTCAACAGAAAGTTAAAAGGATCACACACCATGACCAAGTGGGATTTATTTTTGTGATGCAAAGAAATTTAATCCTATGAAAATCAATTTTAGAGTGATTTAATCACAGTAACAGAATAAAGAATAAAAATCACATGATGATCTAAGTACAAGCAGAAAAAGTATTTGACCTAATTGAACACATATTCATGATAAAAACACTAGTAAACTAGGAATAGAAAGAAATTATCTCTACATAATAAAGTTCATAAATGAAGCCCATGGGTGACATCACAGTCAGTGCTGAACTTGAAACAGTTTCTCCCAAATCAGTAGCAAGACTAGGGTACCCACTCTTGTTACTCTTTTTCAACGTAATACTGAAACTTCTAGCCAGAGAAATTAAGCAAGAAAAAGAAATAAAAGGCACCCAAATTGGAAAACAAGTAAAATTATCTCTGTTCACAGATGACTTGATCTTATATAGAGAAAACCTAAAGAATTCCACAAAAAAAAAAAAAAACTGTTAGAACTAATAAATAGGTTGAATAAATTTTCAGGACACACAGTCAATATACAGACATCAGTTGTATTTCTGTATACTAACAATGAATGATCTGAAAATAAAATTAAGGGAAAAGTCCCATTTATAATAGCATCAGAAAGAATAAAATACTTAAAAATAAACTTAAACAAGGAGGTAAAGACTTGTATGCCAAAAACTCACAAAGTAATCTAAAGATTAAGATCAATCCCTATCAGAATCCCAATGTCAGTTTTATTTTTTTTTTTACAGAAATAGAAAAAGATTTCTAAAATTCATATGGAAACACAAATAGTTAAACCAATCATCAGAAATAAGAACAAAGCTAGAAGTCTTACACTCCCTGACTTCAAAACATTTTACAAAGGCATAGTAATCAACACATTATGGCACTGGCATAAATACACATTTAGAGGCCAATGGAACAGAAGAGAGATCCCAGAAATAAACCCATGCATGTACATTGGCATGATCTTTGACAAAGGTATCAAGACTTCACAGTGGGGAAAGGATAGTTTCCTCACAACAGTGTTGATATAACTGGATATCCATATGCACAAGAGTAAAATAAGAACTTTATACAATACACAAAAACCAACTCAAAATGGATTAACTATTTAAAAGATTTATTGCTTCAGTAAGATATGAGGCAATAAATCTCCTTTAAAAAAACAAAGGAGATAAGTTTCATGGCTTACAGGCAACAAAAGCAAAATTAAACCAGTAGACTACATTAATTTTAAGAGCCTTTGTGCAGCAAAGAAACAAAAGACTGAAAAGGCAGTCTATGGAATGGCAGAAAATACTTGCAAATTTGATAAAGTTTAATACGCAAAACATCTAAAGAACTCCTACAAGTCAATAGCAAAAGCTAATAACCTCATTTAAAAACTGGAAAAGGACTTGAATGGACATTTCTCCAAAGAAGAGCAACATATAAATGGTTAGCAGGTTATATGAAAAGATACTCAATACCATTAATACTTTGGCCACCTCATGCGAAGAGTTGACTCATTAGAAAAGACCCTGATGCTGGGAGGGATTGAGGGCAGGAGGAGAAGGGGACAAGAGAGGATGACATGGCTGGATGGCATCACTGACTCGATGGGCATGAGTTTGAGTAAACTCCGGGAGTTGGTGATGGACAGGGAGGCCTGGTGTGCTGTGATTCATGGGGTAGCAAAGAGTTGGACACGACTGAGCGACTGAACTGAACATCCTCATACATATATGAAGTTAACTGTGTATAAAGTCATTGTCCTATATTATTCTGCTTCAACTAGTATTTTCTTACTAGTCTTTCATTTTTGACATGGCCAAAGAATGGGGACTTAAGCTAAATCCTTTTATAGGGAAGGTAATTCTTTAATAATGAAGTAGAATTGTTAGTTGCTCAGTCATGTCTGACTCTTTTCAACCCCATGGACTGTAGCCTGCCAGGCTCCTATGTCCATGAAATTCTCCAGGCAAGACCATTGGAATGGGTAGCCATTCCCTTCTCTAGGGATCTTCCCAACCCAGGGATCAAACTCGGGTTTCCTGCATTGCAGATAGATTCTTTACCGTCTGAGCCACCAGAGAAGCCCAATGATGAAATAACTGATCTTTTTTATCTGAATAATTTATAATAGTGTAAATACAATAAACTCTTTGTAGCTCAGCTGGTAAAAAAAATCTGCCTGCAATGTGGGAGACCTAGATTCGATTCCTGGGTTGGGAAGACTCCCTGGAGAATGGAAAGTCTACCCACTCCAGTATTCTGTCCTGGAAAATTCCATGAACTGTATATGTATAATCCATGGGGTTGCAAAGAGTCGGACACAACTGAGGGACTTTCAATTCATTTTTTGCAAGTTGAGTTAGTAGTGTGCTATTCGAGGCTGCAGGTAAAAAATATTGATTTACTAAAGAAATTCATACTGATAAGCTAAGGGACCCAACATTTCTTATGTATGTGAATTGTATTTTTGTGCATACTCTGTAACTTTTGCTACCATATCTTTTATGTTATTTCCTTTAATTTCCAAAACTTTTTGTTCTTTTGCTTATTTACAAATTAAAATCAGTGCCACTATCCTCCTGAGTTGTCCAAAGGTCAACTGTGCAAACTGTATTATAAAATACTACCCACATTAAAGGTCCCCCATAAAATCAAATTTTCTTAAATAAAATTATTAGAAGAAATTTAGTCTTTGTATTGGGGCTTCTTTATTTTCCTTTTATAACCTCAGAGTGTTGAAACAGTACTCTGAAACCTAGCAGTGGGACATATAGGAATATTTGCTAAAGTAATGACTTGTTATAGGGCACAGTGTAAAGTCTAGTGGTATTTTTCAAAACAACTCTGCACCCCTAAAAATGTGTTCATTTAAAACAAAAAAGAATTGCAAACCCTTTTCAATTAGATTAGTTAGCCAACAGCAAAAAATTGTCCATAATTGCATACATCTTTCAATTGCTTTAAAAAAATCCATACTTAAAATGTTCTATTTTTTGTTGTTGAGGTTGAATAAGGAAATTCAATCAAGATGTTTTAGGATCAAATCCTACGTTGCAGAAAAAGTTATATCTATTACATGGTGAATGCAGATGGCCATCAGCATTCTTGTCTTTAAATACAGGGCTTAGGTTATACATTCTGTTCTTATTTGAAATAACATAACATTATAAAGAGTTATGTACTCAATATGCCAGCAAATTTGGAAAACTCAGCCGTGGCCACAGGACTGGAAAAGGTCAGTTTTCATTCCAATCCCTAAGAAAGGCAATCCCAAAGAATGCTCAAACTACTGCACAATTGCACTCATCTCACACGCTAGTAAAGTAATGCTCAAAATTCTCCAAGCCAGGCTTCAGCAATACGTGAACCGTGAACTTCCAGATGTTCAAGCTGGTTTTAGAAAAGGCAGAGGAACCAGAGATCAAATTGCCAATATCCGCTGAATCATTGAAAAAACAAGAGTTCCAGAAAAACATCTATTTCTGCTTTACTGACTACGCCAAAGTCTTCGACTGTGTGGATCACAATAAACTGTGGAAAATTCTGAAAGAGGTGGGCATACCAGACCACCTGACCTGCCTCTTGAGAAACCTGTATGAAGGTCAGGAAGCAACAGTTAGAACTGGACATGGAACAACAGACTGGTTCCAAATAGGAAAAGGAGTACGTCAAGGCTGTATATTGTCACCCTGCACATTTAACTTCTATGCAGAGAACATCATGAGAAATGCTGGGCTGGAAGAAGCACAAGCTGGAATCAAGATTGCCGGGAGAAATATCAATAACCTCAGATATGCAGATGACACCACCCTTATGGCAGAGAGTGAAGAGGAACTAAAAAGCCTCTTGATGAAAGTGAAAGAGGAGAGTGAAATAGTTGGCTTAAAGCTCAACATTCAGAAAACTAAGATCATGGCATCTGGTCCCATCACCTCATGGGAAATAGATGGGGAGACAGTGGAAACAGTGGCTGACTTTATTTTTCTGGGCTCCAAAATCACTGCAGATGTTGATTGCTGCCATGAAATTAAAAGACGCTTATTCCTTGGAAGGAAAGCTATGACCAACCTAGATAGCATATTAAAAAGCAGAGACATTATTTTGCCAACAAAGGTCCGTCTGGTCAAGGCTCTGGTTTTTCCAGTGGTCATGTATGGATGTGAGAGTTGGACTGTGAAGAAAGCTGAGCGCCGAAAAATTGATGCTTTTGAACTGTGGTGTTGGAGAAGACTCTTGAGAGTCCCCTGGACTGCAAGGAGATCCAACCAGTCCATGCTAAAGGAGATCATTCCTGGGTGTTCATTGGAAGGACTGATGCTGAAGCTGAAACTCCAATACTTTGTCCACCTCATTCGAAGAGTTGACTCATTGGAAAAGACCCTGATGCTGGGAGGGATTGGGGGCAGGAGGAGAAGGGGATGACAGAGGATGAGATGGCTGGATGGCATCACTGACTCGATGGGCATGAGTTTGAGTAAACTCCGGGAGTTGGTGATGGACAGGGAGGCCTGGCGTGCTGCGATTCATGGGGTCGCAAGAGTCGGACACGACTGAGCGACTGAACTGAACTGAACTGAACCATAAAAACCCTTCTGGAGTACAGCTTGTGATTGTTGACTTGCCACTTATCTAACATTCAATTCCACTTTGTTGCAGTTTTCATTGTTAGAGTTTTTAGAAACATCTTTGAAAGGAAAACCTGCCTCCTAAGTATTTTCATGCATTGGTCCCCATTCTGGCTTTAGTAATTGTATTCATTTTCATAATACAAGTGAATCAAATACATAAAATAAGCGTCATCTCTTCCTTACATTTTCGCATCAGCTAGCAGAAGAATTATGTTTTCAACCTTCATCTTACGTCTTGATCTTTTAAGTGTAGGTTTTACATTTTTTTTTTTTAAAAAAGGAAAAAAAAAAGAATGCTTTTAGATAGGGAATAGACTCTCTACTTACTGCAGATACTCTATTCTCCACTACCCCTTCCTGTCTGTTTCACTCACTCATATTTCTTTCCTGCCTTCAGACTATAAGTTACAACTCTGTTACCTAGACTTTATTCCATTTAAAACCTTCAAGCCTGTTAGCTTTTGTGGTAACTGAATCATATTAATAGCTTCCCCTTAAATTGTTGTTAACTGAAAACCTGGGTGATTTAAACCTGGGTGAATTGTGGAAAGCTTCCATACTGTGAATATGTGGTTGATCGAAAACATGTGCCAGATTTTGCTTTCATCCCTGTTACATTTTACTTTGGTTTTTTGGCTTATTTGCCTAGGCTCATAAAGTTGAAATACTGATTCTGCTATCTGTTATATAAATATCCGAAACTTTGAAATATTTGTCATTTATGTATTTACCCAAATTGACTAAAATACTAAGCACAGTGGGGAATGTATGAAATCAGTGGTATAACAAAAGTTTCCCTTTGACTCAGGATTTGCATAATAACCAGTACTCTTTAGATGTTACTGATATTTTAATTATGCTAAGTCGCTTCAGTCATGTCCGACTCTGCGATGTTATGGACTGTATGTAGCCTGCCAGGCTCCTTTGTCTATGGGATTCTCCAGGTAAGAATACTGGAGTGGGTTGCTATGCCCTTCTCCAGAGGATCTTCCCAACCCAGGTATCGAACCTCATCTCTTATGCCTCCTCCTTTGGCAGGCGGGTTCTTTACCACAAGCGCCACATGGGAAGCTAGTTTAATTATAAGCCCATCTAATTCTGATAACCATAGCTCTCCATCTAATCCACATGAATAATATGAGCTATTTTATCAAATATGTTGATGACACTCAAGATGCTCTCTGTTCACAATAGACTTCAGATGCGTCAATAAGTAACCCTATTAAAAAATAAAAGATATGACTCTAGGGGATCACTTGTTGTTTCTCTTGCTTCGTCAATTCACATTATATGCCTGGGTGCATATATGGGTAGAAAATAAGCTGTATAAGTAAGACAGGCTTCCCTGGTGACTCAGTGGTAAAGAATGCACCTGCCAATGCAGGAGACATAAAAGATGTGGGTTCTATCCCTAGGTCAGGAAGATTCTCTGGAGTACGGTATGGCAACCCACTCCAGTCTTCTTGCCTGGAGAATCCTATAGACAGAGGAGCCTGGCAAGCTACAGTCCAAAGAATCACAAAGAGTCTGGGCCACTGAAGTGACTTTGCACGTGTGCACATTAGTTAGACACTTCATTAATGACATAATTTACTATTTGTAAGGGAATGAAAATATATGGAAATACCAATTACATTTTAAAATTTAGAGACATTGTTTTCCAAGCAGAAAATTATTAGAAGGTTATGAGTCTGTCAATAATACAAGATATGCATTAACCTGACTTTATTTTTCACATTTGAAAGACCCCAGTTCGATTACTGGGTTGGGAAGGTTTGCTGGAGAGGGGAATGGCAATCCATTCCAGTATTCTTGCCTGGAGGATTCCATGGACAGAGGAGCCTGGCACACTATAGCCCATGGGGTCACAAAGAGTCGGACAAAATTGAGTGACTTTCTCTTCACTTCACTTCAAAATGCCAGTGAGAATACTGAGGCATAACTTAGCTTTGCTTTTGGTTGATTAAAATGCTTCCATAAATCCAATTTATTTAAGCCTCAGTTTGCATTTTATTAAATTATATTCAAATAGTTAACTGATTTTCACTATATTTTATAATATTGTTAAGTGATTTGTTTTTTCTTAATAGAACATTGCTTATCTAAATACTATGCTTGAGTATTTTTCTGATTTAGAGTGTATATACATGCATTGGAGATTTGAGTATCCAGATTCTATTTTTGGTTCTTCTAGGGGCTGACAAAGCATGCTAATTTAGATAAGTTAGTTAATCTTTTCTGAGTCAAATAAATGGCTTGGAATACAGTAAGTGATTTTTAAGGTCCATTCTAGTGTTAATCCTTTGAAAAATTTAAGCTGTTAAAAATCCCTCTAGTTATATTCTTTCATAAATACCATTTCAAAGAAACTGAGAAATTGCTAGTTTAATATGAATCTTATTAATATTATTGGTGAATTAATTAGTTTTATTTAAAATGAGATATTAATCATATAGAAAATCCTCATGAAGTTAAACAGGTCAAACCACACTTCTGTGAAATATTTTATTAACTGCAATCATTTATAAATAGGTAATTATTTCATTTTAATGCAAAAGAGAAAAACATACTGTGAGACTGCAGATAAAATGTCTATAATTACTTCAGACTTTAAGGATTCTAAAAATATTTCCCAGTGACCTGACCCATGGCTTCATGGAATCAACAATCTGGATATAATTTTTATTTTATTTTAAATCCAAGAAGTTATAGTGTTAAGCATCAAATTTTCATAAAACTAAATGAACAAAGGAGTGTCTAAGAAAATGTATTTTCTTCATTCAAATGTTTCCCCCTTTTTTTACATGAAGTAAATGGCTTGGTTTTTGATTGTATAAAAATATCAGTACATGAACAATTTCATTTTTTTTAGCTAGAGGATGAATAAGAAGTGCTAAGTGACTGGAATTAAACTATCTGAAAATATCTATGGTATGACACAACTTGGTAATTTTTCTTTCCATTTATTGTCCAGGGACCATTTCTGCAGCTGTAGTTTTTTCCATCATGGAAAATAATGAGCTTCTTTTTAAATTTTATGAAAAGCTTTAAAAATAAAGAATTTTTATTTTACCCATATAAGATAAATTTTCATTAACAAAGTGATTTTAGAAGATGAAAACCATGTCTGGAGGTTTTATCATACATACTGAACACTTTGTATGTTTTCTTTCTTTTTTTCTTTTCATTTTTGTGTTTCTATTGTTTTTGGCAAATAATGTGAAAAAGTAGTATCAAGACTATTAAAGCCAAGTTTCAAAGCACTTTTGTTCATTTTGTATTAACTTTTTTTTTCTTTTAATTGGAAGGTAATTGCTTTACAATGGCGTGTTGGCTTCTGCATACAATGTGAATAGGCCATAAGTATACATATATGCCCTCCCTCTTGAGCCTTCTTCGCAATCCCTACCCCATCCCACTCTCTAGGTTGTCACGAGCACCAGGTTGAGCTTCCCGTAGTATACAGCAGCTTCTCATCCTAGCTATCTATTTTATGCATGGTAGTGTATCTCAATTCACCCCACCCTCTCTACCTGTCTGTGTCCACAAGTCTGTTCTCTGTGTGTGTGTTTCTAGTCCTGCTCTGCAAATAGTTGTCAGTATTACACTGTTTTTTTTTATTAATATTTATGTTCTGCATCATGTTCTCAGCTCATAGCCTCAAAATGAATCTACACATGGAAACAGAAATACAATATTTCCTTGACATGGAGTATACCTATCAAAGTAGGTGTTAATATGGGAGTATTCCAATCAAAATGTGACATTATGGTTACCAATTAAAATCTATGAGTTAAGGAAAAGTTGGATTTATGTCTTAGGTATTTTACTGTCTTATAAATAACCTAAATCAAATACTAGTCAAGTTTGTTGAGGAAATAAAGTTCTACTTCAAAATTTTCATTACTGGAATTGATCTTTATTGGGGGAATCACATCAAAACAAAACTACTTTCAGTGATGGACAAAGGCATAAAAGGAATTTTAGGTCTTTTATTTGCCAATGTAAATTTATTCTTCATGTTTTTATTCCATCAGTCAGAAGAATAATTGTACCTTCACCTGTAAAGCTAATCTGGGTCTTTGAAAACATTTCTTTCTGACTATGAAAGATGTTGCTCTAAAATTTATACCTTAATAATGTCTTTGGAGCTTCCCAGGTGGCGCTAGTGGTAAAGAATGCGCTTGCCTATACAGGAGACTTAAGAAATGTGGGTTCAATACCTGGGTCGGAAAGATCCCCCAGAGGAGGGATGGCCACCCACTCCAGGATTCTTGCCTGGATAATCCCATGGACAGAGAAGCCTGGCGGGCTACAGTCCTTAGGGTCACAAAGAGTCAGACACTACTGAAATGACAGCATTCATGCAGTAATATCTTTAGTCTTTTTATCTCCACAAGTTTACTTCTCCTTGACCTTCAATCTATGTTTAGATGTCCTGAAATGTTGTGGAGTCCCTCTTGGGACACTGCTTTCCTTTATCTTCAATTTCTCTGTTCATTTCCTTCAGGTGACAAATTTGTAGGTTTATTTCCTCATAGCCCATTTTTCTACTCCAGCTACTTTCTGCTTCATTGTTTCAAATATGACCTCTCTTAGAACTTTGAAAATAACCTTCCTAAGAGTAAACTCCTGGAGTTGGTGATGGACAGGGAGGCCTGGCGTGCTGTGATTCATGGGGTCACAAAGAGTTGGACATGACTGAGCGACTGAACTGAACTAAACTGAAGAGTCTCTTAATGACATTCTTGCTGGAATGAACTATTTTGTGTGTGTTTCCTGCCTTGTATAAATGATGCCCTGTTTAGTGAAAGTTTTAGTGTGGTAGTCCTATCTGACTTTTTGCAACTGAATGGACTGTAGCCCACCAGGCTCCTTTGTCCAGGAATTCTCCAGGCAAAAATACTGGAGTGGGTAGCCATCCCCTTCTCTAGGGGATCTTCCCAACCCAGGGATCAAATCCGCATCTCCTGTGTCTTCTGCGTTGTAGGCAAATTCTTTACCACTAATCACCGGGGAAGCCCATCTATTTTATACATAGCATCCATAACCCTTAATGACTTAGATTTTCTCCGGGACTGTGTATCAAGGCTACATGTCTTTCTCCTACATTTGTTTTGTAACAGTTACACAAAAATAATTTTATAATCTTTTATGTTAACACACCATTCACATTTATTGTACATGTGTGTGTATATGCCAAGTCGCTTGAGTTGTGTCAGACTGTATGCAACCCTATGGATTGCACACCAGTCTTCTTTGTCTATGGGATTCTCTGGACAAGGATACTGGAGTGGGATTCCATGTCCTCCTCCAGGGGATCTTCCTGAGCCAGGGATTGAACCCAGATCTCCATTTCCTGTATTGGCAGGCAGGTTCTTTACCACTAGTGCCACCTGGTACGTCCTTATTATACATAGTAAAGCAAGCTACTGAAAGATGAAGTTTTCCAAGTCAGTATTATTTTAGCTTCACCTGAGACATATTGAGATATGAAGACTTCTCATGATACACAACACAGAAAGTGACAAGAGACATCAGTTCAAAATATTAAGATTTTCTTGATTCAATTTGACTATATTTTGTTTACGTTGGAAATTATATCTGGAAAATAAACGAACAGCAGATGCATTCTACTCAGGAGGAAACTGAGTAGAGAAAATTAAAATTCCAGGCTATGCTAGTAGATTTGAAAAATTTTGATCTCAAATAAATGACTATAACTCAAACATAGACAAGTTTGTTCAGGGATTGCAGACTTCTAAATGGCAGAGGATAACAGAATGAGACTTACAGATATTTTATTTGCCTGATAAAAGTAGCAGTTGCCAGGGACAGTGTGAATTCCTGATGACATCTAGAATGGAGCAGTGGGCCCTGCTGTGAGTTCCACAGGAAAGCTAGATCAGGCAAAACACTGAAATCCTAAAAGAAAATGTAGTTATTTTGTCTCAAATACACATTTTTTATAGACTGTCAACCAAATGGACTAGAAAATATAGGTAATTAATTTGCATGGTGACTCTCTAATCCTTACATTCAGAAGGCTCTAGGTCAAGGGTTTTTACCCTTATTATTTGTTATGTTTCCTCAGACGTTGTAATCTTTCTAGAAAGAAAAGAGGATTTTCATGAAAAGTAACTCTATTTACTTTGAGGTGAAAGTGAGATTGAGAGATTATCATAATGTGGAGCATTTAACAACTCTGTAAACTCACCCTGGAATAAAGTTGCATCAGCCATTCAGGAGTCTCTGTTTAGAACCTTTGGACATCATTCATATTTGGAAATCATTTAGAGCTCCCATGCTAGCAAAAAATGTTCTGCTGACATTTTGAGACAGTATTCAATATTTTATTAGAAATTAGTGGATAAATAAGGATTTTTTTTGTTTCTGTTTTTTGGAAAGTGGACTGTGTCAGAGTTAATAGACTAAGCAGTGAAGAACGTTTGCAAGGCAGTGCCTGTATTTTCTACTAATTCTCGAATAAATGTGTATGTTTCATAAGGATAATAACCATTTCCTTTAAAAAGTTATACACAATGGAATATTACTCAGCCATTAAAAAGAATACATTTGATCAGTTCTAATGAGATGGATGAAACTGGAGCCCATTATACAGAGTGAAGTAAGCCAGAAAGATAAACACCAATACAGTATACTAACGCATATATATGGAATTTAGAAAGATGGTAACGATAACCCTATATGCAAGACAGAAAAAGAGACACAGATGTATAGAACAGACTTTTGGACTCTATGGGAGAAGGCGAGGGTGGGATGATCTGAGAACAGCATTGAAACATGTATATTATCAAGTGTGAAACAGATCACCAGTCCAGATTGGATGCATGAGACAAGTACTCAGGCCTGGTGCACTGGGAAGACCTAGAGGGATGGGATGGGGAGAGTGGTGGGAGGGGGGTTCAGGATGGGGAACACATGTAAATCCATAGCTGATTCATGTCAATGTATGGCAAAAAAACACTACAATATTGTAAAGTAATTAGCCTCCAACTAATAAAAATAAATGAAAAAAAAATGGAAATAAATAAATAAAAAGTCACTTTTTCCTAACAGGAAAAAGACTTATTTAACTGGTAGAAAAGTTAATGCCTGTATTAATGTATATGAAGAAGAAATTAAACTAAATTAAAATGACTGTTGGCTTCTATCACCAGAAAAGGAAGCTGTCTTTTTCTTAGATATAATTATGTCAATTCTGTTTATATAGAACTTTTCCCCAGCAGTACTAGACAATGGTCATGTTTTCTAAGTAAATATTAAAGTTATTTTCTTTAAAATATTAGTCAAATTGATATCCTTATTACTAATATCGGACCATGAAAAGGGATTTGAATAGCCATGTGCAAAGAGCCTTGATTCCTTAAGAAACACAGGGTAATCGGGGTCAGTTTCCTGACCAAGCTGTGATTTATCTCCTCTGAACAAGGCATCACTTATCTCTTTATCAAAATGTGATGGCAGATACCATCCTAAAGGAATTCACTTCACTTTATCTTACTTCCTAAAGAGTAGTTCACTTGATTTAATATGTAAACTTAGAAAGTACTGTATTCTTTGACTTAGTAGTGATTGAGACTTAAATTTGCAGAGAGATGAGAAAGGGAATTGTCATGATCCCTGAAAAAGACTTAGAACTTTTCCCTAGGGCCATCTTGGAAATGGCCATCTTGGAAGTGGAAATTAGAAACCATCCTTCTAGCCCACTTCCTCCTTCATTGCATCATTCTCTACTCTCCAGACTAGAATTCTGATTAGTATTATGATTGGTAGGAAAGTAGGTACTTTCCATAAAAAGTCTGTATGATTTGCTTGTGTCCCATCTTCTATGTGCTCAAATTTAAACACTGCTTACAAGGGTGGGTAGTCATCATGGCCGGTTGTTTATTTTTGAAGTCCACATGAAGAGACTGATTGAATCAACCTGATCAGTATTTGACTTGTATGTTTTGACTGTTGCCTAAATTTTATGGATGCTTTTGTTGTAGAATAATGTCTGTAACATGAATTGCTGAAATATGGAATTTAAATAGGAAGTACTATGTATATGTATTATCTTAGTTGACCACACAGAATTTTTTTTCTTTTTTCTTTTTAGTCTACTTGTAAATATATTCTAAGAAATGAATGGTCAAGAGGTTGGAACTGTAGTGTCTTTTTCAGTGTATAAGACCATTGAACTTATAAATTAAGCTAAATTAAGCATTGTCACTTAAATTGTCTTGGCACTAAAAAATAATGATGATGGTGAATTGTCATTCAGGTTAAAGGATGGAAAGCCTAAGGGAGAATTTCACTTTGCCTTTGGATTGATGGTTTTCTTGATGGTTACGTTTTTGATTGCTGTAGTTTTAAAGAAGAACAGGATTTCAAGGCATCACCTGTTTAGCTATTTAGTTCAGACTAACAACTTTTTTGATATTGTCAATAGAAGCTATGCACAGATCCCTTGAACTGTCTCTAAGTTAAAAAATTAGTCGGTTTTTTTCTAGTCTTTTTCTGAAGGCAATTAGAAAGTTCAGATTACTAAGCTCTTTGTCCTAATGAATAATAGTTTTCAACATAACAGAATTGTACTGTTCATGAATTGTTTGCACACCTTTAACCAAATCTGTTCAAACAAATACTCTTGAAAAGACACGGTTATGAATATATTTCATTAATTTGTTAAAGAAGTAAACAGTAAACTAGCACCTGGGAGACAAATGAATTAACACACTGTGAGAAAATGTGAAATATATATCTTCTGATCTATAAAAAAAAATGTTTTCACATTTATGCAAAGAAGCAATGTGTATTTTAAGATCTTAGATTATTTGTAGATTTTGTTAATCCAAAATTATATTATAAACTACTCAATTTTATGAGTAGCTACTATTAACATTGAGCTAAAATTAAAACCAACTCAATTAAAAAATATCATGTTATAATACATGTAAAACCTGATCATAAAAAGTGACTGATTTAATAGAGCCTTGTATTTTGTATTTCTAGGTTAACATGTCAGAACATCTTTCAAGGGAGGCAGGACCACAAAGACAGGGGTGGAGTAACTTGATCAAAACACTATATAGCTGTGTGCATTTTTCCCTTAGATTGCATGTTAAAATCCTTTAATCTTTCAAAAGAATATTCTATCCATACACTGAGAAATATCTTTAACCAGAAACCACTTATGAATGAAACAGGAAATTTCACCACACTCAGTGAATATGATCTTTGACCTGATTCATGCCATTTAAATGCCCTATTAAAAAATGTAGTTTTTAAAGAGAAATTATCTTGAGTTTAATTCGTATTTTTCCTTTTAGCTTCATTGCTAACTTTTGCATTTTCCCTGAATAATATAATGTTTATGAAGCATTTTAAGTAGTATTAGCGATCCAAAATTGATATTTCAGATTTGGAATAATTGGCATGTTTAATGAATGGATGGCTTTATAAACTAATTGTGCAATTTCATTTTGAACTCTATCAGCCTATGATTTTGTTTCAAAGCATTTTGATACTACTACTGAATTCAGGTTCGGCAGCTTGCTACTCAAATAACTTGAGAGGCAAGTGTCAGTAGGAAGAAAATTGCTTTAATCAGAAAAGCCAGCAATCTAGGGAGAGGATGGACTCGTGTCCTGAGACCAGTTCCCAAGATTCTGGTCTGTCATGGTGGGTTTTCAAGGGAAAACGGAGGGAGAATCTCAGGAGTGGTGGAGGCAGGAGAGTGGGTTCTGCATTTTCCTCTGTGGCTGCAGGCTGGCTGACTCTCTGTTCAGATGTTATCTTGCCCAAGTGATCTGCCTGCAGGTTTGCTAAAGCAACAGTTGTGTGTGGAGAGCTAGTCATTCTTTTTTTGTTTGTTTGTCTGTTTTTTCCCATTTATTTTTATTAGTTGAAGGCTAATTACTTTACAATATTGTAGTGGTTTTTGTCATACATTGACATGGATTGAATTCTTACCTCTTTTTTCTATAAGAATCAATAGGTCAGGCATTGCATGGTGTGCATTCAGGAGAGCCCAAATTAGGAGTTAGTTTCAATTGCCTAGGGATCTCATTTCTATAATTAGGTTTTTAAGGTTAGGCAGGGACAGAAATGGGTAAACAGGAAAGGGGCTAAAGAGTTGCTTTCAATTCCCCACTGTCAGACATCATTCCATTTCTATGGGATTGCAGTGAAGGTCCATCATCTCTATCTGCTTTCTGCTGACCTAGAGCACTGTATTCTCAGAGTGGAAGATGTCAACATGATTCTATAGCATCTCCTTACTGACAGTGTTAGCTGTCCACCTACCAGTACAAGCAGAACAAGCTACACTCATTTTAATGCCCACAAAGATAGAGTTATTATGAGCAAAATGTTAATCCCTTTCTCTAGAGATCAGTTCTTGGAATTGTATTAGGCTTAGACTCGGTGTGGCTCAAGATGGTGCAGCTTATGTCAGAGCTGGAGTCTAGGCATCATGCAGTTAGCTTTTCCCCTCTGGTGGCAGCTGTAGTATCTGTTAAAAAAAAAACTCAGGAATGTGCATCAGACCCTGAGACTGTGACATTCTATTGTCTTGATCATTAACTGCTCAAGCCTGCTCTTTTGTAACTCAGGGAGGCCTGAGAGACTTCAGCTTTTCTACAAACAAGAGGCAGGGAACATGGAGGGGTCTTTGTACTTGAGCAGGGAGGAGGGGTCCTGGGGGAGGAGCTACATGGTTCTCTGCTTCCAGTATCACTTGTTTTTGTGGGAATTCACATGGCAAAAAAGATCTTGAAGTTTAATATGATTTAA